>NC_079147.1:176701081-177071901 GCF_945859685.1 Eupeodes corollae | reverse complement strand
TCCATGATAACTGACAGGGTCTTCATATCACAACACATCCTCCACGGCTATCTTGGAGCTTTAAGAACCATAATATTTTTCAAATCGTGAAAATAAAAGTTTGACTCATTATTATTAGATTTTTGTCTGTAAAATACACGTGGTTATATTTATTTGCATCTTATATGAGTTTTAAAAAACTCTAATGACATAACTTACCGTTATGGTAGGTTGTTTGATTCAGACAATAAATGGAAAATAGTACTGCTTTACTTTGAGCGGTTCCCTTGCATTTTTCTTAAGGTTACAAGCCTAATTTGCCAAAAAAAAATTTGAAAAGAATATTCCCTGTGGATATCTCGGATTTTAATAATATACTATATTAATAATATAATACGTTAATAAAGAAGGTATCTGGCTTCCATTGGCATAGTTTGAAAGACTAAAAACTCTTGATTAATAGAAGATTTAAAAATGAGGCGTTTTAAAATTTTACCAGTGTAAATAAATTGTTATTATAGTGAGATATTTTGTTTACCACTTTCATACAGTTAAAAATAATTTGTTTAATTTGACTATTAATGTCTCCAGATCAAGTACGGATACTTAAAATTATTTCCTTTCCATCTTTTTTACATTTCAGGTTCGATGCACAGCTTTGATTCACGATGTTTACTTAAAATCAACCGAGAAGAGCATTGAAGAAGATCGAAACAAATATAACAGCAATAGTGGCAGTGGAAATAGTATTAATTTAGTTCAAACTCTTCCCTATGATCAATTTGCTCTGCAAGATGGTGATTTAATGGACAAAAAGGACACTTACCTCACCAACATAAAAGGTGAGCTAAAAATAATTTGTGTTTTATAGAGTCTCAGCACATACAATTCCCCTCCCTTATCCTTGTAAATTTAACGAAGAAAAAAACACATAAACATTATATTCAAAGTCTCAAAGCCACCTGTGTAAAATAATTTTTAAAAAAAGGAAATGCATTCGGTCTATTAACCTTTTTTTTTTTTGACTTCATGACATTGGGTATGTAGTTGTTGTCTATACTGCAGAAAGTAATACATACACAGATTTTTGTTTCCCTATAGCCTGGATTTTATGCAAAAAGAATTTGAGCATCATTTCATGGAGAATGTATGGGGTATTGCTATAGGTAGATTTTATATGAATATGTTGATGGTTTTGGAATACGAACGAGTATAGCAAACGAACCAAACTAAGATTCAAGGACTCTTTTCTTCCGTTGAGTGATTCGAGCATCACAATAAATACTCAAGATTTACAAGATAGATTCACTCATTTTAATGGAGTCTTCGTCGATGTGAAAATATTTGATAAACTTAAAATGTATCCAAAAACTTCTAACGACTGCCAAATAAATAGAAAAACTTTTGAAAATATGCTGAAATCAATTTGTGAAAATATAAATTTGTATTTAGAAAATATATTCATTTTGAAAATTTTTCACCAATAACAGAAAAACGATAGAATATCGTGTCTTATTGACACAAATTGAAACTGACGAAATGAGGTACATAAAATGAAACAAGTCAAGTTCAAGGAAAATGGGAAATGAAAACAAGACAAAATATTTTATAAAAATATAAAAAGTATGTATTTTATCGGAAATAAATGTAGACTTATTAAATTCAACCATAGTGTATTGTAATCAAGTAAAAGGAATATGCAATAAAATTGTATCTTATACAGATAGAAATATTTCTTGTACCTACTTTCTTTGTATGAACTTTTGTAGAATAATATATTCATTGATGTTCATGATGTAATTTAAGCTTTCGGCAAAAATTTATTTGCTGTAGAAACAGAAAGAGAAACCAGGTTTTGAAATTTTGATGATGAGGGCCATATGCGTCTTGTAAAATTATTTGAGTGATATTTTTATTTGTGTTCAATGTATTCTGCACTAAAAAGGATTGTTACTGCATTTTCTAGTCAACTAACAACATTTTTGTATACAAATCTCCGTCTTAGAAAATTATACTAAGTGCCTTTATGTGATACATACAGTTTTTATAAAAATAATGGAGAGTGGGTTAAAATTCCATATTTTGTTCATACTAACTTTGTTTATTGTTTCACTAAATAGGATAAATTAAAATTTCTATAATTCAATTTAAAACAAAATCATAATTATGCACTTTTTAATTGATAAAAGAGACTGGAATGCAACAAATACTGATACCTTTCCATTCTCACCCACCTGTCAATGTTTCAAAAAACATGTCTACAATTTCAATAACAACATTTTGGGTACGGTACAAAATATTTAAGTCAATATCTTTCTTCAATCTGGAGATAGATCAGTTCCAAACCTTATTATATCAGTTTTAAGTTTTTTTGTAGGTTTAGGGTTTTTGTAAAAAAAAAGTTGTCGACTGGATTTTTCTCAAAAAATAAACAAAAGTTAACAACAAAATTTTGCATATCAAAAAATATTACTATTTGAATGTTTATATTAAGTATACAAAAATAGACACTAATTGAATTTTTGTAGAAAAACTGAACTTAATATTAACAACAACATTTTGTATACAATTGAGAACTTTAAAGTCGTTAGAACTTACTCAATCTGATGATATACAAATGCATTTGAGTTGCCAGTAAGGGCTCGTAGAACACGGTGTAAGCAGTCTTAATGAAGACCTTGACAAAATCGAATGTTTGTCACAGAAAAATGATCCATTATTAAATATTAAGAAATCTTTAAACCTTGAGGTTTCAAAGAAAGTTGTTGACTCTTCTTGCTTTCCTTCGGTGTTTTTACAAAGCTCCTCATGTGAATATGTTGATTTCTAGATTTTCCAAAAACCTATTAAACATGACTTTTTTAAATGTTTTTCTTTTTTCACTGTCACATCCGAGCGTTAATTTTGTGTGTATGAAATTTCATTTTAGAGTTTTCTTCCACGAAACATTATTAGAGAATTGTTCACAATGAAAATACTTTTTTCACATTTCCCATAGTAAATTTTTTATCATGTGAGCATTATTTTTTCCAGTGAAATATTTTGGGTCAACCAAATGTTTCACTATTTTTTTAAATCGCTACGTATACACAAACATTTCTCAACATTTTCAGTTCGACAAATGGGACCAATTACAATAATTTCATATTAGAAGTCAACAAGCGAAATATAAAATAACCAGGTTTCACGAGAATAAAGCGTCCATCCAAAAAAACATCACGAACTATGAAACTACAAGTCAATATTGGATATTATTAACAGTACCTTAACTTAATCTGGAAACAATATATTTGATGACTTCAAGTTATGTAAACAATTTTCAATAATTAATTTAATATTTTATGAAAATAATGGAATGGTATAAGGGTGTATAAATAACTAAAAACCTTACATTGAACCCACACAATAACTTTTGAATACAGTTTTCAAGATAATCAAAAACTGTATTCTCTCAAATAGAAATATTTTCGAAAACAAGTATCCTACTAAAATCTTATCTTTAAATTATAAAAAAAATTAAAACACAGCAGTCATGGTCACCCGAATCCGTTTCGTGCCAAAAACCTTTTAACCCATATTAAATTTCATATTATATACCAAAAACGAAACACACTCCTTCTCGTCAAGCCTTCATCCTGTACAAACATCACCTCGAGTAACAGCTAATTGCCGTAAATTCTGTATTTTCCTCTTTCTCTCGCATATCTGCACACATTCATCATTGTTCGTTCTCAATTTCGACTCGAAAAACGGAAAAGGAGTAAACTCTACTGCATCCCTATAATACTGCTGCTCCATACGAGTCTATACCTTAGGCCACTGATTAATTATATAAATATTTTATTATCGAATTCAGCTTCCATCACATACAGCTACTTCGTATAATAGGAAGGTGCACATATACGAATAATACTTCCCACGTAGGTCTATAAAATTGTACTGCATCCAACACCAGCAGTGTAGCTATTCATCCATCCAAAAGAATAACCCAATTCTTTGTTCAGTTTTTCCTTTTTTATACCTACATACATTTTTATTTATGATTCGCTACAACGAAACAGACTTTCTCTTTCAATTTATCCCTTCAGGTGATGTGTCCTCGTTGAATGCTGGCGGCAGTGGATCGACTGCACTTATATCTTCAGCACCCACTGTCACATCCGTGGTCCTCCTTTTGGCAATCGTCCTGCAACTATCACACTTTTATATTCATCACCTTTGCTCAGATGGAACTTTCAGAAGCACCAGCATCAGCAGCAAAAGCAAAAAAAGTAGTAGAAGTTTCAAAAGTAAAGCCCGTTGGAGCGATGGACTTACACAACTAAGGACACCAGGTGTATCCTTAGCGATGCAACAATCATCATCAACTACAAACTCGTTCTCGCTGTCCTTGCCAGTATTTTCTACTGTGAATTCAAGCTTTGTCATTGGGCAGCAAAATTCACAATTAAAGGACTCATGACTTGAATATTATATGACAATAGATAAACAACAATAAGGATTAAAAAAAATAATAAATAATTAAACCAAAATATTCATATATGTCCTTTTTTCCATTATGTTTAAGTAAAAACAAAACAAAATATTTATAAATAAAATAAAAGTGAAAAGGAAAGAAAACAAGAAACTATTTCCATTCTAAACAATGAACGAGCGACGATATGATGACAAAACTGCTTGGTTTCTACAATAAGGAGGCGAAAAAGTAACGAATCCTTTTTGTTTTTGTTGTAAACATAAATAAATAAATAAATAATAAAATACAAAGTATATTTACAAAAAAAAATGAAATACAAATAAAAATATTATTTATATACATACATCTATGTAAATGTAAAAGGATAGCGAAAGGCAAAAGAATAAGGATAATGGTGTGTTTGTTGTTTCTTACACTTCAAATTGCCCTCGTTACTATGAAGCATAGCCGCAAGTTATTTTTCAAAATTAAACTAAGAAACAAAAAATCCTCCTGCGATGAAAATGGATTTAAAGGACTCAATATTTTGTCTTGGAACTTTTCCAAGAAAAAATATCTTAACCTATTTTGTATGTAAGAAGTTGTGTAAATAATTGAAAGTTACAGTTAGTATTAAATTTTTTTACAATCTACTCTTTTCCAATCAAAGTTTATACCAGTGTTAGCTTCTGATTGATATTTGTGGATTCCAAATTCGATTTAATACTTAAAAATCCAAATTGTAAAAACCAAAATTAAAACAAAATTTGTAAGAAACTTGTAAATTTTTTAAAATTTAAGTAAAAACTATGAAATAATTTAGTTGAATACTTTGCCAAATTAAGATATCGCAGTTTTGCAAGTTGTTTAAAGTATTTGTTTTTTTTTTTAATTGAATAAGGAGTCCCAAAATTTGAAAGATTTGAATTGAATTGAAATATAATAAGTATTTCTTTAAAATACTATTTGAATATTACAAAATAAAAACACTTTTGTTGAAAAAGTAAGATTTCCTGACTACTCACATTCGTTGAACATTAGAAATACTTAAAAATTGATAATCAAAATCAAATGAAACCAAAGTCTTCAGTTTTAACCTACTTCCTCAAATAAACAAATTGGTTAATTTTTCAGCACTGAGTTAACCAGTTTAAATTTAAAAAGGAGAACTGCCAGCATATGTTTCGCGGTGAATTCTCATCATTTAACCGTTTCGAAAACTATAATGTTTTCCATTTTGTTTGGTTAAAAGTAGAAAGCTAAGCCATTTTGTTAAGCTTCTGCTTGCCATAAACAGTCAAACCCGATTAAATTCAGCTGGTCTACTTGGGTGAATGCTTACTTAATTGGAACAAGCCGACCTACTTTGAACACATCTTGTTCGGTTTAAATAGTTTTGTCAAAGTTCTCTAATACCTAATTCCTAATACCTTGTACCTTACAAAATTGTTAGTAATATAAAAATTTGTGTAGAGACTTGGAAATTGGAGAACAACATTTTTCTTACTAAACAACAACAAAAATTGGGGAATTTTATTATTTTATTTATTGCAATGAAAAGTCAACTTAATGAATGTGTTTTAAAATAGAATTTACATTTTTAAGTATTTTGTATAAATGTTATTTTTTTATATAAATGTCTTCTGTAATAATAACTAGTTACCTAAGTTTTTAATAAGTACTTACGTTTTAAGCTTAAAATTGTTAAATAAGCTTATAGATAAAATATATTATTATATTTAACTGACTTATTATGTAAATAAATATATAACTTAAACTCTGTTAATAATAAAAAATAAACCTTAAAGAAAACGTTTTAAATAAATTTGCAAAACTTAATTAATTAAAACAAATAAATCCTTGATTTCAGGTTTGATAAAAGTTAATAAAAAAAAAAAAAACAAGTATAAAATATAATTAGTTACAATTTGAATGTGTTTATTCTTGTATACAACAAAATTAATGAAATGTATGTAATACTGAGCACATTTACGAATTGAGAACTGAATTAAATATAAATTTAAAAAAAAAGAAATTTTTATACAACTACAATTATGTTTTCGAAAAAGAAATATTAAAAAAAACAACAACAACTTTGTATAACTAAGTTAATCCATACTTATTACAACCTATCCCCATAAAATGTTTATAATTGTACATTATATTAAAAACAATGAAAAATATATACCTAATTAACTAAAGAGAGTAAATATACCAGCAGAATACGATAATGAAATGTGAAAGTTTATCTATAAACTAAATATCGACATACAATACCTATTCCATTAAAAATATGAAAAAAAGACAAATTAAATTGATGTGTGTTGTTTAAATGCAAATTAATCCATAATAATCCAAACATGACATCAACAAAATAAGAACAGAGACAAAAAAACATGTTGCAATTTGTATATTTAAGCATTTACATAAATTTAAAATTTTCATTAAAATTCCCATATTAAAAAAAAAAAAAACTAAATAAAAAGGTAAAAATAACTAAAGTTATTGCTAGTTGCAGTGTTATTTGGGAGTAATATGATAATATTATTAATGTAATGTATAGAAAATAAATAGGATTCAAAATTGTATATGTATAAAATGTATATTACTATATTAAGCAACAGAAATTGTACTTAAAAACAGCTGAGAAATATATTATTATATTACCTATATATAAATTAAGAAATGTTTTGTGTTTTTGTTTTTGAAAGGACGATTGCAGAAATTTAACATTTAAAAATATAATTTGGAGCATGAGACTCAAAACTATTTGAATTATAACTACCATCTTGACAATTATGAAAACAGAATCAGTATTGCATTGATTTTTGTTTTAAAAAAAAGTTGTTAAATTCTTCAAGGGGTACGAGTAATTTGCCTATCGATGAGAATTTGAATAGAATTTGAGGACATCATATTATTAAAACCCCATTTAAGTATAAAAATTAATTAAATTTTTTATTTCAAAAATTCCCATTCTTAGGAACTAACAACTATTGATGCTGGTAAATGCTGAATAAAAGTATTTTCCGCTAATCTTTTATTGATAATTCTGAAAAAGTAGACTGCACTATAGAGGCTTCGGTCTTTATTAACCTGGCTTACAAAATCTTCTCTCCCGTAATATATGAATGTCTAAAGCATATCGTCAACAACCTGATAGGTCTTTTCCAGTGTGTTTTTGGACCAGGAAAGTGCAAGGTCGATCATATATATAATATTATTTACATTACGGCAAAAAAAAACCAAGAACATCAAATTGACACCCACCATCTCTTTATCAAAATCAAGTCCACATATGACAGCATCTACAGTGACGAGCTGTATATAGCCATGTCTAGTTTGGCATTCCTGCCAAACTCGTGCGTTTAAGCAGGATGGCCATGGAGAATTCACTCTGCTCCATAAAGGTTGGAAACAACAATTTATTCATTATTATTTTATTTTTTGATGGAATTAGCTTACACAAGCTTCAGTATTAACATACTATTTAAAAATGTTTATGATGTTAAGTAAAAAAAGAGAAAGATTCAAAAACTAATAGAAACAAAATGCAAAATTACCATTTGATATATTTAATGGAAAAAAAAGAATACTTGCATTAAACAATATCAAGGTAATAAAATTAGTTAAATATAATCGAAAAAGCTTATCATCGAGCGTCTCCAAAGTATTGTCTTGGTCTCTTCTTGAACCGAGTGCTGCATCCAATCATCTTTATGGGCAGGGGGAGGGAATTCCACAATCGAAACGCGTGTATAAAATATTGATGACTAGAAACAAGGTAAGAATAGCGTTTTGGAGTCAGATCATAACTTTTAGTTGAACGAGGAAATTGAATTTAGCTATAAAGATATGGTGTTTTTTTGTGAATACTATGAAGCATTAATAAAGTTGTTAAAGCAAAAACATTTTCGAGAGGGGCGCCATATGTTTATTAATCATATCTCCGCAGACCAAAGACATACCTTTATAAACAACATTAGCTTCCTTTTGTCCCTGAAATCACAATTACTAAAAATTTCACAACAGTATAATAATAGGGGAATTGGTGTAATTTTTTGGGTCGTCCTAAACATTCGTAAGCCTCCATACACTTTTCCAACTGTCGTTTTCTGTTTAATACTACTCCTAGATTTTTCGCAGATTCATCAAACTGAACTGCAGTATTGTTAAGAAGTATTGGAGGAAAATACATTGTTTTTAATGTTTTTCTGGAAATAATAAGACATTTTGTTTTGGTTGGGTTTAAACATTACATTGAGACCAGTGTAGGACTTTATTTAGGTCTTCATTTATCTCATAACCTCCATTTTCAATTAGACCTAGAGAACAGCTATATCGAAGTTGAATCCTAGAGACAGCAGTTCATTTATATACATTATACATGGTAAATAGAAGAGGTCCAAAAATTGATCCTTGGGGGACACCTCGACTAAGTGAAAGGAAGGTAGACGTTTGATTATTAGCAACGACTGCTTGATACCTTGAAGATATGTATGAATAAACTAGTTTCACCGATGATGACACGATCTGGAATTTTTCTCGTAGTTTGGTGCATAAAACATGGTAGTCAACAGTGTCAAATGCTTTTGAGAAGTCTAAAAGTGTGAGGAAAGTCACATGTATCTTTTCAAGATTCTCTATAATTTCTTCAACTACATTTATGAGAGCTATGGGGCAGCTATAACCGGGCCAAAAACCGGATTGATTTGGGCAATGCATTTCATTTTGATCCAATAGTGTATATGGAAGGGTCGCTTTTAAGAACACTGAATCAATTTCATCAAAACCCACTGAGCTAGATTTTAGAGCTAAGCAAAATTTAGGAACATCTTCTTCATTCACATTGGAAAAGCTTAATCCTATAGAAGATAGGCTTTCAGC
This sequence comes from Eupeodes corollae, assembly GCF_945859685.1. Taxonomy (NCBI): domain Eukaryota; kingdom Metazoa; phylum Arthropoda; class Insecta; order Diptera; family Syrphidae; genus Eupeodes; species Eupeodes corollae. The sequence goes on along the minus strand of NC_079147.1, from coordinate 177,062,579 downwards.
TTCCAAATTTAAAGCGATGGAGCTATCATGATTTTCAAAAGATGAGAGAGACGTACATTTTGTATTCAATTCATCAAAGTTATATATATTATATGAATTATTTCTATGTTTGCCAACACAAAGCTTATCACTAGCCAGAGAAGGATTTAGTCGAGAAGAATAATAACATTTTTTTGATTCTCTGATTTTAAGTAGAACTTTGCTTTTCAAGTCGTTATAAGCTCTCCGAAACACTTCAAGTCTAAAACGTTTCCATATTTATATGCCGTATTGCGTTGATTGATTAGTATTTTTATATTATTGGATTTATAATCAAGATTTTTATTTTGAAGTGAAGAACTTTATTTAAGTGGCTTACAAAAAAAACATTAAGGAGGGTACTCGAGTCTCTTTTAAAGTGGGTTGGAGTAGATATATTTACTCGGTGTAAATTAAGACCCTTCAAATCATCAGTGAGTGAGGACTCTTAAGAATAGATTACTAATAAAATCTCCTCCTAATACAATATAACGCTATATATTTGCCAACTCATCTACCTTAGTTAATAATGATGTGGTATCAATATTTTTAACTTTACAGAACTGTTTGATGTCAAAAAAGGCTTCAGACAAGGTGACGTGCTATAATGCGATTTCTTTAACATCGTACTTGAAAGAATATTGGTAGTCAAGGACTCCGTCTACGTAGTAGGCAATTGGATATTCCAGCTAAAAGTTTGTATAGCTATTTGGGTAAAGTGTTTTGAATTGATCCCATAGAAAGGAATACACATTATACTACAATATTCTAGAATAGATCATCTCACAAAACTTTAAGATTTAGATAAAACGTTTTGGATGTGACAATTGAATGTTAATTTGTAGTCAAATATAACTTCAAAATACTTTTTTTTTTACTCTGCAAAAAAAATTTCCATTTCTGCAAAAGTCATTTGAGAATACGCCTAGTCTCGTGGCGTGCCGGTGTCCGGTTATGACACCTATTATCGAGCTTACATGCGATCTGCTTAGAGAGAGCAAGCACCTTGAACGTTTTATATCCAGTGTTGGCCAGATGTTTTTTGTGGCTTGACACGTGGTGATGTTGTTCCACCTGTTCCCTCCCCTTCTCACAGCGTCTTGCATTAGCAACAGGTTACAAGTAGCGATTGGTATGCCAGTACTTGCCAAACGTGGTAGGATGGGCTGTACTGTACCGTTCCTGGCGAGTTCATTTCTGCCTTACAGTTACCTGGAATGCCTCTATGGCCCGGCACCCAGCAAAGGTGAATATTAAACTGTTGCGCCATCTCCATTAGAGATGATCGACAGTTATGGAATGTTATAGAGTTTGTAGAGACAGAGTCCAGAGATTTGATAGCGGCCTGGCTGTCAGAGAAAATACGGATATCAGATGTTGATATCACGTTTTCTTTGAGCCAAGACAAGACTTCCTTAATCACCAGAAGTTCCGCCTGGAACACGCTACTATGATTGGGAAGGCGGAATGAGAGACTTAATTTCAGTCGTTCAGAGTACACACCTCCACCAACCCCTTCTTTTGTTTTTGACCCATCTGTGTAAAAATGGATTGACTCATCCTCCAAGAATGTCCTATCCTCCCAAAAAGATCTGGTAGGTATAGAAATCTGGAAGTTTGTGTCGAATTGTAGTTGGGGGATGGTGTAGTCTGTGTGCTTTGGAATTGATTCTAAGTACCTTAGAATTACGGAGTGGCCAATGCTGTTGTTAGTCCACTGCGACGAAGCATTGACCTAGATCAAGACCTAGCACCACATACTTAGATTTGCGGTTGTAGACCTCCCACTTATAAAACCATGTTGATATTAAAAACCTATCTCTTTAATACAAAAACATAAATAACATAAATTGCTTAGCGTAAATAAGGTTTACTATTTATATTAACTAAGAAAGAGTAAGCTATAGTGAAACTTATTAAAATAAATAAATTGGCTGGCGCAACAGTACGTTGTGAACCAGGGCCTAGTGACTTACAACTCGCAACCATTCCTGTGTGCGAGTACTGTTGTCAGAAATGAAAGGGACCTACAATTTTAGGACGAATCCGAACGGCTTATTTAAAAAGCACTTTTTCATGACAAGAATTACTCTTGAAGGAATTGTCAATTCCTCGCAAGAGGCAGTACCCGCGAAAATTATCTCAACATACATAAATCCGCTGGTCCGATAAGTAACCTCGCTATTGTTTTGAAAATGTCTTTTTCAACGCTGTCAAAACCACTGGGTAATGTTTTTTATCCGTCCTATTCCTAAGTTCTCGTTCTGATTCGATGGAAAACAGCATTTGTCCAGCCAATCCCCAAAAAAGGCGATCCTTCCTCACCCACTAATTAACAACCGATTGCACTAACGTCCCTTCTTTCCACGGTCATGGAAACATTGCTTAATTATCATTTGAAGAAATATCTCGAAGATCGAAAGCTTCTTAATGACCGACAGTACGGATTTCGCAGCAATTGCTCCACTGGAGATCTCATGGTTTATCTCAAAAAACAGTGGAGCAAATCTATCTTGCATCGTTAAAGCGAAATATACCCACTTGCCAATATTCATTGTTGGCACTTGTATCAAGGAGATTGAACATCTCGATATTCTCGGTATGTGTATTACAAAACCAGCTCTTGTGGAACTATCACGTACACGATGTTCGTCTGTTACATGGCGTACGTCCAAAGGTTTAGTATAACTTCCATACCTGGGCTAGTGCTCCTGCAACTTACTTAAGCCTCTTGGACAGTATTGAACGTAGACCATTGCGATTGATTGGTGATAATACTATCATAGAATCATTTACGTCTGTTGAACATCAACGTAAAGTTTCTTGTCTCACCCTTTATTTTAATTATTATTGATTACCAGTTGGATTACTCCCCTTAAACGGTCTAACCTCAATACTCGCGCTTCTACGAATGCTGATCAGTATACCCTCGATCCCAACTACGATCGTACTGCAAGAACGGAGATTCGTTCTTTAGCCGTATTGCACGAATGTGTAATGCCTTACCACTCTCTGTCTATTCAAGTCATTGCAATATTCACCGACACTATATATACATTGCAATGCAAAACTTTTTCAAACAGTTATATAACTACAGAATATTGTTATATTCTATAAGTTATAAGTTGTGTAATGTTACTTTCATTACTAATTAAAGGTGTAATGGAAGAAAACATAGACATTTTTTTTAAATTGATATGAAATTTAATTTATTCGAAAGATAATTTCCTAGCAATATAATTTAATTATGATGAGCCTCTGATGGTAGTTCGACGTTTGCTTTAAGTAAACTACACTTTCTGAAAATTCTGAAGTGTAAAAATAAATGACCGACACGTCTGGCTCAAGGATTCTAATCTGAAGATATAATTTTCAATGACTTTTCCAAACATTGTCTTGTAGGCAAATGTAGATATGCTGTATTTCAAACTAGTACACAACCAAGTAGCCTAATAAAAGTACACGTAAAGTGATGGTTAGTGCCAAGGCTTGAGTTGTTGGCTAGAGTTCTTTAGTTCAATCCCTTCCTGTGGAACCTAAAGTTTTTTTTACGGGTACTGTGTCTTGCGACGAGCCGTAACTCTTGTTGTGAAAAGCATAAAACCCCTCAACCCTTGGAGTTTGTAGTATCATCATCATCATAAATTTGAAGCTATGGCAAATAAGAACTGTGTATGTAAATTACAAATATTGAATTCGTAAAAAATTCGAACACTATAGATTAAAATGTATGTCTGTAGTCGTCAAAGTTTAACCATTTAGATTGAGTTCAAATCGAGAATTTTCGAAATTTATATGATTTTGAAAGACATCTCGAAGCCACAGACTTGTTTAAAAGTAGCCATAAAAATATCGTTTTATCTGCTTGTTTTTTGAATTTTTCAAGAGGTATATTTTAAAAACCTGATGTTATAAACAGTGATTTTCTAAAAGCTATAAAAAGTTAAAAAAGAACACACATTGAGAAAATGCATGAAATCTTTATTTGAATCGATAATACGGTCCATATAATCTAATGTTTGTAGATTATTTCATGCAAATGTTGACCTTGACTGTGCCTCAAATGGTCCATTCGCTTAGTCCGTATAGGCATTAAATTGGACGATCTAGGTGGCCAATTGACCGGTCCCGAACGTGAAATAAAATCTTCACCGAACTCGCCTCTCAATAAGTCCATTGTTGCGGGTGCTGTGTGGCATGTGGCATCAATGTCTTCTTAAAACAACATGTCATGCAAGCTCTTGCATTTTGGGCAAAAAAAAGTTGGATATCATCTCACGGTAGTGGTCACCATTTACAGTTACGTTACGATTCGCATCATCTTTGAAGAAGTACGGTCCAATGATGCCACCATAGCCCATAAACCGCAACAAACTGTGACTTTTTTCAGGATGCATTGCGGTAGCTCTTGAAATCCTTCTGGCTGATATTCACTCCAAATGGACAATTCTACTTATTTACGTTCCCATTGAGTGTTCGTCGTTGAACACAATTTTTCGGTACAAAATTGAATCTTCGGCCAACTTTCCAAGGGCCCATTCACCAAAAATTTAACGTTGCAATAGGTCGTTCGGCCGCAATTCTTGCACCAGCTGTATTTTGAAAGGCATCACACCTAAATCCTTCTGCAAAATTGTCCACGATGTTGAGTAACAGAGGCCGATTTGCTGCAAACGGCGACGAATCGATAATTGATGGTCATCATTAACAGTGGCCGATACAGCAGCGATATTTCTTCAGGTCGCACTCTACGTAAGCGTGTTGGTGGTTTATTGTTCAACATTGTAAATTTGGTGTGAAATTTAGTCAAAATAGCCCGAAAATGTTTGACTGTGAAACAAAACATAAACCGTGCGCCAGCTGTTTAAAATAGTGTTGCCAAAAAGATAATAGCTAAAAAATCACCCGATAGAAAACGTATACAATATATTGAAATTTCAATTCAGGACAGTAAAAACCTTTTTATTACCTTTAAATAGGAAGTTATTGTAATCGGCCCGATTTGTCAAATTGAAAATGTTGACATTTCTCGACGTTTCAAGGTTCCTAGAGTCGAAATAAAAGATTTCAAGTGATATATCTGTGCGTGTGTAAATACGTTCGTTCGTCCCTACGTTCGGGAAGCTTATTTCGTCGTCCATAGCTCAAGAACCAGTAGAGATATCGATTTCAAATACATTTTGTAATACAGATAAAAATAATGCAGAAAGATGCAAAAAAAGGACTCTCACAAAAATTAAAAAATATTTTTTTTTAACCACAGCAATAAAAAAAATATGAATATGCAAAATGTTATTAATAATGTTTAATTTCTTTAGAACTATCAATTTATTTAACAAAACTCGATAACCTACAATCCTTTTAAGCAAGACAAATCGACAGACGGGTTTGGAAGTTATCAGTGTGGGTCGCTTCCCAGACTCTTTCTAAAAACCATTGCTTGGCTTGCTGGTAAGCTCTTTAAAACGACTTTTACAAAATGAAAGTTTTATTTCATTTCATTAACAACATAACATATTATTAACTGACTTCATCGACCACATAAGAAACTACAATTCATGGCGAAAATTTAATAAAACCCACGACAAATAAGGTAATTTATCATATTTTTCATCAAATGAAGTATTTAACACATACAATCAGAAAAATGTTGTTGTTCAAAAACCATAGAAAATTCATTATCTAAATCCTTTTTCAAAGCTCACACAAAAAAGAAACAAAAATAAAAGTTTCAATATTGAATAGCTAATGGATGATAACAAAAAAAGAACAACAAAATAATAATGTTGTTCATTGTCCTTCCTGGCGCCAGTATCATAATTCATTTTGGTATAATACACCTTCGTTCACATATATATTTATATATTTTTATATACATAGGTTTTATTGATTAAGGCAGAGAATATGATGATTGTTCAAATTCTTTTCTATATCCTAGAAAAATAAAGCTCAATCGAAAGAATGTTAACGCTTTAATTCAGCTCCAATATGGCATCACCTCACCATCTCAAAGCCTCACAGTAAAGCATGAAACACACACACAACCCCACTATCTGATGGTTGCAGATGATAATATGATGGTCCAGGATTATTGGCGCCATTGACTCCTATGTGTCCTCGAATGATTTAACGAAATAATGTTGGTCTTTAATAATTATTATTCGTATTATTATCCTTTTTTTGTTTGCTATTTCCTTGTTCTGTTTGCGAATGTGTGTGTGTGTGTCTCTGTGTATATGGATGGGAATGTTGATGATATTTCGTATATTGTATTCCATAATGAACCCCAGTTTCTTAATGGGATTTTAATTACTATGACAATGTATATTTTCTTTGTCTGTATGTACATATTTATGGAAAAGGATAACGCATCCTCATCATAATAATAATAATAATATCTCTCTTTAACCAAAGGATATGGAAATAACTTTGTGTATCTGAAAATAGAGGTTATGTACATAGATAAAGGAAGATGAAATTAATATTCAACCGTTTAATGTATTCAAATATTTCTGTATCTATATTGCCTGCCATGTGACCTGGCCGCACTGATTTAATGATGGAATAATTTTGGCAAACCCAACTAAATGAATTTATATAGACAACAATGTATCTATGGGTTAGTTGGTATACAAAATGATGTCCTTGTAGCAATAAATTTAAGGAGAACAAAACAAAGACAGAAGCTATATACGTGTATATCTAGAGGTGAGAACTGAGGAGCCTTTTGGAGAAAATATAGCAAGATTTAAAGAGTTTAAAATCGTTAAACGGTTGAAAGTCTATAAAGACTGCATCCTCTTATTTATTAGTGACCGTATATATTTCTTTCCATCAAAATGATTTCAATGTTAGGTAAGAATTGGTCGTCCTGTTTTTTTGCCATGCATGGAAAGGATCCAAACGCACACTTGACTGTAATCCAGTTGTCTGTGACTGCGAAGACAAAACAAAATGTTTTCAAGTACAAAATATGCTAATATTCGAGCTAAAACCTCTTTAGTCTCTCCCTCTACAGACAAACACAATCGGGCAAATATATTTTAAGAACTCATCGTTCGTCCTGCCCCAAAAACAAAAACGGTTCTATCAATATCTCGCAATAAGTCCATATAGAACATGAGCCGAACAAGCGGTATTCGGGTTGGGGTGGGTTGAATTGTTGTTTATAGAAAGACTCGATGCTTTGTTTACCAAGTGCTCAACTGGGTGTTAATGGATTTTGTGAAAATTTTGTTTCAGAATCTGGATACCTTATATTCTATACATCGACTTTCCTCTACCCAAATACACATATATGTATAGGTACTTGTATAAGACATGTTGAACCTAAGTAGAGTACAACGATGGGTACTTTTGGTAGTCTAGCCCTATTCAAGGATTCGAATTAATGAATCAACATTTAAGTTTTGTGTGCATTAGGCCATTAGAGAGAGAAAGGGTTTATTTTTGTTTTAACCATTTATATCTATACCTTAGCCTTAATATGAAGATTATGTGGTGATGATGTGTGTGGGTATTGTTGCTTTTTTGAAGTACACTCCATTTTATGAACACATTATTTACCAAAATACTCATATGCATATGTTATATGCATGAAAATGAACGTAAAATAATATCCTACAGCATTATTATCGGTTGCGATAGCGAGAATGAATATGAACTCCCCTTCGGTTAAGTAGGAGTACATATATATGTGTATGTATTCGTATCTAGTCATGATACGAGAATTTCTAATTATTATTTGGATTTGGATGTAAGTGCGTAAAAGATATCCTTTTTGTGAAGAGTCACTTTTTCGAACAAGGACTTGAATAGGAAATGCTTCGATATTACTTGCAAAGTAATGTTAATGAGTAATGAAAATGAGATTGATTGTATGAAAAAGGAAATTTCAAATCTCAACGCTTCAGTATAGAAGTTCTGTGGCTTCAGCCTAGACAATGTAGAAACATTTTTGTTTGTATTATTTTTCTTTCGAGCTCATTTTCAGATCAGATGATATTTTTGAAGCGTTGATAAATGGGTGGACTAATTTTTGTTGTTTCGTTACAAATATTAGCGTACTTCAGGTTTTTGTGTTAAAAACAAGTCCATTTTTGATTTATCTTGAATTTTATAATTGAATCTGAATATTAAATAGAAGAAAAGATATAGATTGAGATAGAACACGCTACCTAATTACAGCATTAGATTGCTGGAGTTTCTTAATTAATACAAGTCGGGTCAACGAAATTTTCTGCCAGAGATAGCAGACGTTATTTAAATGCAATCTTTGTTGGCTGAAATTACAGTCGGAGATCTAAAACCGAATCGTCAAAAATATAAGTTATAATATGGTCTCTAATTTGACTGTGCTAGAGAAAGTGGAATATTTTTCGCAGTTTATCAACAACGGAGACGGTTCAATTTTAAATCGTTGACGCTATACAAAAAAATACCTTTCTTTTCATCAACATATACATATCAACACTCTTAGAATATTAGTTTGAGAAGAACCAGCTTGTAACTCAGTTCAAGAGATGACTTCTTCCTGTTTCTTCCCATATCAAATACAACTGACTCAAAGAACAGTGCCATAATTTAATTTCAACATAGTTTTTTTAAGATTGTATCTTTATTATTGTAAGGCCTCTCTAAATAAGTCTGCCCTAATCCATTTTGGTCACAAAGAGTATTTTCTGTTTATTAAATGGAACTTTTTCATGTCTAAGCTTAAGAAAAACTATTTTTAGCAAATCGAACTATGGCGCTAACAAATCTTTTAATCAATAACATAAGAAGTAAATTCAACACATTCGCTACTAAATAGTAGTTGAAATTATAATTGCTTAAAGTTGAGATTAAATAATTTTTGTAAGCTTATGACCAAATATATTGGCACTTTGGCTTTTGTCAATAGAGGTATCAATTAACTATTTTTCTGGTCAAACATTACCGAAATAAATTGGAAAAGACAAATATGTATATGCACGAACTTTATTTAACATTTGCATTTCAACATAAAATATATTGCACAATGTATTAAAATAAACTACAAAAATATCGTTTTAAAAATTTAGTTCCTTCTTTAACATCTTGCTTATCAGATTTCGAAACATAAACAGTTTTTATGAAAATCAAACATCTTCAGACAAAATAAATAATTTGAAAATGTTTTGCTGAAAAAATATGACATTAAATTCTTGAATTTGTTTAGTAAGGACCATGCTAGTAAAGTCACTAACTGTTTTATTACTAAAAGATATTTTAACCTACACTTTTCACTTCTTTCAGATTTATGACATGGGATCAACTCATTGTTTTATTGTCAAACTTTTTACGAGCCTCAAAAAAACCACATCACATTAAGGACAAATAATATAAACACATTACAAAGTCGTTAAATTTCAGCAACAATGTTTAAATTTTGTTCTCTTTTTTTTAAATATTAATAATTCCCTTATAAAATAAAAATAAATAATGCCAAGCTTCGAGTAAAAAAAATAAAAGTTATGTGCTTTTTTATTTACTAGCTGACCCATTTGATTTGCATATTATTTGGGGGTTGTTGATATTGAAAAATTGTTTACTGTCAATTTCTCTAAAGCTCATGATGGTTTTTAGTACCATAAGTTTTGTTAAATAAGCATACCTACATAAGAATTCAGTATTGATCAAAACTTAGGATACGTGATGCAGTTCTTAAAAAATAACACCCAACATAAGCCTTATTATTTTAAACACTCAACTGGAAATATATTTTATGTATATTATGTATTCTTTCATTATTTAATTATAATCAAGAATATTCAGAAAGTTTCTGACCCCCTAAATTTTAAACACTTCGATACACATAGAATTTACAAAATCGTAATTGAAACAGCTTTTTAAAAACACTGGTCTGAAATGTTTTATTCCTGGACATCAAATTGCACTTTTTCAACCGGTTTTGATAGACTTTATTCAAATAAGGCTCCATCAGATGTTTCTATTGTAAATAAACAAAAAAAACACGTATGTATACCTTTTGGGGCTATCTAAACTCATGAAATAGTTTTTTCTAAAATATTCGGGATGGTTTTTCAAATCTATATAATACCTTTATTCGATATTCATTTGAAATTTTTATTGCAATTCATAAAAATTCATACATTTTTAGATTCATGTATCTCAGATTAATCTTAAAGAAACGCTGAAAAATTTGTACTTTTTATTCTTTCACTGAATCCAGGGTCTCAACAATTCTATAATATTAGGTTTTTGAAAAATATTTTAAAATAAGGAAATAATGTTGAAAACGGTTATTTTTAAAACTTTAGTGGATAGTCATAATCAAAGTTTGAAGTTCGAAATCACCACTAAAAATTAACACCAACACGTTTTTTTGTAACTGTAAAAAATATCTATTTAATTCAAAGTTTGCTCAAAACTTTATCCAGTCAATTAAAAACTGATAAAAAAGTGTATCTTCGGGCAACTTTCAAAGAGCCGATTCACAGAAAAATTTATGCAGCAGGTTGTTCGGCTTCAATTCTTGCACCAGCTAAACGATTCATGGTTAAATTAAAGACCAAATTGAAGATGTTTGACAGTAAAACAAAACACCAAACGTGCGTCAGCTGTTTGAACAAGTGTTGTATTCTCACATAATGTACGTTTCTTCCGTTGTTTCACAAGGAAACCACCTGGGACAGCTTTTATTTATTATTTTTATTATTTTCTAATAAAATTACTAATTGCTAAAGATTATTTTGTGCTAGAATGTATTTTTAGGAATTCCTTAAGCATTTGTTATATCTCTTTTAGAATACTGTTCTGTAATATGAAGCTTCTTCTGTAAGGCAAGTTCGGAAAGGATTAGAAATGTTTTTAAAAACTTTTCAAAAGATTGGTAGTTTTTTGTTTAAATTTGGATATTCGCAATCCCTCGTATGATTCAAGATGCCAACTTATTGGTTTACTTAAGATATCAGATCATCGTTTCATTAGCCTCCAACACGATTTTCCATCTTTTTCGTTGGAGTGCTTCTCGCAAATAGTGTACTAGTACATGCGGTTCGAATAGCATTTTTGATAGTTAGCGTTTGAATTGTCCTCCTACATTTCCTCTTTCTAGTGGTATCCATTCCGCAGACCGTCCCGCTAGTTTCAATTTACGATTTCGAATAATGCCTTTGACATCTTCAAAATAAGTTTTCATTCTACTGATTTTTTTTTTGTTAGATGCTAAAATTACTCTTTCCATTACTCTTTGGCATATTCTGAGCTTGGTTTCCCAATTTTTAGTAATTTTCCATGTTAGACATCCGTATGTTAAAAATGGGACCACTGTTAATCCAATATATATATTCTTGTTTTGTTTGGAGTATTGAAATCAAGAAGTTGCTTGACATTTTAGCACTGTTTCCATTAGATTGTAATTCGATGTTATACCACTTTTATTCCTCCATCATTGAGCGAAATATTTTGACCAAGCATACGTAGTCTTTAGCAAAATATTAAAGTGGTTCTATCCAAAGTTATAAAATTGAAATTGACATTTTGTTAAGCCAATATTTTTTAGAACATATATAGTTCATTGATCATAGTATGGAGCTCTCCACAAATGTTTGATAGAGCAATGATATCGTCTGCATATTGAAGATTTGAAAGATATTTACATTTTTTTTTTGTCCTTTCTCCTCCCAATCTAGATGCCTAAAGTTCTCTTCGAGGACTGCGAAAAGAGCGTGGGTGAGAATAGTTCTCATTGATAGATTCCTTTTTTATGCGTGCAGTGCTTTTATTGTATATATTCTTCAAGATTCGGCTTATTTGTTCCTGTGTGCCTTGGTTTATAAGTGCCTCCCATATAAAATTCAGTTATCCATTCTTTTGTATTCTTGATTTACATTTTAAATTTTAAAATATTATCATTGAAGTTGTTGATATCTTCTTGCGATTTTTTCGTAATTCACTTTATCTTTTTAAAAATATTGTTGTTAACATTCAGTAAAATTTTGAAAAAATCGAATTGACAGTTTTCTTACAAAAAAATAAAACTCTAAAAAAAACAATCAAAAAAACCAATGAAATCCCAGGGCCATTGATTTTTTGTTTTTTCTGATATACTATAATTTGTTTGTTATTTAATAAATTAAATAAGTCGACTTCCTCTTTCATTACGACAACAAAATATGTTTCTTTTCCTTTCTTCCTGAAACAAATGTTTGCGTTTAAATCTCTAATTATCTGCAATATATCTGACCTAAAATGTGCAATAGCTGACTTTAGTGAATTGTAGAAGCAGTTTACTTCTTCATCAGTTGCTGTATAGTTGGTGCTTATACTTGTTATTAAAGTTTCCTAATTTTATTTGTATTCCAATTACTCTACTGCTAAATCCTTTGAGTACTTTTTTATTTTATAAGAAAACCGACGCCATTTAAACCTTTTTTGGTTTCATAGTAGCTATGAACAACTATTTATGTTGCTAAGTTCTTCTACTCGTATGCATTCTCCTTGATGTTTAACCTCAGCTTACTAATTATGTATCAAATCATCTTATCAAGGACATTTTAGTGTTAGGTGTCCCCGTATAGTCTGTTGTTGTTTAAAATATTGTTTGAGTTAATATTTTCGTAATAGTTTATTTTGTGTAAGAAGTAATCCGGGTTTTTTTGCCCGAATTTCTCACGGCGGCGGGCCATCTCGTTGTTTTAAGTCCTGCTGGGGTCATTTTCTAGTGTTTGTGTTTATTGTTTGACTTTTAGTTTTTATTTGGTGGGTTTTTCTTCTGCTCGACTAATATCATCGTTACTAGTGCTTTTATTTCTTTGTGTTATTTAGTAAAAATTGCATTATTAATCAAATAGACTTCTTTAATAGGAGTATTAGAAATTTATTTGAAAAACAATTATTATTTAACCTGAGTGAAAATTAGGTATTTTTCTAGTAATCTTAAGGAATTTATATGTTCTTATAAGATATAGTTGATGAAATAAAGAAGTTAACTTAACTAAAATAAATATTAATTTTAAAGAAGATCTCACGAAATTTACCTTCAATCGGCCAAAATTTATTTTGATTTTCCTTCGTCAAAAAGTATCCCCAGCACAAAACTTTATGCTTGTCTAACTAAATTAACCCTTTAAATTTTCTTATTTGGTTAGACACTAAGCCTCAGCTTGAAGCAACATTGTAATTTATGTAATGTATTGCAAACACATAAATCTATCCAAAGACCACTTTCGTTTCAAACACAGCATTTTCTCAGTAGCTGTATGCTTCAAAATTCTTTTTTTTTAGCAAACATATCACGTTCATTTGATATGTGTGTTTTCTTCTCCCATAGCACCAAACCATTCCAAAAAGTAACCTCTTAAGGGTCACCAAGGGACTTGTGCATGGTGCATCCCACCACAGATGGATATCCGGTTAAAGCCCTATATATAAAAATCTTTATATTGTGCAAGGACAGTCTAATATAACTTTGGTAACTCTCAAAATGAAATCACGAAATCTTTATTTGGCTATTTTTTCGGGCAAGCTACTTTCTAACTTATACAACAGAAGCAACACCCCCTTTTTTGCGCCTTTACTCCATTTTCTATTCCAATGTTCGTGTTTTGAACAATTTTACGCCATGTTTCAAGCAAAGCAATGTGTCTTAATTATTGTCCTTCGTTAAGTTGCCTTTTGACTTCTTAATTAGCCATTTAAGTAGAAGAGAAGAAAAAGTAAAAAGTACAAAATTAATCTTAAAATACAGTTTTTGTTGGTGTTGACTATTTTTTCCGTTTGAATATAAAGCTGTTGCATGCAACAGAAATGAGAAATAAAGAAATGGAGGATAAATAATCACTTCTTTTTACAGGGAGAGGCAAAAAGTAACAATTTTCGGTATAGTTAGTAACCTATTTTTTCCTAGCTTGATTAGCTGTACTTGTTTTGAAAGACAGCGAATGAAATGAAATTCGCGCTGAAAGAGAATTAGCAAAATAAAAATCAACTATTTTTCTCAAAACCATAAACTAGAATTGTCTTCCATATAAAAGTTCCTAAAACCAGTGGCGACGGGGTAACATATGACTTCCCCCCTAACCCCAACTTGATTCAAGTTTAAAAAAATATTCGATTTTATGCTAAATGCATTTTTCAATTATAGAGATATATTCAATTAAGACATTTTTTCAGCCAGAACCAGGAGAGTTTCTTTTTTTTAAATTTCACTTTGGTATTTTAAAACACATACACAAATAAAACTACAACAACATTGCAAAACTTTGCTTACGTTTTGTATTTAATATTTTTTTGTTAAATCACTGTCGGCATTCATCTATACCTCGTCCTTGGACAGTATACTTTTGTTTCTGCAATCACCTGAACTTATCTGGTACATAGCTACCTGCCTGGAACATTGGTCCTTTTTTTGCTGATGGAAATATTAATTGTTTTTCTTCGATTGGAATTTATAATTACAGTAGAGTAGAGTTGCAAAATTGTCATAGGAATGGGATATAAAATACAAACAGAGAAAGAAAGGTGACGGCAACAGATGAAGATCTGGTGAAATTGAATAAATTAACTAACTCAAAAGAAAATGAGCGACACAGACAATCTGCAATAAAACAAAAATACAAGTTTAGTTTAAATTTTCTATTGAAATAAGGAAAATAAACTATTCGATTGATAAAATTGGAAAACATCTGTCAGTTTTCCAAATTAATATGTTTTATATGCCCAACACTTGTTTATTTTTGCGGTACCACTTTCATACGTTTGCACATGCTTTAACTATTGGCACAAAAATAAAGGAGAAGAACTGAAATGTAAGAGACTTTAAAATTAACTGCAAATTTCTGCGTGCAAACCCATTAAAAAAAATATAATTCACGATTATTATTATTTTTATCTTTATTGTAGCATCAGTTTTATAACATTTTTTCTTAAACCAAATTGTACAATTTACAGAGATATGGTAAAAGGCTACAATATTATAATTAGTATCTCAATCAACCAAGAATACAAAAACAAATAATATTGAAGGAAAAGATACATAAACACATTCATACAAAAAATAATAGAATGAAAGAAAGGTGGCAGGTGGAAAAAAATTCAAACCAAGCTTTGAGTCTTACAACAAAGTAGTTAAAAATATATAGAATATAGATATAGAACAGAAAAGAATAAAAATAATTTAAATAAATAAATTAATAAATAAATAAACAAACAAATTAATATATATTTAAATAAAAAAATAGATACAAAATAAACAAATAGACAAGAAAATGAAATAAATAAGTAAATAGTTTTATGAACAAAAATTTAAAGACAATTAATATACATAAATAATGAATAAATATAGTAAAAGGTCATTGTGCAAGGTTTGAAAGCAAGGTATTATCTTATCAGACATGATGCTAGGTATCGCGCATTAAGTTTGGGTATCCTTCCTGATACCTTATCCATAGCTAAAATGGAATGAAGTTCATTAGTTGAAAATGACCATGGAAGCTTCAGAATCATTTTCAGAATCTTATTTTGAGCTATCTGCAGCCGTCGCGTTGTATATTAGAGATGGCACAATTACCCCATAAAGGTGATCTATAGTACATGATAGCTTGGAAAACAACTTTGTACATTATAAGCTTATTATAGGTGCTAAGCATTGATTTGCGATTATTGAAAGGATAAAAAGGTAACTGTATTATTTATTTTCTTAATCGTTTTGTGTATATGTAAGTCAAATATTAATATTTAATCTATATTTTTTCCGTGATATTTTGCATCAGATTTACATTCTATACTTATGCCATCCATAAGAAGATTATTACTTGTTAAAAAGCAGGCTATTCTTTTTCGAGTAAGAAAAAGATTGCCTGAGGTTTTGAAGCATTGATTCTTGTTTTCCAGTCATGGAACTTTGTATAACATTTAGACTAGCTTGCAGATTAGTTTCGATTAAGAAACCAACTGAATCCGAATAAAAAATACAATTATATTGCTGTTCTACAAAAAGTTAGCAATGGAAAATCGAAAGTAAATATTGAGTATAGAATAAGTCCTAAAAATGATCCTTGAAGCACACCATCCGTTATATCATATTTTTAAGAAAACCATTTATTGACTAAAACTTAAAATTTCCTCTGAAATAAAAATGATTGAATTATTTTTATTAAAAACACTGGGAAGTTGATTATCAACAACTTGTGTAAAAGCGCATTATGCCAGACCGTGTCGAACGCTTTTTCGACATCAAGAAGTACCAAATCTGTACTTTTAGCAGACCTTAAGACACTTCTTATTTGTTTAGTAATCCTATGTACTTGATGGATTGTACTGTGAAGTAAGTAATCTAAAGCCGAACTGCTCGTTTGGTAAAATTTATTTATGCTAAAACATTTGATTTTTCATTGTTCGTGATTAGAATATCGTTACCCATTTTAAAAGAAGGAATGTGGTAGTTTTTCTTCTTTATGATTTATCTACACTCCAAAAAGGATTACTTCACAATCATTTGTCAAAATTAGTACCAAGGAAATGGACAAAATGATTTGTAGCACTCGTCAAAGTGCCATACTTCTACTTGAGTCAACTAGCATTTGGAAGTACATAGTTGCATTAATCCACGGTTGTATGTTGTATATCATCTATCACAAATTTATTAACCAAGGCAATACACAAGCTTTTAGACGCAGTGTTCCATTTTATTGAATTATATTTTAATTATGACTTATGGTTCTGTTTAATTTAATATTATAAAATATAAAATATAATATTAAAATAAATTTAATATAAATACTGTTCATCACGCCAACAAATTACCGACACGACAAAAAATTAATCAAATAACCCAATAGAGTGGAAACTAGCACTTAAGGGGATTTCATTTCCACACGACGAATTCGTTTTTACAGAAACGTGGCTTAATTCAAGCTTTTCAGACACAGAACTTTTCAGTCAAGAATTAGAAGTTTACAGAAACGATCGTCATGTTGGTAATGAAAAGGATTTACGTGGAGGTGTTCTGCTAGCGATACAAAATACATATTTCTCTTCTTCTGTATCTTTCCATTTAAATTATCAATTGAACTGGTATGTGTAAAGATAATGATACAGACAAAAACTTTTTTCATTTTAAACGTTAACATTCCTACAAAAAGTTTGGAGGCTGTTTAAAACGATCTCTACTTGGCATTAGACTAACTTATAAATATGTCTAGCTCTGGCACCAATATTTTACTTCTAGGTGATTTTAATTTACCACACATTGACTGGCTTCCATCCGAAGACGAATCCTGCCTTGAAGCTTTTCCTTCTTCTTCACAAATGGAACTATCTCTTCTCGATAAAGTCCTTCTTACTGACTTACAGCAAACATGCTGTATTAAAAACTCAAAAAATCGAATTCTCGATCTAGTCTTTTCTTCTGACGCTATTAGTACTCTAGTTCTAGAATCTGGATCAGGATTTACTAATATTGACAAATATCAACCCACTTTGGACATTATTTTTGACTTAAGTAATCACCTTACTGATCACAGTAATTCCTTTGATTGCTTATAAAATTTTCATTTCAGAAGATCCAATTTCTAACAGTTGTCTGAAGATTTAACCATTTCTGGAATTGCTGATACACTTGCATATTCTAACATTGACGAAGCGGTTTCAAGTTTTTATAAGATCCTTAATTATTGTTTTGAAAAAAAAGTACCAATAAAGAAATCAAGAAATACAAACTTTGGTACACGAAAAAATTGCGTTTACTGCGTAACAAAAGAAATAAGGCATGGAAAACGTATCTCAAAACTCTCTCTTCAATCAAATTCTCTTTTAATGTTGAACTCTTTAACCAATTAAAGTCTCTTACTATTTTTTTATATCCTTGTTATGTTACTGATATGTGCACGTCTTTGATAAAGAACCCTAAAAAATGTTGGAATTTTATAAACACAAAGAAAAAATCAGATGGCTTTCCAGTTAACTTCACTTACAAGAACCTTTCGTTAGATAAAACTTTTGATATCTGTAACGATTTCGCATCGAGTTTCCGTGAGTCATTTGTTAATAGGCCTCAAGAAGTTGATGAAGTATATTTTCATAATCTTCACACTTTTTCGCAAACTAGCTGTAGTCACATACCTGTGCTACAGAGTACGGTCCTTGATCTTTTATCTGCGTTGAATGATGAATGCTCAGCCGGTCCTGATGGTATTCCCCCGATAATACTAAATAAGTGTAGTAATGCTTTAGTTGAACCCCTTACGTTTTTATTCAAACTTCCTCTAAAAACAGGCAAAATTCCCAGTATATGGAAGAAGTCATTTCAAACACCAATTTTCAAGAAAGGTAACAAGTCGGATATATGCAACTACAGGCCCATTGCAGAGCTTTCTTGCATTCCTAAAGTATTTGAACAAGTTGTTTCTGAAAGCGTAGCATATTTTAGTAAAAATATTATTTGCGAACAGCAACATGGTTTTGTGAAAAAAAGATCAATCGTTACTAATCTCTTCACATTCTCAAACATATGTTCAAACGCTTTAAAACAAGGTTATGAAGTTGATTGTGTATACACTGACTTTTCTAAAGCCACGGAATTATTTTATTTAAACTCAAGGCTCTTGGTTTTCCACCATTTTTCTTAGCTTGGATTAAGTCATACCTTGAAAACAGATCCTACGAGGTAAAATTTAGAAATTGTCATTCTGAACCTTTTGTTGCTCAATCTGGTGTTCCCCAGGGAAGCCATCTTGGCCCTTTTCTGTTCATCCTGTCTATTTACGATGTATCGTCATGTCTACGCTCAAGTGAACTTCTCATTTTTGCTGACGATATAAAGATTTTCAAAATAATAAAGTCCACCCATGATCGTATTAATTTACAAGCCGACATTGATAGTTTCACATCTTGGTCTGGGAAAAATAGCCTTTCACTCAACCCTTTAAAATGCCAGGCGATAACTTTTACTAAAAAACTAATCAGAATCGTATTTCACTGCTGTATATCACAGCAAAAATTGACTTCCATAGAAATAACTATGGGAAGATAAAGCTTTAAATCGAATGAGCATTTTATGTAACTTAAACTGTTCATCCATAGATTTAAATTTAAATAAGGTGGAATTGAAATCATTGCTTAGAACCAGTGCTCCACTATCTTAAGCGTCTTTATTTTTGTTTGTTCTGTAATACATAATTCATGTTAAATGTTAATTATGTTTTGTTTTTTGCGCTTTTTAGGCTTTAATTGTATTTTTTTACTAATAACTGACACATACACTTATGGTGAGCCTGCATATAAGCTAACTACTTTCTAAAAATTCTAAAGTGTAAAAATAAACATAGATATGCAAAAAATTTATTGAGAACATTCAGGCGTATAAGTGAAAGTGACCTCATGAAATGATCATACTGATTTTTGCCGTGATGTAAAGAAGGTTTAGATACTTTACTGTCTTAGGATTTTTTTCCAATAATAGGATATTTCTTAAAGTTTTGCAAATTTATTAATAAAGACATTTCCACATTTTTTCACAAAATTGTCAACATTCTGTCAAAAAAAAGTCGCTAGCATTATTGGTTCGAGAGATATTAAGGGTTAACCAATATTCACTTTTTTTTAATTCAGGGGTAAAAAAATGTACCCACTCAATTTTTTTTAAAGGTCATTTCTGCATGTTTTGATGCTGATGTTGTGGTGAAAAAAGGATTCCCAAACATATTAATGCATGTATACACACAGTCACAGACCTTGGAACGTCAAGAAATATCGGACCAGTTACAATACCTTCTTTCTATGGGAGTTTAAAAGCGGACTTAGTGTTTTTTTTTATATTATCTAAACAGCTAAATGATAATTCTAATATTTCTTCATTTTATTGCAAATACTTTTAATTTTTCCCAGTACTTTACCATATTTTTCATTTTGTTATCTCTAATCGTTATTGAAGCAGTTTCGTTTTTGCTCGGTTACCCATATTCCTTCACTTAAAATAAATTAGTTATATTAAATCCCTTGAAATATTGAAAATTTTCGCCGCGAATCTTCTAAACACCAACACATTTAAGTTAATTTTCTCGTCTTGTTGTTGTCTTAGATATTGTTATTGATGTTGAGGTACTGTAGATGTATCCTTGCGGCGACAGTTTTGATTAAACTTTTGTAGACAAACATCTCAATATACTTAACCTCCAATCATGCAGAAGCAACAATACCACAGAACCACCACCAACACCCTCGTCAGTTTATTGTGCAAAAGAAGTTCTTTGTTTGAAAACATCAACCTGTTACAAAAGGTCTATCACTTTTTTTTTCATCTAAAACCGTACAATTAAAACATACGATGCTTCTTAATCCTTTTCAAAACCCAATAATAACCAATCATTAATTATCCAGTCAGTGTCTCGGCAACGAAGATCCCCCTTTCAAGTTTTTAGTAAGAAAAAATTATATTTTTTTCAAGGCTGAATTAAATGTTCTTAAAATTATTTTTGATTATCTATCAAATTTATTCGCTGATTTTACTCGTTCCGAACGCCCTTTAAGATTCACTGAAGATTTTCAGTTGGTTTTTGTTTATGTTTTTGTGGGAGGGTTAATTTAATGCAAAAAGCAGACATTTGCTTTGTCTAAATTTTGCCTTGAAAACATAAAGGTCTATGTTAAACGCAGCTAACACGTAGGTACCTTTTAGTGGGTATATTCCAATATTATCCTCGTTGATTCGCAATGGGGTTATATTTATCGCAGCTTTATGTATGTATGATAAGTACATACAGATGGTATACGTTTTTTTTTAATAAAATTATAGGGTGAATAATGAAATACAAATTATACTTTAAAGTTTCGTATCCCAGCTTAAACGGATAAAAAATAATTTTCAACTCCGCTTTTCACAATTTTTGTTTTAGATAAACTATAAACCATTTAAGACATTTTTAGAAAATCTTACCTATCGTCTTGAAGTAAATACAAAGAAAATATATATAAACGGACCTCGACTTTGTTCGTATAGCCACTTCGGACATATTTGCATTACCCTAAAGAACATGGTCAAGAGGTAGTAAATTTCAGGCACGAAGCAGCCATTCAACTGTACATATCATTCAATTCGGGCCAAAAATAATCGGTTATGATGGCACTTAACAGAAAAGTTTCTATTGTCATTGTCAACGAAAAAATATGGCAAAAAAATGACACTGGCATGCAAACCACATCCAACAGCATGTTTTGTAGATACAGTTATGATTCATGTGGACTAATAACGTTTAATGACGAAGCCATTGAGCCAAAAGTGAGCTTTGTCACTGACAATGATTTTCTCTTCTCTAAAGCCCAATTGGAGAACGTACATACGTCTTCTAATGGCTCGTCGGATTTATTTCTGGAGTAAGATTAATCGTGCATGGGTGTAAACAAAGATCCTTATGAAAAATACGCCATAATTTGAACAATACTAAGTACCCGTGGCGTAACGGTTAGTACGTAGGACTGTCAGGCCAGAATTCTTGAGATCAATCCCTGCCTGCGCCACCTAAAGATTTTTTCATGGGGACTGCCTTGAAAAGTGCTTCCCAAATTTGGCCTTCGGATTTTTCATAAAAACTGTACGTCCCCTCCATCGCTGACAATACTTGCACACAAGAATGGTTGGGAGTTGTTAACCACTAGGTTTATTTTGAATGTGAGCGATATCCAATTTTTTAGAACGACGTGGGATTTACGGATTGGATCGACACTTAAACGGCACTTCAATCAACCCGTTGTCTCACTGACACCGCAAAATATCACAAAAAATATGTAGACTCAAATTTTTCCAGCATCCTTGTTATTACCTGTCTACTAGGCCGACAATTACCACCAAACATTGGAGTTAACACTCTTGAAGTTGCGGTCACTGAATTTGAATTTCGGTAGGAAATTTTTATAATGTTCAGACGTTGCTGGATCGTGCACTTTTTCATGATGAAAATGTTGAATTCACTGAATAAATTGACAGCAGTTTGACGAAGAGTTAAACGATTCGTTCACAAATTAAGATCAAAGTTGTCAAGTTCCTATTGGAAAACCCAACAACTATCTTTAGCATCCAAAGACAAATAGTCGTGGAAAAGGCTACTTTTTACTTTGACGAATATAAAAAATATGGTAAGCTAAAAATAAACAGTTTTTGACGTTAGCAAAGGCAGTAGATCCGTTGACGCAGCCGTTGATTGATTCTATAGGTTAAGGTCTTTACGTTAATATTGAAAACTTGTGACGAGCTGTAAGTTTTGATAGAACCTTAATTCTGATCATCTTCCTATATCTTATTTCACTTTCGAGTTTCTTGTTATAAATATAATGAAAATTTACCCTATAACTTATATTTGGGCCTATATAATATTCGTGAAAACATTGGTAAGAGCTAAGTGAGGCAAAAAATGTAAATACTATATATTTATATGAATTGGCTTTATATTGATTGCGTTCTTATATTTCTATGCATACATATTTACAACATTGAAAGTTATTTTTTATTCAAATCAGACTTATACATTTTTTGTTTTGTTTTTAGCCCTAACGATTATTTAATTTGTTTTTTGGCTCTTTGTCCCTATGAGGGATTTCTATTGATTACATGCGTTCAAAATGTTGTTCAATCAAAGTATCGCATATATTTTATTTTTTTATTGTAATTGATGTTGTAGATGAGGGAGGTAAAAAGTTACCTACTATAATTTTACTGTCTATATTTGAGTTGATTTTACTTATTCTAGAATACCTTTTTTTGTGTGTTGTTTTTTTTTTGCTACATGAAAGTCGATTAAATCAAAAATTACCTCTAACTCCATTTTTTGTGTGTGAGGATATAGGGATAATGTTAAGCTCGAATATTGATGCCGTGTTTTATTATGTACTGTCAGTTGTACAAATATATGCATGTATTTTATTGAATATTAAATGATTTTGTTTTGGTTTAGATAATTTTTGTTTTTGATAGTTGTGTTTATAGTTATGGAAGCTATTACTGTATTAATTGACTTTAATGGTTAAAATTGTAAAATTTCAATATGTTGTTTTTCCTATTACAGAAATTAAATATTTATTAGAATTAAGTATATTTCATCATTATTAGTATAGTAACCAAATATTGTCGAAAAAATTCAAACTTTTGATACTTACTTAATTTTTCTACAAAACAAATTAGATATGGTAGTTTTAATGCTTTTACTAAGCTTGAAACTTTACAAATATTCCTGAAGTGAAATGTAGGCATGCGTTTTTTCTCACAATAGTAGTGCTAAGGAATTAATGAATCGAAAGACACGACACTGCCGATTTTGAGGTTTCAAAAGTAACCGTAATAATAATACACATATGAAATATTTTTTCCATGATATTCCGTTTTTATTATAAAGTTTGGCAATGCAGATAATACCGCCATCCAAGAAGTGCGATGGGATGGACCGGGCAAACGCAAACTAAAAGACTGCGATATCTACTACGGCGACTGCTACAGTGAACAAGGACAGCGTCTATTTGGGTGTGGATTTGTTGTTGGAACTAGGCTCAGGCAAAAAGTCTTGAGTTTCAACAGTGTGAACGAGCGCATCACAACAATCCACATCAAGGCTAAATTCGCCAACATAAGCCTAATATGAGCGCATGCCCCAACAGATTAGAAATATGAAGACACCAAAGACATGTTCTTCGAGGTCTTGGACAAGACATATGAGCAGTGCCCTGGCTATGACATTAAAATTGTCTTAGGAGCTTTTAATGCCAAGCTAGGAAGAGAAGACATCTTTGGTGCCATAATATAGATTGATGTGCAACTGAGTGGACGTGTTTGATTAAGTGGCAATAATCTAAATAGTTTCAAACGTTTATTTTAACGTACCAAGGTTTTAATCCACAAAATAAAAAAAAAAACTATTTTAAACATTTTACCCGTTACATTATAATATTTGATTAAATCAAAATTGCAAATTAATTTAAAAGTTCTATTTATATTGCACAAATTTGATTTTTGATTTTGCACATGGTGGAAAATATTATCTCTTAAATTAAAGTGCGATCTACTCTTTATCAAAAATTAACTCACACTCACGTAAATTTAACAAAAAGTGTACATGACTGGTAAAAGGCAGAGAAAACAGCTCTCCCAATCCCCTGGTCAGCAGCATCCTCCATCTCCAGAACCTAAACAGGCAAAAAACACATACACTACATCAAACACCGACATGTCACACGAAGAAGCTCTTCGTAAGCAAAGTGAGTACATCATATCACTTCTTTCGTCAAAAATAGAAAAATTCGAAGAGAGAATAATGTCGAAAATTGACACTGACATATCCAAACTAAAGATCTCTATTGATGACGTTACTAACCGTATTAAAACTATTGAAACCAAGTTAACCGAAATTGACGTCACCAAAGAAGAAAACAATTCACTTAAAGCACAACTGAAACAGCATGATGATGCTCTTCGAAAAATCATCACTTCTTCATTTAGAAAAATATAAATTTGTCATTGTCATTGTCGTTATCACTGTCATCGTAATCGTCGTCCTTCTATATTTGAAATTCTTTCATGATATGGTCGTGCAGCTTTTTAACTTATTTTGCTGGACTAGTTTGGGTCCTTGTTGCTTCAATATCTATATTAATGATTGATTCTAATAATCATAACAGGAATTCGGTTTTCGAGGGTTCACATGATTCTACGCGTTCTTTGATTCAAATTTTAGGTGCGCAGCACACTGGCTTGAGAGTTTGCCATATTAATGCTCAGAGTTTAGGTCCCAAGCTGGATGAATTTCGTTATTTGTTTGAACATTCAAACATTGATGTAGTCTGCGTCTGTGAAACTTGGTTTTCTACAGATTCCGTTTGTTGCATTGAAGGGTTTAACGTCTTTCGTTGCGATAGGGTTGGTCGTGTGGGTGGTGGTGTGGCGATTTTTACTCGCAGTGGCTTGAGCTGCAAGATAATTCGAAAGTCTCAGCCAGGAAGTGGTGTCGAATATATATTTGTCGAGTTAAAATGTAACGACAACAAAATTTTGCTAGGTTCAGTTTATCGTCCAAATCGCAATATCGATTTAACACCGTTGTTCGCAATATTAGATGAGTTATCTTTTGTGTCACCTTTTATCATTGTTGCGGGAGATTTTAATCATAATGTTCTAAGTAGCTCTGATCTTGTAGATAGAATGAGATCTTTTAATCTATTTCCTACTAATGTTTCAACCCCAACTCACTTTACCAGGGAGAGTAGTACATTAATCGATATGTTTTTTGTAAGTCATTTACAAAAAGTTCTTCTTTATGACCAAATTTCCAATCCCGGTTTCTCTCATCATGATCTAATTTATCTTACTTTTCAATGTTCACCCCTGATATCTTCATCTACCTTCACCTTTCGTGATTTTAAAAATGTCAACAGACAGCAGTTGGAAGCTGATTTGAATTCACTTGATTTTCATCAAATATATCTTATGCCATCTGTCGATGACCAGGTTTCATTTTTACAAAATAATATAAACCAACTCTATAACTTACATGTTCCTCTAGTTACAAGGCAATCTCGTTTTAAAGCTCATCCTTGGTTTAATAACCATATTAGGTCGCTTGTAACAGAACGTAATCGTGCATATAAGCGCTGGAAAACTTTCAGGATTGACGAATTGCATAGTGAATACAAATCTTTGAGAAATAGAGTAGTCTTTTTAATTCGTGAAGCTAAACAACGATTTTATGCTCCAAAGCTTGACCCTTCTCTAGCTAAGCAAAACCTATGGAAGAATCTGAGAGAGATAGGTGTAGGTAAAACAATTAACAACAAAATCGTATCTATCGATTGTGATGAGCTTAACAAAAATTTTGTTACTCTTAATTCCTCTTTTTCTGAATCCCAAATTATTTATTTATTTATTTATTTAGCTTAATACAAGCTATCATAACTTAACTTAACTTAAGACTAGCTTAACATTTTTTTTTTTTTTTTTTTTTTTTTTTTTTTTTTTTTGGAGTTCATCTGTCTACAGGTGGTTTCTGCTTCTCACCTGTTAATGAGGTTGATGTTTTAGAAAGTGTTCTTTCTGTAAGATCCAACTCTGTTGGAATTGATGGTATCCATCCGGTGTTTTTAAAAGCTATACTGCCTTCTGTTCTCAAATACATTACTTATGCATTCAATACTATTTTTATGACAAGCACTTTCCCCTCTGCTTGGAAGCAAGCCAAGGTTATTCCTATACCTAAAAATCGTGATGCAGATGATTTTCGACCCATAGCCATATTACCATTTCTTTCTAAAGTTTTAGAAAGACTAATGAATCATCAAATCCGCACTTTTATAAACAGAAATAAATTGCTATGTATCAACCAATCAGGTTTCAGGCCTAAACATAGTTGTACTACTGCGTTAATTGACGTAACAGAAAATATAAGAAGCGTTTTGGATGATGGAAAAATAACTGTACTTACACTTTTGGATTTCTCTAAGGCTTTTATACCGTCAATTGCCATATACTTTGTAAAAAGCTTAAGGATCAATTTCATTTCTCAAATCCTTCAGTAAAACTGATTCTTTCCTACTTGACCAGTAGATCTCAAGCAGTTTTTGCAAACAACTCTATGTCAGGTTTTCTTCCTCTGCAGAGAGGTGTCCCTCAGGGCTCTATTTTGGGCCCTTTGCTGTTCTCCATGTATATCAATGATCTACCATCTTGCCCATTGAGTTCATCTGTACACATGTATGCAGATGATGTTCAATTGTATAATAGTTTTCCACTTGGTATGCTCGAGAACGGTGTGCATGAAGTTAATGAGGATTTGAAAGAAATCGTTATCTGGTCCCGTAAAAATGATCTTTGTTTGAATCCTAAGAAATCAAAGTGCTTAGTAATTTCCAGGACTGTAATTGACACTTCATATTTCCGTGACATCTATTTAAATAATACAGTTATTGAATTTGTTGATACTGCGAAAAACCTTGGTCTCACGTTTAATAAAACGCTCAGTTGGAATAACCATATTAGAATTTCGATAGGGAAAGTTTATGGAAGTCTTCGAATGCTTTGGGCATCTCATCATATAACCCCATTAAAAACCCGACTAATATTGGCTAAAACCCTGATAATACCACAAATGCTTTACTGTTGTGAGATTTTTAGCAATTGTGATTATGAACACAAACGGAAACTTAATGTTGCCTACAATAGTACTGCGCGTTATGTTTTTGGTTTAAGAAGATATGATCACATCTCTAATTTCTCTAAATCAATTTATGGTATTACCCTAGATAATTTATTTAAACTTAGAACACTAACCTTATTTCACAATATTCTGCAAACCATCAGCCGGAATACCTTTACAATAAAATTAACCATACACGATCTGTAAGATCTTGCAATCTCATACCAATACGCTGTTCATTTTTAGTATCTGAACGACAATTTTATGTGTATGCCACTCGATTATGGAATTCCCTCCCTCAATCTTTAAAAATAATAAGCAGCTCGACCCTGTTTTGTAGGATGCTCAAAGAATTTTTCTCCTAATTATCTTGTGGATGTTGATGGTGATGATGACAATCAAATATATTTTTTCTTTTGTTTTGAATAAAATTTTCTTTTTAAGGTAACTCATTTTTGTTTATATAAATAAATTTCGTTTATATATTTTTTTTTTGTAATTTTTAAAATTTTCAATTTATATTTAACATTAAGTGAGCGAATGAATTAGCTTTTTCAATTTTCTATTGTATCTTAAAACCACATTAGAAAAGCACAATTAATGTACAAATAGTATTATTATACTGATGTTTTACTCTAATTTATAAGGTATTGTATCTTACTGAGTAAATTTATGCAAATAAAATAAATGAAAAATGAAATGAAAATAATCGGGAGATACAGCCTGCACGACACCACCTCCGACAACGGATTCAGGCTGGTCGATTTCGCTGCGGAACGAGACGTTCTGGTAGCTGGTACGCAGTTCACTCATCTTAATATCCACAAGGGGAAATCTCCTGATCAATCAACCGTCAACCAGATTGACCACATTGCGATCGACGCACGACACTTCTCCAGTATACAGAATATCCGAACATTCCGAGAGCCCAAAATTGACTCGGACCACTACCTCGTTGTAGCAAAGGTACGGCTACGGATTTCCCGATCCAAGCCAAAACAAGGAAGTACTTTGAGAAGATTCGACGTTAGACGGCTACAATCGCAAGAGATCGAGTCTCTAGTAACCTCTTAAGGAGTCCTATGCTACCTGCATTAAGCATTGAAAACCAGTGGCAACATTGCCTTGCAGCCATCAGAGATGGTGCCTCTGAAGTGCTAGGTTTCACACGGCCACCACAGCGAAACCCCTGGTTTGACGACGGATGCCGGCAAGCGCACGCAGCGAAACAAGTGGCATACAAAACGGCGCTGCACAAAAGGGCTAGAGCTGCTCGCGAGCTCTACGAGCAGAAGAAGAGAGAGGAACACCGGCTTCTTAGACGAAAAAAAAAGAGAGCATGAGAAGTGCGCAATCGAGGAGATAGACGGATGTTACAACAGGAATGAGGTTCGTTAATTTTACCAAAAGGTAAAAAAAACTCCCAAGGGTACCAGCCACGAACCGAAGCCTATAAAGACGATCAGGGGAACATCGTAGTAGAACCGCAGTCGATGGTGAGAATATGGAAAGATCACTTCTCCAAATTATATAACGGCGATGACGAACCAAGTTCCGCTGTAAGGGAGATACAACCACTCAACCTCGGCGACGCAGATCAACAATTCCGCCTACCCGACCTTGACGAAGTGAAGATAGCTATATCTAAACTTAAGTCAAACAAAGCTGCTGGAGCTGACGGCATCGCTGCCGAACTATTCAAAGCAGCAGGCGATGACTTGGTACGGAGCATGCACCAACTCATCTGCAAAATATGGTCGGAAGAAAGAATGCCCGATGAGTGGAATCTCAGCATAGTGTGTCCGATACATAAGAAAGGAGACCCTCTAAACTGCGCCGACTACAGAGTCATCAGTCTCCTTAACATTGTATATAAGATCCTCTCTGCCGTATTATGTGAACGTCTGAAGCCATTCGTCAACAACCTGATTGGTCCTTATCAGTGTGGCTTCAGACCAGGAAAGTCCACTATCGACCAAATAATCACACTACGGCAGATCTTGGAAAAAACCCAGGAGCTTCAAATCGATACCCACCATCTTTTTATCGATTTTAAAGCCGCGTATGACAGCATCTATAGGGAAGAGCTCTACTGTCAAACTTATCCGTTTGTGCAGAATGACGATGGAGAATGCACGCTGCTCTATCAAGGCCGGAAAAGATCTTACCGATACATTTGATGTCAAAAAAGGTTTTAGACAAAGCGATGTATTCTCTTCTTCTTTTTCGTTTTTTGAGCATTGCGACGGAAGCGAAGAAGATGGGTTTAGTGGTCAATGAGGGCAAGACCAAGTATATGCTGTCATCAAAAAAGGACACTGAACTACGAAGTCTTGGACAAAACGTCACAATGGACAGCTATAACTTTGAGGTAGTTAAATACTTTGTCTACCTAGGCACCGCTGTTATTAATACAGACAACGACACCAGCGCTGAAATCAAACGAAGAATAACTCTTGCAAATTGCTGTTTCTTTGGACTTAAAAGGCAATTGAGAAGTAAAGTCCTCTCTCGAGCATCTAAAATCACCATCTTTACGACCCTCATCATCCCGGTTCTCATGCTCATGCTGAGGCCTGGACCCTGTCAAAGAAAGATGAGAGCGTTTTAGGATGCTTCGAGAGAAAAATTCCTTGGAAGATTTTTGGTCCCGTACGCATAGATGGAGAATGGAGGAGAAGATATAACGACGAACTGTACGGGCTGTACAGCGACTCTGACCTAGTTAGCAGAATTAAAATTCCAACGGCTTAGATGGCTAGGTCATGTAGAGCGGATAGACATCAGCGCTCCAGCCCGGAAGGTCTTCGAATCCAATCCCGAGTTACGGCGCAGTAGAGGAAGACCACGACTCAAGTGACGCACCCTGGTGGGAGAGGACCTCAACCAACTTGGCGTGCGAAACTGGAGACAGCTAGGTAGGGACTGAGCTGGCTGGAGACGCATGTTGGTTGAGGCCCAGGTCCGCCCGGACTGTAGCGCCACCTTAAGTAAGTAAGTAAGTCGTTCTATCGTCGTTTTCAAAAAAGTAAGGTCCAAACACACCTCCAGATCAAAGAGCGCACCAAAAAGTGACTATTTGTCGATGTAATGATAATGAACCCTTTTCCATAATTTGAAGATCTTCAGAACCCCAAATACTACAATTTTGTATACATAACCACCGATTGAGAAATGTGTTTCGTCGCTGAAGAAAATTTTGTTCGAAAAATCGCCGTCCATCGCCTGTTGTTCAATAACCCTCTACGATGTTATGAATTATGATGCTGGCTTCAGTTGTTGTGTGAGCTGGACTTTATATGGATGTAGGTTTAGATCCAAAAGCAAAAAACGGAATAATGAGACGTTAGACGGTCCTAATTCCTGAGAACGACGAGCAATCGACACATTCTTGTTTTTGGCAACACTTTCACTAAAAGCAGCAATTTTTTAGTGGTACGAGCAAAACGGTGGCTTTACAATATGTGTTAACAATTAAATCTCTTTAAATTTCTTCACAATTTTGACAATTGATTGCGCAGTTTGACGATTATGTAAACCATAATATCCTTTTAAAGGACGATTTGTCGCTGTGGCAGAATGACCATTTTTGTAGTAGGTTTTAACAATTAGTATGCATTGTGCGATAATTAAAAGATACATTTTCGTGAATGTCAGACTTTCAACTGAAAAAAAAAAAAATTAATTTACGTTTATAAGACTAAGCAAGAAGTAGTTCAAGAACTTACATTAAATAGTTTTTAACTACTTTTATTCACAGACATAAATAAAACGTTTGTTTGAATTTCGAAAAAATAAAATATTATTTTTTTACAAAACACGGAATTATTCAAAATAACCAAAAAATTAATTTTAAAAAATTCAAGACAATTTGAATGTTATTTTGTAATACAGAGAAAAATTCTTAACAACTCACCGAACTGTTTTTGTTTTCATTTCACTTATAATATTAGCCGTAAGAATGTTTGGCCACATTCTCATCAAAAAAAAATGTTCATCTGATATTTTTACCCCTTTATTTACGAACTCTTGAATCTCTGTACTTTACTTTACTGAACTCAACATAGTTAAGAAGTTAGACAAATACAATGTAGTCCGTAATCCGTTAGAATAAAATTAAAGGTTTTCCCCAATATTTTTATATGTCCTTCTTTAAATACTGTGGAAAAGCCGTAAGAAGGTTACTGTAGCACCAGTCCAGAGATCGAAGTTTTGTACTGAAGGTTTTGACAATAACATTCTCTATAGTTAAATGCGTTATGATCGGAAGAATAAGCAATAAAGGCTTAACATTCGAAATTAAACAGAATCCGATCACAGAACCAAAGATACTACATACGAAGATCAAAAGTTGTACTGTCATTAATATCAATATCAATTCACAAGCCACATCTAATATTGGATATTGGAATTAATTTTCCACAAATTTATCAGAAATGCATGGCACTGTTCAAAAAGTATAAAAATGAAAACAAAGAATTTTAAGAACTAACCTGAGTTTAAATTGACATCGTTTGTTGTAACAATACGTTTTTATAAAGGAAAAAGTGTTAAATCTGATTCAGAAAGTGAGGATTAAAAGCTTAGTTGAAAAAGTTGAATTATTCTGTTTCGTTCTTTGTGATTGTTTTAAATAACATATTCTTTTTTGAAATGCAATTTTTGAGTTAATTCATAATGAATTCGAAAATTTTTTAAATATGATATTGACTTAAAAAAAAGGAAATAAATATAAATGGTTGATTATAATCACAAAAAGCCGAACTTAAGTATTCATATTGACGTTTTAATTTACAGTATATTTAAGCCTTTATCTTCTGGACCGTTTGTATATTGACTAAATTCAACTTCCCAATACTATTTATTTTTCAAGGAATATGTTGTTTCTGGCGTAAAAAGAATTGAGCTTAGAGACATTTTTATCGGTTTGTCTTTGTTATATTTAAACACAACTTTTGATTAAAAAAGCTCCCGACTTTAGAAAAAGAGGCTGGGATGTGACCCACACTGATAACTTTCCATCCCGTCTATCGATTTGTCTGGCTTAAAATGTTTGTAGGTTTTCGTGTTGTGTTGAATTATTCTTAAAAATTCAAAAATAACCAACAATATTTTGCATATGATGGAATCGTGTGATTTTAAAATCTATTTTTGCTAAAGAGATTTTAAGTCTTTAACCAATTTAAGTAGCAGTTCTTAAATGTTTTAATTTTTAATATAATCAAGTACAAAAAGGATGAAAGAAACTAATGTCAATGTTTTCTTTCATTCACGAAATATCAAGAACCAAACATCGTACATGCGTACTATTTTCTGAAGATTTAAATTTATTATGAAAAAAACGGACTGTTAGATTTTTATACAAAAATTACTAAATGTTGAAAACAATATTTTTTATAAAATAAAAATAATTTGGAGCCAATATTTAAAATGTTTGAAAATATATTTGAGTCCAAAATCAATTTTCATGATTTTTTATTAATTTTTTTTGGGTATTCGTTTTCGTTTCGTTTTTTATTAAAAAACTGTGAATTGGATGTGTCTCAAAATTGTATTAAATGTTCAAAACAATATTTTCTACAAGATAAAATAAGTTGGAAGCCATAATCCCTAATTTTTGAAAAAATATTTGACACTTAATTCAATGATTACCAATTTTGAGTTATGTTTTTTTTAGGGTTTTTATTTAAAAAAAAACTATTATTTCGATTTTTCTTCAAATTTTACCAGATGTTAAAAACCTTATTCTTCGTTGTACAAAATTGTCTTGCAGATAACAATTTTATTTTTCAGTTTTTTTTTATTATTATAAAAAAAACCGTCACTTGGATTTTTTCCAAATTTTTCTCGGTACAATATATAATATAAAGTTTAATTTAAGTCAACCAAGCGTTATTGGTTCGTGAGATATTTTGTGTTAATCAAAATTTTCACCTTATTTTATACATATATTTAATTTTCTTTAAAGCCCCTTTCCGCGTTATTATCTGTGAAACAAAATTTATTCGAAGTCGATATCTCTTCTGGTTCTTAAGGTATGGACGACGGAAAAAACGTCGCGAACCTACGTTAGTACGAACGTAAGAATTCACGAACGGACAGACATCTCTCTAATAAACTTTTCTTTCGACTCTAGGGAAATTGAAACGTCGAGAAATGTCAACATTTTTAAAATGACAAATCGGACCCATTACAATAACTTCCTATGGGAAGTTACGTTATAAGAAAAGGAGGAGGAAATATGATAACATGACAAGAAATTTGGTATTTTGATGTCGAAATACTATTGGCACATATAAAAAAATTCACCTTAACAAACATTTGGACAATGCTTATTGGAATTTGTTTATTAAAGTTGAATAGAGTTGATACTTGAAACTTGGTGATAGTCCCATTTGACTACAAAAACTGTGGCTATCAGTTATCAAATTAGATACTTCTACCACTATAGAATTCAACTTTGTACCTTAAAATTAAGAAAAAATGCCAGCTATTAAATTAAATTATTGAGGCTTTAATGCTTGTAAAAAAAACTTGGTTTGAGGTGATATACGAAAGCTATTAAAGAAAGAAAGGTTGCATTTTTTGCAAAATGGGCTACTTAATTTTTGACATAGTGAAACTAATATTGTTTCATAAACTTTTCATCAATTTAATCGAAAATTAAATTCAACGTTTTCTTTTATAAACTGTAAACGTCCCTCATACAATTATATTTTGCTTATTATAAAATATTAATTCTCTACAGAATGAATCACTAACAACCAATATAAACTGTGAATGCTTAGCTATTACTTTATTCTTGAAGGAATTTAATCTTTAGAAAAAAAGGTTAAAAAGTTAGTTCAATTTTTCGATTGTGAATTTCTGCTTGGGTCTTACAAATTCTTTATCGAAAAATCTATAATCGACGAAAAACAATATCATCTGTTAAAAGAAAACCAAATCGTAGTATTACAAATACAACAATATAAACAACAGTGTGTTGGAAGGTGATAGTTACGAAAGATTTGTATCTTGATATTGGGTATCATTGCTTAGAACGCTCAAAGTAAAACCTACGAAGCTCATATGGTCGATTTGCATTTATTTAAACCTCCGTCAAACCTAACTTAAATCACTCTGTATCTTTGATTTGACTCGGTGTTATTTCAGGGCTAAGAAACTGACCCTTAAGTTCAGTGAGTTTTCCAAAAAAAAACAATTCCATTAATTAATCAAATTTCCCCCAAATGTCACTCTAATTCATGTCCATAACCTTATAAATGATATAGGTTCACTAACTTATGCTCATACCTATTTCAATTTCATCTAAAAAATAAATCCCAAAGTTTTTTACCCATCGTGTTGGCTATTTAAAAACACATTCGGCTCTCATTTTTGTTAACCATCAGAAGACTTTATCGGCTCCTCTTCGGTCTCGGTCTCGGTTTCGGCCTCGGTGTCGGATGTCGATGTTATGAATGTTTAATAAGAGCATAAAGGACACACTTGGATGAGCTTGAGCTACAGAGACAGGCACTTTTTTTTTATTTGTCGAATATTATTCATCTAAAGTGTTGCTTATGGTGTGTAGTTGGGCTAACCCAACCCAACAAAACCAAAAGCCAACACCCGACAAAGTGGATTCGATTCCGCTTTAGATCTGCTTGCTTTTTTGCCTTTACCTCGGGCATGAGCATATTAAAAAAAAAAAATTGAAAAAGAAAAACGAAAGACTTTGAAACTTTTCCTTTCGTTTCTTGGAATCGAAAAATTCCGTAGTCAGGGGAAGTGTCGGAGCTAATTTCAATATTTATGTTTTGTCTCTTCGTCGATATTTTCTTTTGGATTCAGGTTTTTTTATTATTGTAACCCACTTCTTTCTCGATTTTTATTTGGTTTTACACGTCGAGAAGACAAATTTCCTTTCGCAATATTCTTGGGCAACTTGAATTTATTGACACAATTGTAGTATGAGTTAGAAGATTGACAAAAAAAACCTGAAAATGTGTTTCTAATACTTTTTTTGCCGAAAAGAGGAAAGTGCCTTTTTCGTCCTTTTCAATCACCATCATTCCTGGTGATAGAAAGTTGATTCAATTGTTTTTGAATGTGATGTGATGTGCATGCCAGGCAAATCGATGGCAAACTCCAACAAAATTGTGTGCCCTTTATGGGAATAGGAATACGCCCACAAAAATTCAAGAAGATGCCTCAAAGCTACTTCACTTGTTCAGAATCCGAAATATGTACGTCATATCCTATAAAAGCAAGGCTAGGTGTTATATTCGGGAGGGTAGCGACTTGTATAGGATCTAAGGAGGAGGTTGTAGTTTTATATCGTAGTCTTCGGTCATATAAGCAAGCTGTTTCTTGAGGAAGCCTGGTGCTGTGCTTGCGCTTGTGCGTGCTTCCAAACAGATGCTGGCGATATAGAATGAGAATTTATTGGGATCTGATAGACAGACAAAAATTTATACCGAACCAGCAAAGAAACATGTTTGCTTATTGAAAAGGAATTGTCATTCTTCCGTTTTGGTTTATTGGTTTATGGTTTTTTTAGCATTTTTTGATTGGAAGGGATGCCAAGGGTGTAATTTAAGGAAGTAAGCAGCGAATTGTATACTTACCTACCTTTTATTTTTATTGGCAATAATGCTTCGTGTTTGGCAGTAATTTGTGAACAATTTGCAACAAAGTCTTCTATTTTTGTTTTTGTTTTTACTTTCTTTCTTGTTTTGGATAAATTAGGTATCTGGAGAAACTAATTTGTTTGAATTGCTTAAGGGAATAGGTAAGCTATAAGGTCTGTCATTAAAAGATTGAATAACGGTTTTGAAGTGATTTATTTTAATTAAAGGGAAAGTATACACATATTTTTGAATAAATAAATATAACAATGTCACAAATGAAACTGAGATACTTAATCACGTTAATTTAAAAAGCATTATTTCAAAGAAGTTTTCGAAATATAGCAAAGACAATTAATTCAAAGGTTTGGGGATGAAGACTATCACTTGAAGCTGGCAATCAATTGACATTTTTTTGTTTAAGGGTGGTATTATACACACAATTTATTAAAAAAAATTAGTTTTGTTTTATACAAAGGCTTCAAAAAGAATGAAAAATATAAAAATGATTTTCAGCAATGTATATGAAATTAAAAACTTCCTAAGTATAAAATCAAAACAATGCGTTATTCTAAACTTGAAGTAGCATACATCATTTCATACCTTCAACGATAGTGGCATTGAATTTTTTGACAATTTTTTAACGACAATTCTTTTTTGAATGAAAAACAGTTGTGACAGGAAACTCAGTTAAGTCCAAGCTTTGACAGTAAAAAGAGCTTAAACGGTTAACGATATACTTGCAAGTGAAAGTGAAAATGATGACGATACTCAGTTGTGCCTCCATATAACATGTCGAACACCGCCGGCCGGAATTATAAATAATGAACACCTAATGATTTCGAATTATTAAATGGTATCTCGGAGGTGCTTTAAGTCTTTGCTCAAAATCCATTGCATCGAACCTTTTGACTTTTCTGAGATATTCTTTAATTAATTTTGGGATTAAAATATCTTTATTTTCTTAAATGCTTTATTTTGAAAATGTTCTTCATTTTATTATGTTTTATGCACTTCAACAAAATTGGTTGAGATTCAAGATGAAAAGGTTTTGTTTCATACTTCATCGTTACTCGATCATAACACATTTTAAAATAATACAATTAAATTCTCACGATAAATTTATCAGTATATAAAAATGACAAAATTGTGATGATAAATTGTTGACTGTTTTTTTCTGAAAATTTTGAAAAGAATCGAATTGACAGTTTTTTTACAAAAAATAAAAACCTTAACAAAAAAATTAATAAAAGTTGGTAAAAATTGATTTTCGACTAAAATATCTTTTCAAAAATTTGAGATTATGGCTTCGAACTAATTTTTACTCATAAGAAATTATGTTTTTAACATTCAGAACAATTTTGAGACAGATCAAATAGACAATCTTTGTTTATAACAAATAAAAACTTAAAAAAAATTACTCAAAGTTGGTAAAAATTGAATTTCGACGCAAATAATCTTTTCAAAAATTTGATGTATTGGCTTTAAGCTAATTTTATCTTTTAAAAAATAAAGTTTTAAGCATTTAGTAAAATTTTGAGAAAAATGGAGTTGACAGTTTTTTACAAATAATAAAAACTTAAAAGAAAGTTTAACAAAAGTTAGTAAAAATTGATTTTCGATTCAAATTTCTTTTCATTCATTTGAGATTATGGGTTCGATCTAATTTTAACTTAGAAAAAAATATATAATTTTTAACATTCAGAAGAATTTTTAGAAAAATCGAATCTATAGTTTTTTTTACAAAAAATAAAAACCTGAACAAAAAAATTACTAAAAGTTGTTACAAATTTATTTCGACTCAAATATCTTTTCAAAACTTTGATATATTGGCTTTAAGCTAATTTCATCTTTTAAAAAAATGACATTCAGTAAAATTTTGAGAAAAATCGAAAATTTTTTTTTCAAACTTTTTTTTTATTTCACAGAAACTATTGTTTTCGATATTCAGTAGTTTTTTTTTATAAAAATCCAACAGTTCGTTAAAATCTACAAAAAATAGTTCGCAAATTAGGTAAAAATTGATGTTCGGTTCTTGACATCTTTCAGATTAATTTCATTCATCTATTCATTGGTAAAAATTTGTTTTCGACTAAAAATCAATTTAACAAAGTAGACTTTCAAGCTGAACTATTTCTTTATATGAAAAATAATGTTGGTAATTTAAAAATTTTTAAGAATAACTCAACTGACAACTGTTTTAAACCAACACGAAAACCTACAAACTTTTAAGCAAGACAAACCGATAGATGGGATGGGAAGTTATCAGTGTGGGTCAGAGTAATTTAAAACATTTGTAGAAATGCCACATGTTCATTTTTTTAAATCGAGGCCCTGATTCCTAACAAGCTGTTGGGTCAGTTAATTTATTTTAAATTTAATGATGCAAGAAGATAAAACAAATTAATCCTTAGCGGAATATTCCCTAATGTAATTGGCCTTGAAACCTAGCAGACGTTTGCTTTTTAAGGCAAGAGGTAATGCTATTCACAAATTAACGACAATGAAATACACAAATTGCGTATACGCCCAGTGTGACATTATTGAAATGAAGTTTATAGAGGAAATAGAACAACGTGATTTTTTAGAAACCTATTCTTAAATACATTTTAATTCTGGAATTTGACAAAAAGCAAATAAAGTCAATACTTACAAAGAAACAATACAGGTCGGGAAAAAATCTCATAATTGATTTTAAACCCAGTTATAAACATATGATTGTATATACAAAAAAAATCAAGTTCTTAACATTTAAATAGCTCAAGAAATTGTATCTTAATGACTGCTACGAGCATAATATGATACTTTGATGTGCATTTATATCAGTCTTTCAATTAAAATAGGAGCCCAATTTATATTAACTGTTAGTTACTATTTTGTGTCTTATAAAATATTAAACAATTAAAAGTGAACACAAAATAAGACCATCAAAGCTAATTTTTGTCGAAAAGTTGTTATATCAAACAAACACAGAAATGGATTTTCAAATAATCCATTTGACAAAAAAAAAAACATTGAATACAGAAAAACTTTGTATTTAATTTTGTAAATAAAAAGTAAAAACATCCACACAAATACAATCGGATAAAACTTATTATTTTGATTGTCTAATATTTTTATCTTGATTTATTAAAAAATAATCCTTCACCTGACTCTTACATTTTAATGAACTTTTAGAACAACCATTTCAAATGTCAAAATCCATCAAAACTCTGACACAAAATATTTAAAGTTGTCAAAAAGTAAAACTATATAACCTAAAAAAGAACATGCTCGTCAGTGCATCCAATTCATTAGGATAATAATAAACTGTTGCCGAATTAGAGTCCTTCCATTTATGTACTCACTCTGTATTTGTTGGCAGGCTAAAAGTTTGAACCTAACCGTATAACAACAAATATAAACAGAAATACATTTCCTTCCATGACATGACGACAGTAGCAGGAAGAGTTTCATAAAGTTAGGCACCGCATTGAAACTCCTGTTTGTGTATCGTCGCAATCCAGTTCCAGTTTTGGAGGAGTTGATTTTGAATACGGAGATGAAATGCATCTAAACAGGTAACTGTTTCTAGTTCAGATGTTTTCTTTTTAAGGACTTTATACGAGTTTGGTTTTTGGAATTTTAAACGAATGAAATATTAGGGACACAATATTAAACAAGATAATGTAGTTCTAGAAAATTAAATAAATGGATTTACTTAGTGTTAATTTTCATTCAAAATTCTCCAAAACTAATGCAAATTTTTAAATTCATTAAAAACTATTTGGAATTTTTCCATCCTATATCGATAATCCAAAAACGTAAGTCCACTTGCTTAAAAAGAAATAAGAAATAAATTACATCAGACATTTATAATTAAATTTGCACATCTCATGGCGACAAAAAATGCTCTATAAGTTTTTCAAAATATTAATTTAAGATTTCGTTTACAGTTTTCAAATGACTTTAAGTAATTTTGGCTGCCTGACTTTGTCTTTGCAGAACAACTGAACTGATGGACACTACCCTAAAGGAGGTTCGCATCAAAGCTTTGCATTTGTCACTACTCCCAAGGAATTGAATTCAGTTGAGGAAATATTACTCTTTCCACTAATTGCTTGTCAATAATATTTGTCTCAAATTAGAAAGTGTTTTAACTGTCAACAAATTCGCTAAAGCCATGAAATTTTAAAGCGTTTTAACAATTTTTGACAAGTCACAAATACCTCAAGTATAATTTTTTTTTCTTTTCTAACAGACTTGAAATGGATGTTTTAAGGTTTCCGGTGAGTTTCATGTAAAATGATAAAAGGTACCTATTTACCTAGATATTTCAAAATAATGAGTTTCATAAAGAATATTCTACCAGTCATCTATGATTCACTTTTGTGCAAAATCCATAAGACCCTACGTTATAATTAAGGGAAGATTTAACCTAAAATACTTATATTTTCAGACACATCTCTAGGCAAACGACTTTGTGCCAACCCAATTCTATTCTGAATATGACCCAAATATAGGTATGAGCCAACCAACATATACCTAACCAAAGTTTATTCAACTTGGTCATTCGTTAAACTCGGTTGGTGGGGCCGTCAACATCTACATCCATCACAGTTTTGTCACAGTCTCCAAAAGGAGACAAATTAGTCTTCGAAAGTTTTCTTAAAAGACTTCGAGACAGAATAATTTAGATCTCAAGAGAAGAAAAAAATAAGGAAAAGCCCTTGCGTGCAAGCAAAAGCCAAACAATGAATAAACGCCTGTCCATCAGATCTTCTTGTTAATGCAGGACTTTTGCAAAAGGACAAAATAAAGAAAGTCAAAGTCCTTTGAACTACTTAATGTACTCAGAAAGACTGAATGGAAATACATTAGTACATACATGTGTATATGAAAGTATTCAAAGGACGATTTGTAGACAAACTTCATTAAAAGGCTCACCCACAGCAAAATATATTTTAAAAAGGATAATTCTTGTCTACATATTTTGTGAACTTCAAAAACTTCAACTCAGATTTTTATACTCTATGGCTATGTATTCCGTTGGTCTGTGTCTGTCAATGTGCCTTTTACCATGAAATGTGTTTTTCTTGAGTTTTATTTTACTTAAAGAAAAAAAAAACTAGTGCATATTGCAATTTCGATGCGGTCTGATGACATCGACCAAGGCCCTAAAAATACATACAATTTATCAAAATTCTTAAGCTCCTTTCACAGGATACACTTCTATTTCCCGGAACCCCAACCAGCTCCCAGAGCACTCTTTGTATTTTTCCTGACTTCTGACACAGGACTTGCTCCTTCATATATGTCTGCATCCTTTTGTGTGTCTGTCTCTCTCTCTCTCTC
This sequence comes from Eupeodes corollae, assembly GCF_945859685.1. Lineage (NCBI taxonomy): Eukaryota > Metazoa > Arthropoda > Insecta > Diptera > Syrphidae > Eupeodes > Eupeodes corollae. The sequence continues at coordinate 177,021,466 of NC_079147.1, read as the reverse complement.
TATTCCTTCATTCTTATTTCTGTCACCAGGGTTAATGCTTTCGTTCTTTTCAATATGTTGATGATTTGTTTCCTACTTTTTTTGGTTCTATTCTTCGTCATTTTTTAGTTCGTTTCTTATATTTCTTTGCATAGTTTAACAAAGACGTTGAGAAAAAACCTCATTGTTATTTTACAATAAAAAAAGCAAACTTTACTGAAAGCATACGGAAAAGATGTTCTTTGCTTTGATTTTATGCTTTCATTCCTTGGAAAGACTTTTATGCTTCGTCGTATTAGGGGACAAAATAAAGCGACATTTGATGTAGGGACAGTAAAGGAATATATAGAAACATCATCATCAGTTTGCATCAATAATGCGTTCGATTACAATTATGTATAACAATATGCCTGAATTAATATCTAACAACTTTTATCTCAATTTTCTATATCTATATTTATATTATTGTATAAAAGCGAAACCATTTTAAAGTTTGTTAGGCACGATCTCAGAAAGTAGTTAACCGATTTATTTTAAATATATTTTATTATTATCTTCCCATAGGAAGTTATTGTAATGGGTCCGATTTGTCAAATTGAAAATTTTGACATTTCTCGACGTTTCAAGGTCAATAGAGCCGAACCAAAAGATTTTTAGAAAGATGTCTGTGCGTGAGTGTGTACGTACGTTTGTACGTCCGTACGTTCGCGACGTTTTTTCGTTGTACATAGCTCAAGAACCAGAAGAGATATCGACTCCAAATAAATTTTGTTATACAGATAATAAGGCAGAAAGATGCAGAAAGGGCGGGCTCTCAAGAAAATTGCGTGGATGGTTTTTTTACCATAGCAGTTTAAAAAAAAGGTGAACATTTTGGTTAACCCTAAATATCTTACGAACCAAAAACGTTAGAGACTTGAATTAAATTTTATATAACGGTTTTTTTATAAATCAAAAAAACTGAAAAAAACAATTTGTTACCTCCAAAATTTGACGACTAAAATATAATTTCATCTCCAAAACAATTTTGAGCAACGAAGAACAATGTTTTTGAAATCTGATAAAATTTTGGGAAAAATCGAATTGACAGTTTTTTTTTTTATAAAAAATAAAAATCTAAAAAAACATTACTCAAAGTTGGTAAAAATTGAATATCGATTCAAATATCTTTTCAAAAACTTAAAATTTAGGCTTAAAACTTATTTTATCTTATAACAAATATTGTTTTTAACATTCGATAAAATTTTGAAAAAAATCGAATTGACAGTTTTCTTACAAAAAATAAAAACCTAAAAAAAAAGTAATAAAAGTTGGTAAAAATTAATTTTCGACTCAAATATCTTTTCAAAACTTTGAGATATTAGCTTGAATTCACTTTTATCTTTCAAAAACTATTGTTTTCAAAGTGCAGTAAGATTTTGAAAAAAATCGAATTGATAGTTTTTTTTACAAAAAATTAAAAACCGAAAAAAAATTAATAAAAGTTGGTAAAAATTGATTTTCGACTCAAATATCTTTTCAAAAATTGTAGTTATTGTTTTGTATCTACTTTTATCTTTCAAAAAATATTGTTCTTAACATTCAGTAAAATTTTGAAAAAAATCGAATTGATAGTTTTTGTACAAAAAATTAAAAACCAAAAAAAATTTAACAAAAGTTGGTAAAAATTGATTTTCGACTCAAATATCTTTTCAAAAATTTTAGATATTAGCTTTAAACTTATATATTTTACAGAAAATATTGTTTTCAATATTCAATGATTTTGATATAAAAATCCAACAGTCCGTTTTTTCATAAAAAATAAAATCTACAAGAAATAGTACGCAAATTTGGTAAAATTGATACTAGTACATATAGACAAACTTTTAAGCAAGACAAATCGACAGACGGGATGGGAAGTTAACAGTGTGGGTCGCATCCCAGCCTCTTTTTTTCTATATTGTTATGAGAGTGTTTATGGCTTTAATTTGTTTTCATTAATTATTTGTCCAACTTAAATATTAATAATTTTACATTTTTTGTCCATTTTTGTTCATTAGTTGACTTATACAACCATTTATATCTTAAAACCTATACATAATCGACAATGATTAGCATTTCTTCATAAAGTCAATATTTTTGCGCAAATTTTAAGCCTAAAATCACTTCTAAATTAAACATACCACCTGAGAAATAACTAAAAACAAATTATAAAATTATAAACTTTTTGAATTTATTTTATCCAGGAAATTAGATTCCATCACGAGGTCGCTGCTTTGTTTCATTTCATTATCATTCATGCGTTCCATTTAATAGTTACGTTTTTTTCATTTACCTACCTACCAATTTTTCTGTATTGTATAGTTCATCAACTAACCTACACACACATTACACACACTACAGTGCCGTGCTCATAATATGCCGATTTATCTGAAGAAAAATTAGATTTTTTTTATTTTTTTGGTTCGAGGAAGTGGAATAGATTATAGTTCTTCCAAATTAAAAATAAAAATTATCAATTTTGTATCACTTCCTCGAACAATAAAACTGAAATAAAGGTACAATTTTCTTTACAAGTAACTCAAAGAAGGTACTTACAATGACGTCGATAAAAAGAGCACACAAATGTGGGTAAGTTAATTTATTTATTTATTTAGCTTAAAACAAGCTATCATAACTTAACTTAACTTAACACTAGCTTAACATTTTTTTTTTTTTTTGCAGTTCTTGTTATCAGTTTTCAACATTAATTCATGTGGGCCCTTTAATGTACAAGAACTAACAATTTTGAATCTGGACATTGGTTCAAAGTGCCTGTAATTAGTGCGGTTATGAGGGATATGGAAAAAGGAAACAGATCGCAGATTTCGAGGGTTAAGATGAATATCACTCAGGAGTGCCGGGGAATCTATATTGCCCATTAACAATTGGTGAGCAAATAATATATCAGCGTTTTTGCGTCTAATATATAAGGGCTGCCAACCTATCAGTTTTAATCGATCGGCATAAGGAGGCAAGTTGGATGTATCATCCCAGGGGAGGCCACGTAAGGCAAATCGAACGAAACGTCTTTAAACATTTTCAATTCTGAGTGAATGGTTTTCATAAAAGGGAGACCATACTTGGCATGCATATTCAAGATGAGGACGGACTAGGGAAATGTAAAGCGCTTTAGTTACATAGGGGTTGGAAAATTCTTTTGACCATCTGGAGATCTTTTAGCTTTATTAATAATTTGGTCAAAATGGGAATGGAAATTCAGATGCTTGTCACACATAATGCCAAGATCTCTAATAGAATCGACTACGTTGACGGCGTCATTAAGGAACTAGTATACTCTATGAGATAAGATTTGTTAGCCCGAAAAGGTCATTTGTTTACATTTACCTACATTTAACTCTAGGAAATTATGCATGCACATTCCACGACATCCATTCGATAGATGGACTAGTCGTGATGAAGAGTTCAGTACTAAGGATATCAGGTGTGAGGTTGGTTTCGGTAAGGAAGGTTTTGGGAGTTATTAAAGACGGCAGAAGTTTTAGACCTTACCCTCTTACATTTTGATAGTAAAAGCTAAGACATTTAGGTTTAGTGGTCTTTAGGCTAGGAGCAATAGTATTTCTTCATATCTGCACGGGATTTTTGGATATGAGATAGTCGTTTTGAAGAGATAAACGACGCAAAAGAGGTTGGGTCTTCTCTCACTTTTTGAGGAGAAATTTCAAGGCCATCATGAAATTTCAAGAATATTTCCATAAGTGCATCACGTTTGTTAGGGAGGCTTTCTTGGGAGATTAAAACCTTAATGTTTGTATTTGTTTTACCTTCAAAGCAAACAGAATCTGGTTTGTCGTGCAGGAAAGCTAGGTAAAGACGAGCATTATTGTAGATTTTGTGGTCTCTAAGACGGGACATAACATACCGATCATTAATATTGGCCTCAGATAAATGTTTAGTTAATTTAACATTTGGAGGGATCATTGGGTTAAGGAATCCTTGAGGTTCTTGAGAAACTGATAAAGAAGAAGTAGGGTTAATGGTGTGAGAATGGATGAAATTTGTATAAGCGGGTATTTTAGCTGGAGCATCAACCATCGTAGAGCATAAACCAAGACCGTTTGGATGGAGGCTTTACAGATGTAGGAGAAGTTTTCCGTTTAAGGGACGAAAGTTGGTTAGAGAGAGAAAAGTTTGCAAAGATTTGTGTTTTAAGAGTCCAGTTAGTTTCAATATTTTTTTTTGGGATTAGGTTTGGGATTAGATTTGGGATTAGGTTTAGGATTAGGTTTGGGAATAGGTTTGGAATTAGGTTTCGATTTGTTAGACTTAATTAAATTATAATTGCTACTCATTCTGGAAAGCCGCATTCGACCAATTCGTAAATATCCTTTTTGGTGATGAAACATCTAGTTATATTTTTAGGGAATCAGGAACTTGAATCTTCTTCCAGACAATTGAAGACATTCGCAGATATTGACACAGAATTCTCGTTTAAAATAGGAGCGAATACATGTAGCATCAGCAAGTCAGTTGCACTGCACTGAACATAAGCAGATGAATAAAAAAATGTTCGTTGTTACAATTTGCGAAGCAACGCGAACACGGGTCGGCTAGTATTATATAAAACTGAAATCAAGCAAAAGAGGAAATCTTTGTTACGGTTTGGCTTCGAAACTTTTTATCCAATTGTCGTGCAGTTTTTTACTTGCAGTTTTCCATTCGTACGAAATTTTGAACTCGAGATTTTAATCAAACACGATATTACTATTGTAGAGAAGTCGAAAAAGTGGGTCCCGCAATTCCGTCCGGTCTGTTTTGTCTGTCTGTCCCCGCTCCTGCAGCCTAAACCAATATGTCCATTGAGTTCAAACTTGGAAGTTAAGGTTTTGAGCAGATTCGCGTTATTCTTGAAAATTTTATTTTTTAAATTGGCTTCTTTTGGTAAGAAAAACATATTTTTGCATTGCGCTGGAAAGGAACAGCTAAATTTCTCCGAAATTTATGAACTGATTTCAATATTTTTTTTTTGAATAAGCTCTTAATTGCCTTAACAATATTTGATTATCAAAAGTGCAATTTTTTATTGTTTGGATTAAAAAAAAAAAGTATTAAATTTGTTTCACAATTCTATATCTTAAAAACGGGTCAAATGTAGAGCGTATATTTTTATTTACAATCACTAAACAACTGCATACCAAATATATTTCTAGAACAGAATTAAAAAATTTTATATGTGTAGGTATAAGAATACATTTGAAAATATAGAGTTTTTTTAGACAAAGGTATTTTTCAGGTAAAATTTTGAATTATAAAATTGTTTTTTTTTTTTTTTTAATTAAAATTCATCAGATCCCGAAAGAGTGCATTATTTTGACAAAATTTGAATTACATTCCTATCATTTATCCAAATTATGCATTTGGTACATACTTATGTATTTTTATAACTACAACTATTGTAAATACCAATGAATATGATATATTTAATCAACAATCGATTTTAAAGTGTCTATCAAGAACTATTATTTTGGTACATTTGTTTATACATGATAAATATTATTCTTTAAGAATAATGTTGTTTCCCACACACATATTTTCCTTGCCTTCGCTTATACCTATAAAAGAATAAATACTTAGTACAAGTTAAAGAAACGGGTATATGTATTTTCTATTAGAATCACTTTTTCAACCTATACACATTACACATTACACTCTCCAACTACTGCTTACGTGTCACTTCATAACTAAAATCCAAAACGCACAAGAGCCTGACTGTAAACAACACATGAATAGCAATTTCTTGTACCTTTTCGTGTGCTTGTTTTGTTTTAAACTTTACCGAAAAAAATAAACTGAACGTAATAACTCCATTTTCCACTGAAAACTTGTAGGAAAGAAGGAATGTGATTGGATTGTATTAAGTGCCTTTCTACCAATGACATTCTTTCATTATCATCATAAACATGTGATAACTTCGACAAAGACAGAAAAAATCAAACAGTTAAATATATCCCGTAGTACCGGGAAAACAGACCTTTGACGCGAAGGTCAGAAGGATGAATTCGAGATAAATGAAGAACACCAGAAGAAAAGCAATATACTAAGAAACAAAGGAAAACACTTCTTTTTGACTTTCTCCAACAGTTGCCGTAACCCTTCCTCAACAACTTTTCTCACAGCAGAACCAAATCTTCAATTCGCTAAAACTTAAAAAAAACTATCGTACACAAATTTCGTCTTTTTCAAAAAAAATTCCTTCACACAATTTTCGTTAATCTTCGCTTTGGGCGCAATCCAAAAAAATTCGTTAAGGGTGGTTAGCATAAAGGGAGGTGAAACTTGTTGTGGTAAAATTTACCGCAATAGTTCATTCAAATACACAAACCATTTCCCTTAACATAATATTTTCCGAGTATTTCATATTTTTATTATATTAAAAAGTTATGTTTTTCAACAAATTATAAATTAATATTAAATAAAATACAATTCGCATAGTTCGCATAGTCTACGGAAAATTCGCTTGGTTTTGACACTTTATTTGAAAGCCGAAAAAGGGAAACAAGCTAACGTCTAGTCGTCTAGACTAAATTTCTACACAATCACTAAACAACTGCATACTCGTAAGAAAAATATTTATAAGAAAAAATGGAAAATTTGTAAATATAAAAAAATTAATTTGAATGAAACTTGTCTAACGATTTTCAAACAAAAAAATTGACAAAATGGAAGTTTTTATTGACAAATCAAATGGCATTTTTTTTTAAGATAAACTTATTTTACAGGTATATTTTTAAATCTTTTTTAAACAGACTCTTTGCATAAAGAAGCAAGTTCGTGCATTTTATTTTAAATAGAAGAGGATATCACGGAGCAGGTTTTAGGCATAAAAAAAGTCCGATAATGTAAGTCAATCATTTATTATCTATACATACTTAATCCAAATATCACTGATCGTTTTCGATAGGAAATATGAATACCAGGTGTAAATTTTTTCGTGCATTCAAACAGCCTAAAGAACCACCAGGTCTATATGCTGTTAAGGAGGAAAAGTTTTATTGGGAGAAATTGCTGCTTCACCGGAACCATTAAAAAGTCTTTTGAATGATTCTCATCGAGATTCTAAACATTTTCTAAATACGATTCGTGTTTACAACTCAGCTTTCCAAATAACGTCATTCGGTGCAAATGAAATCAGACATATAGATTTTATGCCTACATTTAAAGTTCAGGGTCAAGTCTATCATTTAGCAGGATCTCTTTTACCAAACAACCCTGACGAACTGAAATGTTTGCAAATATATTTCACGGGTGATTCGGTGAGTGAATAAAACGGCAAATGTCGATAGCCGAAAATACTTACAGAGAATTTTTATACGACTTGCAATATTTGTTACATTGTCAAAATCCTTACGTACGCAGCTTCAAGAGTGCTTTTGAAGCAATGCCATAAAATATAGTACATTTTCAAGTCATTATCAGAGCTGATCGTGCTCACACGCACAGTACATAGACGTCGTCGTTATAATGCACCTCAAGTTGATGATGATTAATTGTTGGACAAGATTTTCAACAAAAAGGGATATCGTTTTGGGAGTACGAGATAATACTCTAAAACATGTTAGGGAAATACGATGCACTGCAGTACCCTTTGATATTTAGTCATGGTGAAGACGGTTATTCTATTCAATTGACGTTCACGTTCAAGTTCACCCAATATCAAGAGTTACTAAAAAAAAAACTGCGTCAGCAATGGATTTTTACTCTAACTGGCTTCAAGTCAGAGACAATTTAAATAACATTTTACTTTGTTGCGGGAAATTATTCAGCCAACATATTGTCGATATGTACGCTAAAATTGAATCTGAGCGAATTCAGTTTTTAGGAGCAAGTCAAACTAAATTACAGCCGATAATTACAATATTCTATGCAATTCAAAGTGACGTTGATGCTACAGAAATGGAAAAAAGATTTATTTTACAAGCTTCATTCACCGATGGCCCTCGATATATGTAGCACGTAAACAAGATTCTATGGTTTATGTAAGATATTTTGGACGCCCTGATCTGTTCATCACAATGACTTGAAATCCACAATTTTTGGAATTAAATCATCTTTATTTATAAACCAACAAGCGACAAATTGGCATGATATTATCTTACGAGTTTTTAATTTAAAAGTTAAAAACTGATTGATTTAATAACCAAAGATAAAACATTTGGTAAAACAAGGTGGTATATGTGTATACAATCGAGTTGAAAAAAAGAGGCTGGTTCACCTTTTAGTTTGGTTTCAACATAGAGTACGGCCCAACGATATTGATATTACCTGATCAAAAAGAAGATCCTATTTTATGCCATATCGTTCGAAAAATATGATTCATTCGCCCTGCGATCGATTAAATCCTAAAGCACCATGAATGAAATATGGAAAATGTACCAAGGCATTTCCAACAGACTTTTTGAAAGACACTCAATCAGGTAATTTCAGCTATCTGAAATATCGGCGTGGGGTCGATTACCGGCGAAAGGCGGAAAAATAATACGTAGATAATACTCTAAAACATGTTAGGGAAATACGATGCACTGCAGTACCCTTTGATATTTAGTCATGGTGAAGACGGTTATTCTATTCAATTGACGTTCACGTTCAAGTTCACCCAATATCAAGAGTTACTAAAAAAAAAACTGCGTCAGCAATGGATTTTTACTCTAACTGGCTTCAAGTCAGAGACAATTTAAATAACATTTTACTTTGTTGCGGGAAATTATTCAGCCAACATATTGTCGATATGTACGCTAAAATTGAATCTGAGCGAATTCAGTTTTTAGGAGCAAGTCAAACTAAATTACAGCCGATAATTACAATATTCTATGCAATTCAAAGTGACGTTGATGCTACAGAAATGGAAAAAAGATTTATTTTACAAGCTTCATTCACCGATGGCCCTCGATATATGTAGCACGTAAACAAGATTCTATGGTTTATGTAAGATATTTTGGACGCCCTGATCTGTTCATCACAATGACTTGAAATCCACAATTTTTGGAATTAAATCATCTTTATTTATAAACCAACAAGCGACAAATTGGCATGATATTATCTTACGAGTTTTTAATTTAAAAGTTAAAAACTGATTGATTTAATAACCAAAGATAAAACATTTGGTAAAACAAGGTGGTATATGTGTATACAATCGAGTTGAAAAAAAGAGGCTGGTTCACCTTTTAGTTTGGTTTCAACATAGAGTACGGCCCAACGATATTGATATTACCTGATCAAAAAGAAGATCCTATTTTATGCCATATCGTTCGAAAAATATGATTCATTCGCCCTGCGATCGATTAAATCCTAAAGCACCATGAATGAAATATGGAAAATGTACCAAGGCATTTCCAACAGACTTTTTGAAAGACACTCAATCAGGTAATTTCAGCTATCTGAAATATCGGCGTGGGGTCGATTACCGGCGAAAGGCGGAAAAACTTGCCCACTGAAGATGAATGGTGGACACGTTGTTCTTATTGATAATCGTTGCATTGTACCATATAATGCAGTATTATCCCGTATATTCGAGTGCGCATAAGCATGGAACTCTGTAGTTCAGTAAAGGCAATACATTTGTAGTTATATCAATAAAGGTTCCGATCAAGCAACATTTTCGGTAGAATCACGAGATGAAATTCAAAATTTCCAAAATGGCAGATATGTATATGAGTTCATCCGAGACTGTTTGGTGCATACTTGGTTTTTCTATCCACGAACGTTTTCCGTCAGTTTTTCAACTAGCTGTACACTTAGAAAATGGTCAGCGTGTTTATTACAATGAACAAAATGCTCATGAGAGAATCGAAAATGTAAAAAATACTACACTTTTGGCGTTTTTTGAACTCTGCACTCGAGAAGATTTTGCTAAAACTTTATTATACATTGGAGTCCCAACTTACTATACATTTAGCAACAATAAATTTAGTAAAAGGAAGCAAGGAGAACCAGTTGCTCAGTATCCAGGCATTAAAAAATCAACTGTTCTCGGCCGAGTGTACATCGTTCACCCAAGCAACGCAAACTGTTGCATATGCTTTTGCATCACGTTTGAGGACCAACATAATTTAAAAATTGTTAATAGCGTTGAGTTTCCTACTTTTCAAAGAGCTTGCCAGGCACTCGGCCTATTAAAATAAATAAAGTGGGTGGCGCAACAGTCCGTTGAAAACTAGGGCCTAGTGACTTACAACACTTAACCATTCCTGTGTGCGAGTAATATTGTCAGGAATGGACTGGACCTACAGTTTATTTGCCGAATCCGAACGGCTACTTTGAGAAAGCACTTTTTCATGACAAGAGTTACTCTCGGAGAATTTGTCAATTCCTCGCAAGAGGCAGTACCCGTAAAAAGACTTTAGATGACACTGGCAAGGATCGAACCCAAGACCTCTGGCATGACAGTCCAACGCACTAACAATCATGCCACGGGTACTACAACTCGGCCTTTTGGAAGATGAAAATGATATTTTTCAAGTCTGCATCACATTTACGCGAACATTTTGTAACAATCTTTTGTCAATTTGAATGAATTATGGAATAAATACAAAGAAAATATGGCATCTGACATATTGCAACAACACAGGCATAATTTGAACAACCGGGAATTAGAAATCACGCCACAATTTTTGGTTGAGGCATTAATATTGGTGGAAGATCAACTTCGAAAAATATCAGGAAAAATTATGTCAGACTTTGATATGGAATCTTCTACACGGATTGAAGAACTTGACAGGCAATTTCTTCAGGACGGGTATTATCTTTCAGAAACAACGTATGATGCCAACCAAGCCAACCAAGAAACGACGTTAATTGTGTGGGATGAATCGACTATGGTAAATAAAGGTGGGCCTGAAGCTCTGGGGCGAACACTTTGAGATCTTAGAGTTAATGAACGTCAGATGGAAAGTGTTGTTATACTGTTGGCTGGTGATTTTCGGCAAACATTGCCAGTTGTACAAGAGGTACAAAAAGTGATGAAATAAATGCTTTCCTAAAATCGTCGTTTCTGTAGGCTTCTGTCAAACTTTTAAGATTAACCACAAATAACGTACAATTGGGTGGTGATTATAATGCAGTACAATTTTCAAGAACTCTTTTGGAGATATTAAATGGAAATATTTTAAATAATGATGGTGAAGTATATACTAATAGAACCAACATTTGCAACTAGCGTCACTGGACAAGACGAATTAATAGCTAATGTTTACCCGCAAGTCGCCCAAATTTCAGAGAAAACGGATGATTGGTTACTCGAACGACCGATTTAAGCTCCTAAAACAATTCTGTTACAAGCATAAATAATAAAACTTATCTTTCTATTAATAATCTGACTGATCAAGATAATGCTATTGATACTCCAATTGAATTTTTGAATTCTTTGAATACATGAAGACTTCTTCCGCATAAACTGGACTTGAAAATTGGGACTCCAAAATACTTATGAGGAATTTAAATGCACCGAAATTATGCAATGGTACTAGATTATGGATATTAACTATGCAGAGGAACGTGATTGAAACTACAATTCATTCCGGCTCAGCTTAAGGTCAAGTCGTGTTTATTCCCAGGATACCGATGATTACTAACGAAAACTCGTTTGAATTTAAACAAATACAATTTCCTATAAAGCTTTGTTTTCCTATGTCTATCAATAAGACACATTGACAGACACTGAAGGTGCAGGCCTTGATATCACAACCCTGTTTTACCCACGCACAATTGTATGTTGCTTCCTCCCGTGTCAGCTCGGCAAAATATCTATATGTGTTTCCGCCTCACCAAAGAACAAAAAATATTCTTTACAAAGAAATATTATAACCGTATTAGAAATATGTAATGTACAGAGATAATATATAAATTAATAAATAAAAAACGTACAATATAAGAAAATAGTAGTTTTTTCATCCTCATTTTTTTTTTTGAATTTGAACATTTAGTTGAATACCTCCCTGGTAAAGCAGGGTAAACCAGCTAGTAGTTTATATATTGGAAAAACCTCCAAGTTTCGCATCATACGAAATCGGCATTTCTATTCGTAAATAAAATACTGGAAGATTTTGAAACAACGTGTAACACATTATAATGGCAATGACAAATGCAAACCTATCCAATTGGCACATAATATTCGATGGTAAAAATCGTTGTTTAAAGAAATCATAAAAGGACTCCCATATCTTTAAATTCGTAAAATAAATAGTTTCCGAAGTTAAGACATTGATTGTTGGAATGGTTAATATTAATATTTACAAAAACTGTACCAACACATAAAACAAAACAAATATTTTGAATTCTTTAAGCTGAAATAAACATTGAAGTTATAGCTTATATTCTTATGCCAAAGAAATTCTGTCAATATAAAGTTGAAAATAGACACCTATCCATGTTACAAAGAAACAAACATATACATGCCCATTTGTATTATGTACTTGTTGAAAACAACAAAATTCAAACCCTCTTAATGATATCTCATCAATTCAATAATATGTTCTAACATTTCTGTTATAACAGGTTGGTAGTTTCCAATCCGCTTTGACAAAAACGTGACTTTAAGTTCAATCATCAGGAACCAAAATATTATATGGGCATAGCCCACTTTAAACCTATTAAAAACCTGAACAAACACAACTGTCAAACTATTTCCATTCATCCTTCCTTCCGGTAGATTAGACTTCTTCATTTGTATTAATGAACATATATCCCACTCCCCTTTCCATATACCCAACTCTTTCGGTTCAACTTTCGATAGTGACCTGCAGTAAGAAGATATACCTATATATTTGGGTAGATATGTGGTTCAAAAAACGTTAGGAAACCTTCAATTTACGTCAGAAATTCCAGACAATTCATAACCAAAATGTCAGAGATATAGCAGTTTCTAACAGAGATATAGAGAAAGAATCAAATATCTAAGAGTATTATACGATGCCAACGGATATATCTCTCTATTCATAGAACTTCTTGCAGAACTAGTATGGGAAGAAGATATTTCTCATCTTTTTGTAAAATTTATTCCACTGTGGAAAAGGGAGTGGGAGAAGGGGCTATGGAATACCTATAAGGTACAGAAGCAGATGCACAGCATAGCACAGTACACCATAGGTTATAAGCAAGGTGTTCCGTGTGCGTGTGTGTTGTGTTGTAGAAGCTTTCGGAAAGGTATTTTGCATAAATTGCTAACCAGATGAAGGAAACGAGATACTTTAGAGACGGAGAATTATATACCTATAGAAACATCAGGAGGTGACAAACTTCGAAAATGGGGTTGAATGCAACCACTTCACCTCTTTTTTGACTCTCAAGTAGTTGATTAAATTATATCGTAGTCGTAGTCGTAGCCGTCTTCTCCATCTTCATCTCGTTCTATAGTCGGAAAATCTAAATTCCAGCAAAGGCTATAAAGAACAAGAAGATCTTTGGTAAAGAAGTACAAGCGGTTTATATATCTTACCTTATTTTTTTTTTAAATATCTTGTTTGCACAGAAAAGAATAAGAGAGAAGTACGAAGAGGTGAAAGTATCTTCCTTACCCATAATAATTTACATAAAGTCCAGGTGAAAATTAGACAAGACTCTTTCTGCTTTACGCTCTCTCTTTGCCTGTACCTGTAAGTAACTTAATTCCATGCATATGATTGCTTACTTTTGTACGTGTTGCCACATTATGATGCATATTTGAAATTAGCACAATATATCCATACCGCATATCCTTATATCCATTATCCTTCTCTTCATTCTTATTCAAAATTCAGCTACCGTTATCTTCATATCTTCTTACGAAAATGTATTCTGAAAATTATCTAAATTATATACAAATAGAAGTCTTTGTGTTGCACACAATTTTAAGAACTAATATTTTTATTAAGTTGAGCATCAATGTTTTTTATAAAGTTAAGTTTGAAATAACGAAAAGCTTAACAATAGGATAAATACAAATTCAATGAAACCAAATGCGAGTACATATCAATAATTCCTAATACATATATGTAATTCTGTAAGGTAAGGACGTAGCTTCTTGGGTACTCGCCGTAAAGGAGACTCGATTATTTTTTAATAATGTAAAACCATTCAGTGCCAGGCAAATAGGGAAGCATTTAAGACACCTGTGAACATTGCCCTTAAATTTGTGAATATCAAAAGGGAAATAAAAACGAAACTAATAATCGTTCCTAGAATAGTTCTATAGCTAACAATTTTAAAATATAATTTTTGGATTCTATCCAAAAGACTTAAACTTGTTTTGGGGACATCTGTCAAACATGAGATTTTTTTTCAAGTTTAAAATAAATGAAGGCACTGTAAGTAACAGCTAAATCAGAGGGTTGAAATATTTCTTGCACCGTGTCGGGCGTCTGAGTAATCCTAAGCAACTGGCAGCATAAAGGCAATGTCAAATATGTGATCATTTTATATGAGGTGATCTTTGATACACATGCCGAATTTTTAAAGTTGATTAGTTTCCTCCATACAGGTGTTACTCATGGACAGCGGCATCAGGAATGGGTTATGCTTTATCGACAGAAGTTAGCATTTAGTTATTGCAGCATTTAATTCTAGACGATTAAAAATCCCACATTGAACAATGCTATCGAGATGGAGTTTCATTAGCTTAGGAATAAGGACGTAAATCTTAAAACGAATATGAAAAACCGTACCGTCATAGAAATATAAGGAAGAGCATTGGAGACAAAACGGAGCCCTGTGGAACAATAGCATTTATTTTACTAATTTCAGGCTTTTAATTTACAACTTATACTTTTAACGAATAAAAGATTCCTTAATACTAAAAGCACGCATTTTTGGTAAGTGATTGCTGACAACATTTATCAAACGCTTTTATGAAAAGATGTTTCATTGTTCGGTTAAATAAACTATCAAATCACCGGTGAACCTATTGCTACGAAAACCGCACTAAAGTTATTTGTTTATTAACTGTTAATGCAAGCTATTAACAAAAAAACGCTTAAAGCTAAACTTGAATCTAAATTTCTCAGACAAATTTGTTTTACTTTCATATTATGTTATATTATGGGTAATTTGCGGAGAGTGATGAACGGTTTTAGTAACTTTTACTGGAATAAGTACCATCCCATTGAATAATATTTGTTGACAGTTAAATTTTCAACAACTTGCATTTTATATTTAAACTTGAAAGCAAAAACGTTTTATAAAAAGAAACCAATAATTTATTTATGTACCTAAGGCGATAAGGGGTTAGGGTTTATGGTTTTTCCTTGAAAGGATTATTGGAACTTTTTTTTTAAATTAGAAATAACGTTACTAGCCGTAAGATTTTTTTGGAAAACGTCTTAAATAACAAAAAAGTCAGTTGGGATCCGATACATAAAAGAAGAATTTGAGATACAAGAAGGCTGTTGAAGGGCTAGCTACGTCCATCACTGTTGAGTATAAATATACCAACATCAACATTCAATCTAATTTGATAGAATAATGCATAATTTAACCTGATAAGTATCTATTTACCTTTGAACTGATGATAAATTTAAAAAAGGACATGTGTTCAAAATCAATAGTCATGGCATCATTGATTTTAAATATTTCATATTAGCTAATTAGTCTTCGTCCAAATCTATTTTTAACACATCAAAATCAACCCACTCTTGGATGATTGAGAATAGGTATTGATCTTTATAAGGTTCATTGCCATTTTACATAAATGTATATTTAGAAGTAACATTACGTCTATTCTTATAAAATAAAAAATAGATGGGTAAGGAAGATTTTTCTGTAAAGATAATCAATCATAGGCGCCTACAGACGTTTTTGCTATGGAGCGTGGAGGTCTAAGAAGAACCTTTCCAAAATATACTGTACTTACTTTTGACATCATCGAGATTTGGTCCATGTAGCTTTTTAATGTTAAGAAAAATGTATTAGTTTTTGATACTAGTTCATATTTTTTATTTCTATCGAATAAAACCAACTTTTTTGTGTTATCGTTTAAATATAATATTTATTACATTTAAACCTTTTAATAACTAACTACTTCAAAATTGATATACATGCCCCTATTGTTTCTGAAGGCCTCGTGTGTTTTTTTTTTCTTTCGAGTCTTTCGAGTGGAACTATGGTATTAAGTAGGCAGCCATACAATTCAAGCTTCAGCTATCAGATTACGAATGTCGTTTATTAAATCTCTTTTGTCAAATAACCATAGACAATCACAGTTTCGTGGGCTTCGCCCATTTTACGGTTGCTTTCAAAAATATTATTTGCAGTATTAATGTCGATACATTATCAGCAAAACATCAACTTACACCCGTAAATCTTCTATATTCCTCCTCTCCACCAAGATCTTCCTAAAATATATTGACTATCCGTGACAGTGCCCATCATATTCCGAGGTAGCCGATTTTATTAAAATCACAATATACTCGGCTGTTACTGCTTTTCACCTCAATTGTCAATTTGGTGAATTTATGCGTGCATCGTCAGTTCAGCCTGCATCCATATAAAACAGGTCATCAACTCAAAAGGTAACGATTGAACTTTTTAGTGCTATGATTAGCATCTATCGCTCCTGATGTATGTACTTGAGTCAATTAATATTGGCATCCAAACAAGATAAGTTAGATATCAGCGACTAGTTGCTTTTGCCGTTTCTATAGTGGAAATTAGTTAAAAATGTCAAGAAGCAATTTTCCGTGCCAGGATGGTACGAGCGATTAACAATTTTTTTCATAAGATTCTTATATTCTGCCATTATTTCAAAACAGGACTCATAAAAAATAAGAAAATGTCCAATTTCCTATAAAAAAAAGTCCTGGATTATTTATTTATTTATTTATTCAGTTTAATGCAAGCTATAACTTAACATAACTTAACTTAACTAAACACTAGCTTAAATTTTTTTTTAAGTTTTTGTTATCAAAATATCAATGAGATATAAAGTAATTTTTAAGATATAAGTCGTTGAAGCTTGAGTAGCATTGAATTATTACAATACACTTTCCAACCAAAATGAAGCAAATATCGCAAACTTAAAAGACTGTGACGCACTATTTTCTGTACGCCTTTCCATTTTCGCAATATTGATAGAAAAATGAGAAATTTAGCAGCCCGTACTACCCCGTTGGTAAGATATAAACATAAATCGCAATAAACACTTTTGTAGAGCTTCCAATTCTGAGATAAACCCGTCACTGAGTAAAATGGTACTATAAAATGGAGCAAAACTATGTGAATTTGAAAAAAGTTCAAGTTGTACCTATACTTGTGTTTCATAAAGAAAAAATTTAAAATGTAATGTAAGAAAAACTAGAAATTTATACTAAACGCTTAAATTTTCTGGGTATTGTTTTTCGAGATTTCGAACAAATTTCCAAATAGAATATAACATCGTTGAAATCTTCGTAAAGTTACACAATGATAATTTAGTTCAATTTTTTCATCAAACAAAGTTACAATTCTTCATTGATTATTTAGTAATAATATAATATAAAACAAAATTAAAATTATATTAATTATTGCCACCATAAACATTAAAACCAAATCATTTTTAAATGAAAATCTAAAATCGATTATATTACAAACGCTGTTAGTTACTCTTAAACACCTAGGCAATGGTTCTTTGGCTGCATAATTTGTTGTATAATATGGATTCTTAAAAAAAAATGGTTCCTAAGGAACAGCAGGAGCATTGAAGTTAATGAAGGCCAAATTATCTTAACAATCAATAGGATTTGACAATACGTCACAATTAAACATAACCCCAGATACATCCTATACGTACCCCAGTATACGCGCAAAAATATAGTACAAAACTATCTTCAAAAAGGAGTAAGTTCATCTTTAAGAGATGACAGCCCACTAAGATGTACACTTTCAACACATTAAATCCCGTTACAAGCGTGTTACTTCAGCAACTTAGCTATTACACTAAACCGCACACCTCTTGTTATCCGATAGATATACAACTCCAAGTCCAAGAATACCAAGCAATAACAATGTAGGTACAGTTTAAAAAAATATATAACAGGATATTCGAATTACAATCAGTGAATTCCGAAAGCAAGAAGAATTTTCACCATCCAAGCAACCAACGTCCATCCAGGAAAATCTCCTCCATAATAGCAAAACCCGGAACCGCAATTAGATGAAATATAATTCGCTCCGACACGTAATGGCACTCTGCTTCACATGCGGCTACAAAATACACATATCCTTGTATACCACCTTTGTGGAAGCAAACAAACCAAAAAACATACCTGCCGTTGCCGTATAGCCGTTAAATGAAATTTCTCTTAAGCGTGAATCCTGGATCCGGAGTTCCTTTGCCAAGTATAAGAGCTATTGGAATCCGAATACCTTTTTGCTCTCCTCCTGCTTACAGAAAGACACATCACTGTGTAGTGTGTAACGGTCGCAACAGCCAATATCGAATACGGATAAGCTCGATTTCTGCACCCAAGCGCGTCTCATCTCCACCCGCCCACCCCATCACCTACCATCATCACCACCGAACTCAGTTGCCATGAGCTTCAGCTTCAACACAAGAATACAAAAGCCAACGTTCTTGCTGCATGGTTGTTCCTAATTGATTTATTGGCGTTCCTGGGTATTTCACTTATCCTCTCTGCCTCTTTCAGTTTTGGCCTCTTCATTGGTGTATAATATGTGTATATTGTGTGTTATGGATTTGGTTTCATTATTTGTCGTCCTATTTCATTTTTCAAGTACGATTTCTCTCCGCACCGCAGCGCAGCGTGCAGCAAGGATAGGGCCCTGGAATCAACCATTGACGGTTTGTTTTTTTTCGAACTCCTTTCAAAAAATACCTTAAAGGAACCAGCAACAGCCTCACGTGTACGTACATACACATATGGAAAAAGGACGAAATACCTTCTGAAATGGGACAAAAAAAAACGCAACGTACATACATACTTCGATACTCCTATGTACGTTGCGGATTGCAGGTATTTTTCTCCGTATCCCACAGGACGAAAATTGCGATTTAACAATGTTGATAGTTACCTACCCTCAGTTTTTTTTCTTGCATGTTGGCTGCTTTTTGGCTTGGTTTAAAAAAGATTCATTGGACTGGGTTACGGATTTATATAAGTCTACCAACCGAACCTATGGTTCAACTGGAAGCCTTGGTTTTATGTGAATTGAAATGAACTAATGGCTACAGAATGTGGAATGTGCTAGATAATAGACTTTAGTTCTGGAAAAGCCTATTTCTTTTGTTGTTGTTAACGCTCGGTGCTATGCGACATGTGAGAATGTTATTTTGACGAATAAACAATAATCAAGTAAGAGGTATGTATGAAATGAAATACCCCAATTCGAGATAATGTGAAGGAATTCGACACTTTCAAAATTAAGAACTTCTTGATTGCAGGAAAAGAAGGTATGTAACCTTAAGGTATGGTTTCTATCATAACAAAGCATAGTGCCAATATTTTTGTATAAGATCCGTTGGTGAACTGGACGAAAACTATTATTTAAAACTTCGTATGATCACAATTCTGAAAGAAGGTGTGTAGAGATTGGTTGCGAAAGCAATGGAGAACCAAGGTTGGTCATATGAGCCACAAACCTCATACTGTGTTTAGTTGATTTTAATTCAAACTTTATTTTCATAACTTACACAGTAAGATACAATATCTCATTTGATAGTGCAAGCTTCATTGATAATTCTATTTATAATATTTAAGTGAATGTGTTACAATTTATAATAAAAGATATTAAATGTAAAAATGACAAATAAATATATTTATAACTTTTACTACAACATATGTAATTATTTTTTTTTTTAATTAGCAAGTATAATATTGCTTTTTGAAACAAAAAATAAATAATGAAGGAAAAACAGAAAAGAAAGAAAGAAAGTAAGAAAGAAAGAAGGAAAGAAAGTTATAAAGAAAGAAAGCAAGAATGAAAGAAAGACTCGAATATCTAATCATCATCTGGGTGCCTCCAAGTATTGTCTGAGCTTAATCTCAAACAAGGTTATACTACTTATTAGCCTAATGGCTCGGGGAAGGGAATTCCATAAACGTATCGCGTGGGTAAAGAATTGTCGTTCGGAAATCAAACAACTATGTCGTATTGGTATGAGATCAAGAGTTCTTATTGATTGGGTGAAACAGATCCTGTTATATAGGTACCTTGGTAGGCGCGTTTGGATGACGTTGTGGAGTAAGGTCAACGTTTTCTTTTTAAACAGATCATCAAGTGTGATACCAAAAATAGATTTTGAAAAAGTGGAAATGTGGTCATATCTTTTCAATGCAAAAATATAGCGTGAGATACTGTTATATGCCACATTGAGTTTCCGCTTATGTTCATAGTCACAGTTATTAAATAACTCACACCCAAACATAATAACTCTCGTCATAAATATGGAGTTAATAATGTGTGTGATGTATTTTAGGATAAAAGGAAGAATAATTTTAATGAAAAC
Source organism: Eupeodes corollae (assembly GCF_945859685.1). NCBI lineage: Eukaryota > Metazoa > Arthropoda > Insecta > Diptera > Syrphidae > Eupeodes > Eupeodes corollae. The sequence continues at coordinate 177,001,038 of NC_079147.1, read as the reverse complement.
CGGACTTATTTCATCAAAGCCTATCGAATTTGATTTAATAGACAAGATACTTTTTAAAACCTCAACATCATCAACAGCTGAAAAGCAAAAATTAGGAGAGGAGTTGTTAACATTCGCAAAATGCTCTTCAGTGTACCTTACATTCGAAATTTCACCGTCGTCGTCGTTGAGAGTCGGAAAGGAAACAAAAGACCTATTTAACTCATTACAGTCAATATTATCCATATTCCTTTTGATTTGTTTGCCTAAACCAATTTCCTTTAAATTTTTCCACAAATTGTGTTTAGCCTGAACAGGATCAAGGCGTGGGGCATAAATGCGCATTTTAGCCTCGCGTACTTCACTAGTTACCTTGTTTCTGAGAGTACGGTATGCACTGTAAAGTACGTCTAAACGAAATCTTTTCCACCGATTGTATGCCTTGTCAGGTTGGGATATTAGATTTTTGATACCTGTTGTAAACCAAGGACATGAACTTACTTTGGTTTTTAATAACTTTGTAACTAGTGGAACATGAGTATTAAAAAGACTTAGAATTTTGTCTTGAAAGAAGCCTACTTGGTCATCAACATATGGCATTCCATATATCCTATACCATTCTACTGCAACAATATCTTCTTTTAGTTGATCTATATTAATGTTCTTAAAATCACGGAACGTAATTTTCTGTTCAATGTTAACAGTATCACACTGGTATGTTAAGTGAATCATGTCGTGACGGGAGAAACAAGGAACTGACAGTTGATTGAAGTGAAGAACTTTGTATGGATGACTCACGTAAAAAATGTCAATAAGTGTACTACTATCCTTAGTAAAATGGGTAGGAAATGATGTATTCACTGGAGTTAAATTAAAAGCTTTCATACTATTTACAAAGGATGAATCTTCAAGAATATTGCTGTTGAAATCTCCACACATTATAACGAAAGGTGATACGTACGTTAACTCATCTAAAATAGAAATCAACGGTGAAATTTGAATTGAAGCATTCGGTCGATATACAGAACCCAATAATATTTTATTGAATTTACAAGCTATTTTTATAAAAACATATTGTGTTTCACTATAATGAGGGGCCTTCTTTACAAGTTGACAATCGAAACTTTCACGAACATAGATAGCTACACCTCCACCAACACGATTGATTCTGTCAGATCTAAAAAGTTTATAACCACTTAAATTATAAATTCTGTCATCAACATCACTTAAAAAACAAACTCCGAAACACATATCACATCAACTTTAGAACTAGCAAACAAGTATCTAAATTCATCCAATTTTTCTCTTGATCTCAAACTTTGTGTGTTAAGATGACAAACTTGCAAACCAGTATGTTGATTGCATATAACATTAATCATTATCCGCGTATTATCCCTACTGATAGCCTATACAGAATCCCTTATATGCTGCTCATTAGGATACTCCATAAACGTCAATGACATAAATAAGAGGTGCCCAATAAACTGCACCAAGCATTGCATAACCCGTTCCAAAAAAAGAGCAAACTAAAACACGAAGAGGACAAAGATTAGATATTAGAAAAAGTGAAAAAGAAAATAGAGACATGAAAAAGAAAAGTTTACATTCTACGAGCATTTTATGTTTTAATTCAAAATAAAAGAAAAATAATAAATAAAAAAGGTAGAATAATATAAGAAAAAATAAATATTAGAAGCTTGCAAAAAATAAAAAAACAAAATTTACAAGTAGCGAACAAATTTTTTTTCAGTGTACTATTTATCTGCATCATTTGTTGTCGTTGTTTGCGTCATCATGGTAGTATCAGCTAAGTCATCAGTGGTCTCAATCAATTGTGCCTCCTCATCTTTACTCTTCTTCACATAAACCAGGCCACGAATTGTAAAAACAGAATGTAGCTGTTTATTGCGTTTCATTTTCAACGCATTCTGCATTATAAAGCGATTTTTGGGTGTTAAGCTCTCATGAATGATACCCTATTTCTAAGGGTATCCATTCGGTTAATTTTGTCCATCGATTATCAGGTGTACGTATTACATGTCCTGCCCATTCCCATTTGAGTTTCTTAAGCTAGTGTCTAACGTCTTCAAAATTAGTTTAACTTCTTATATTCTGATGATTAATTCTCTCTGACATCTCTCCATTGCTCTCTGACATGATTATTATAGTTTCATTTTAGTGTTTTTCGTGACCTGCCAAGTTTGGCACCCATAGGTGAGGACTGGAAGAACTGTTGAGTCAAACATATATTTCCTTGTTTTACTCGAAATATTCAATGTAAGAAGATGCTTAACGTTCCAGAACTGCCTCCAAGCGTTCGTCATTCGCTGCTCTATATCCTTTTTTTCTTTGTATTTGAATGAGATAATCTGACCAAGGTATTTGTAGTCTTCAACGTATTCTAATATATTGTTATTAACACTAACTGGATCATAAGCACCATTTGTCATAATTTTAGTTTTCTGTTGATTTGTTGACAACCCAATATTTCCGCATTCCGAGCACAGTTCGTTCAGCATCGTTTGAAGTTCTTCACTGCCGTTTGCGATAATTATAATGTCATCGGCAAATCGGAGGTTTGAGAGACTTTTGCCATTTATCTTCAATCCTTTGTCTTCCCAGTCTAGCTTTCTAAATACTCCTTCTAAGGCTGCGGAAAAGAGTGCTGGGGAAATTGGATCTCCTTGCCTTACTCCTCGCGATATTTTAAAATCTGGTCCGTTGTATTCCGTTTTTATGTGGGACACCTTGATTGAGAAGCGCCTTCCAAATAAATCTCTGCTCTACTGTGTCAAACGCTTTTGCAAAATCGATGAAGGCAAAGTATATTGTGATGTTATACTCTTTGCATTTTTCTATTATTTGATTAACGGTTTGTAGATGATCTATTGTTGAAAAACCTGATCTAAAACCGGCTTGTTCAAAAGGTTGATTTAAATTAAGAGTGGTTTTCATTCTCTCAAATAAACACTTCGCAAAAAACCTTGAATATCGATGATATTATGCTTATCGGTCTATAATTGTTGATATCGTCCCTGTCCCCTTTCCTATGTATGAGAACTATTTCCGATTTCGTCCATTGGTCTGGGACTTCCTCGGTGACCAAAACCTGATTGAAAATAGTAGTCAACCAGTTGGCCAGTGAAAAGTTGCCGAACTTTAGGTATTCAGCTAATATCCCATCGTTTCCTTTGCTTTTTTAATTCTTTAAACTATTTATTGCTATTTCACTTTTAAGAAATGGTGGAAAATCTTCTTCCTAGTTTTGTCGCTCTAGAAATATATCATCAGTATCATGCGTGTTTTGTATAGATCAATGTAGAAGTTTGTAGCTATTTGGTTAATATTCTTCCTTTCGTGAATTCTTTTATCATTATACGCCATTGCTGTCATCCACTTTTTATAATCTTGGATTGCATTCTTTGCCTTTTTTATTGCTCTCGTTTCTTCGATTACTGTCTTTAAGAGGTTGTCATTGAATTTTTGGATGTCTTTTTGACAACGTTTTTTGATGTTCTTCCGTATATTTTTCATATCTTGTTTTTCTTGGGCATTCAGGTTGGTCTTCTTTCGAATACTATCACGAAGTGCTATCATATTTAGAGTTTCACTCGATAGTTTTTGCGGTTTTTGAGATACAGCAGTGAGAATATACCTGTCTGCAGATTCTTTCATAGTTTTTTTCCATTTTGTTATATGCTATTTGAGTAGGTTCATTTAACCTTGATATAATGTTATATCGTTATTGAAGAAAGTTATTAAGTACGGACACATCTTTAAGGATTGATCTTTTATTGCAAGGAATAAAATCTATTTGTTTTTTGGACTTTCCAGGTCCATTGATTTTGTGGTTTCTTTTTAAATAACGAGTTTCCAACTATAAGTTTTTGTTGCCAAATATATATAGGATAAGACGACTACCTCTTTCATTTCGATTACTAGAGCCACATTCTCCCATAATGATTTCTTCGCCGTTTTTCCTGAACCCTAATTTAGCATTGAAATCACCGATTATCAGTAAAATCTCTGTTTTAAAGTGTGCTTTCGCTATTTCCAGTGGACCTACAGTTTTAAGTGAATCCAAACTGCTTATTTGAGATAGCACATTAATTGTTTAGTACTCGCAAGAGCTGGTATTGGTGAAAGAAAAAACTTTAGGTGGCCTGCAGGCATGGATTGAATCCTCTGGCATGACACTTTCGTTAAACTAATGGATAATTCAACTTATTTTATATAAACTCTTTGAATCTCTCGATAATTGAAGTGAGAAGAGATTCTGCTACGTGTATTTGGCAGTTTTTAACTGCCATTGGAAGTTATTGTGATTGGTGGGACTTTTTGACTTTTCTCGACTTTTCAAGGACTCTAGAACACAAATCATAGAGAGATGTAGTTGTATACCTACGTATGGACGCATGTTCACAGATATTGAAATCAAAATTATGGTTAAAACATTGTTGTTAACTTTAAGTTAATTACAAAAAAAAACTGAAAGCTTTTCTCACACAAAAACAACTAAAAAACTGATAATAAACTATTTTCGTTCCAATTATGTTAAGAAGAAAGGAAAAACTTGAAGATGGAGCAGCATTTTTTAAACCTATATAATCTTAGCTTTCATTACACAAAAGACAGTTCAACTTGACAAGAAATCAAGATTCACATCAAAAGTTAGATTTATATCAATATAGGTATAGAATATCGACCAAACTGAATTAATATATATTTAGAAGAAATAAGTCAAACAAATACCTTCCCTTATCGATATTACAGAGCGTAATGCTTCAATCAATAAATTGACAAATTCTATTTTGCCATCTTATCTTTCCATGTCAATCAATCACGTGTCCATTCCAAAAACTTTTTTTAAGATACAACTTTGAGGAAATATTCTGAATTTTTTTACTGTTCGAAGTTGTTATTCCTTCCTTATAATGTACACAGGTAAGTTAGGGAAGGTACCATGTGCTGTGCGTCCATCCATCGTGCCTTTGATCTTCCATCTATAACACCTTATGTTTCGCAACAGCACATAACCTCGCCTTTAAACGTACAGCATTATGTATACCCATAGACATATATTTATCCATTATCCTCACTCTGATTCCTTGTGCTGATATAGTTTATCTTGATAAATGTAGGCTAATTAATTGGCAGGATTATGTGGAGGGTAATTTGCATTAATTACTACTTTTATATTGCATTCACTTCACATAATATACAACTACAAGAGAACAAAGGTAGATTCACCTATACAATGTATATATGTACATCAGATTTGTAGATATATTTATGTATGAAGGAATGTTAAGTAAGCCACGTGATGCATGGAGAAGACTCAGAGCTTGTGGAAGTGAATTTAACCCCAGAGACAGAGAGAAGATTGATTAATGGAAAATGGTATAAAGGTATAAGTTTCCTTTTTGCATTATCTTGCGTTTTAAACTCTATAGGTATACAGTGTAGTTGGATATGCATGGAGTTTTTCACTGCTGGTGCTGGAATTTTTGAAATTCAACATTTGCATATTCATCAGCATTTTGAAGCGAATGTATGTACTCATAGGTAGGTATGAATAGGTTTGTATAAAATATGTGAAAAAGCTTTTTTACCTTTCTTTTTGCAATAATGGCATCAATTGTATGAAAACCGATGTTGTGACACTTTGTTTAATATCAAAAGTTGTCGCACTGATGAGAAATCATAAATCATAATTTATAGCTGTCGGACAGAATTTTATCTCAAACGATAATCATTAAATGTTTAACAATTTATTATAGATAAGCCTATATTGGTGTTGTTTAAAGTATATTATAAAGAAAGACTCAATCGTAATTTATGCTTTCTTATATTTATTTTCATAAGTTATACCTAGTTAAGCGGCAGTTTGAAATGCCAAAAATCGTCTTAAATTTACTCCAGCAAGAATAAAACTGGGAAAGTACAGTGCCTGTTATTAGCGCTTCTTGTTTTTAAATTCAAATAAATGAATGAATGCAGGGGCTGGAATGCGACCCCACAGAAACTTTTCAACTGGTGACTCTCTTTAAATGTTTTCTAAGAGCTTAAGAAAATATTATTATGTAACATATTTTCTAATACATACAAAATAATATTTAAAAATTTTAAGTACATCTTTTGAAGGGCTTTATTTTTTAATAAAATAAATACCTAGCTATTGGATTTGTATACTAAGAAAATCGCCTCATATCAACAATAATACTTTACTATCATACTCGAGTCTCAAAACAGTTTTTACCTAGTTTGTGTGGTATTATAAAATAAACATTGATTTGATTGGTCTAAACATTTAACCGAATGTTTAAATCAATGTTCTTTTCATAAGATAAAATGAATTTGGAGAAAATAACCTTAATTACTGCCATGATATCTAGTAACAATTCATTGTTACCAATTTCAAGTGGTCTTTTTTTAATTTATTTTTGTAAGATTTTTCTAAAAAATTTAACAAATTTTCAAAATGTAATTTCATTTCTTATACAAAAATTAAAGTTGCTAACGCAATTGGCTCTAGAGATATTGGAAAACAACCAACTAAATTTGTAAACGACGTTTTTTTGTCGCCCGTAGCTCAAGAACCTGAAGAAATGTTGACTTCAAATAAAGTTTCTTGTACAGATAATAATGCAGTAGGATGCAGAAAGGGCTATTAAGACAATTGCGTGGGTTGTTTTTTTTTAGCATAGTAGTTTAAAAATAGGTTAAAATGTTGGTTAAACCTAAATATTTTACGAACCAATGAGACTTTAATTAAATTTTATATTATATATTGTAACGAGTATACCTGTATATTTTTGAAAAAATAAAATCAACGGTTTTTTATAAACCAAAAAACTGGAAACAAAAAATTACCACCTGTCAATTGACAGTCGGGATGGGAAGTTATCAGTGTGGGTCGCATGCCAACCTCTTTTTAACTTCCCATAGGATAATGTAATGGGTCCGATTTGTCAAATTGAAAATTTTGACATTTCTCGACGTTTCAAGCTCCCTAGAGTCGAAATCAAAGATTTTTAGAAAGATGTCTGTGCGTGCGTGTGTACGTACGTTCGTACGTCTGTACGTTCGCGACGTTTTTTTCGGCGTCCATAGCTCAAGAACCAGAAGAGATATCTACTTCAAATAAATTTTGTTATACAGATAATAAGGTAGAAAAATGCAGAAAGGGCTCTCAGTTTGAAAAAAGGTGAACATTTTGGCTAGAGACTTGAATTAAATTTAATATAATATATTGTAACGTGATATCAAAGAAGTATATATTTTGAAAAAAAAAAAATTTGTCACCTCTAAAATTTTACAACTAAAATATGATTTCATCTCCAAAACAATTTTGTGCAACGAAAAATAATGTTTTTGACATCTGATAAAATTTTGAGAAAAATCGAATTGATAGTTTTCTTATAAAAAATAAAAATCTAAAAAAAACATTTCTCAAAGTTGGTAAAAATTGAAGTTTGGGCTTCAAATTTATTGTTTCATATAAGAAATATTGTTTTCAACATTCTGAAAAATGTTGAAAAAAATCGAATTGACAGTTTTTTTACAAAAAATAAAACTCTAAAAACAAAACAATAATAAAACTTGGTAAAAATTTACTTTCGACTCAAATAGCTTTTAAAAACTTAAAAATATTGGCTTCAAACTTATTTTATTTCACAGAAAATATTGTTTTCGATGTTCAGTAATTTTTATATAAAAATCCAACAGTCCGTTTTTTCATAAAAAATAAAATCTACAAGAAATAGTACGCAAATTTCGTAAAAATTGATATGAGTAAATATAGACAAACTTTTAAGCAAGACAAATCGACAGACGGGATGAAAAGTTATCAGTGTGGGTCCAGCCTCTTTTTTAATTTTATATTTGTAAGATTTTTTCTAAAAAAATTAACAAATCCTTATTGTACATACAATTATTTTGAATGTAATATAATTTTTTGCAAAAAATTAGCTATAATTTTTTTTTAAGTGCTTACGCAATTGGCTCGAGAGAGATATTGGAGAACAATCAATTTTTTCACTTTGTTTACATGATTACTAGCCCCTTTCTCAATATTCTCGGGACTTTTTCTCTAGGAAAGAAAGTTCTTCTATTCCCGGAAGCCAACAGATTTTGTATGTTCCCCAAACAGCTGTACCGATAATATTTAACAAATTTTTTGGAAAATGAAAACAAAAATATTAAAATTGATATTTATGCATAAGGTAATGCATTAATTAATTAAAAATATTCAGTTTTGTAAAAAAAAATTTGTTTCAAGAGAAATCAAAAGATCAGCAAGGTGCCAAAGCTATAAGAAGATCCTTGATTGATAGTTCAAACCCTATAAAGGTACCTCAATGGTTGTTAGTGTACTCGTAAACTCGCAAATTAATATTCTAAATTAGTTTTTTCTAGTTTCATTAAACAGCTTGAATCATAGGTTTCCAACATATTATAAAGTTAACAAAGTTGTCTTTAAGTATTTGCTAGATAATCTCCCCAGGTCCTGTAATCCAGCTGAAAAAATTCCACGAATAATAAAATTGAGGGCTTGAGTAAAAATGGGAACATTTCCCCGGGAATTTACATTTAAAATTGGGCTGATTAATAAAAACTTTGATCGCCCTAACGTAGATAAGGCACTCTTCTACTTTTTGTTCCCTCTGGCTTGGCATTTATTATTCATTTGCTCAACTTATTTTAGCTAACTCAACTTTTGGAATGACAAATTAGAAAAAAGCAAATAAAATTCTTGATAGCTGCATTAAGAGATTTTGGTGTTAATTCCGTGATCTTTATGTTCTTTAAATACTTCTTTGTTCTTGATTAACCTGTGTACCTGATGGCACCTTATCATTCAAAACCTGAAAGATAAAATTGATTAATAAAAGGTTCTTGCGTTTTTATCTATTCTTACTTGTTTTCCTGCAAACAATTTGCCTTCTTATTCTCAAACTATAGAAAATATTTTCAATTTTGTTTTATTGCAACAATAATAAATGGAATAATATTATCAACATCAGTTCTTGTTCGTTTTAAAATAAGTTTTAGTCGATCTCGTATAGTTTTTGTTATACAGATAATATTGCAGAAAGGGCTCACAAGAAAATTGAGTGTGTGTTTTTTAACCAAAGCAATTTAAAAAAAAAGGTGAACAATTTGGTTAACCCTAGTATTTCACGAACCAGTTACGCTTAAGACTTGCAAAAAATCCAATTAACGGTTTTTTTTTTCTAAATCAAAAAAAACTGAAAAAAAAAATTTTCACGTCCACAATTTTACGAATTAAAAATGGTTTTACAACGTATTTCATGTCAAGTTAAATTTTGAGAAAAATCGAATTGACATTTTGTTGTATAAAAAAATAAGAACCTAATAACATTACCCAAAGTTGGCAAAATTTGATTTTCGACTGAAATAACTTTTCAAAACCTTAATACATTAGATTTAAACAATTTTTTTTTGCTTAAATATTATTGTCAATATACTCGGCAACATTTTTGGAAAAAATCGAATGGACAGTTTTGTTTACAAAAAATTAAAAACACAAAAAAACAAAAGTTGGTAAATATTGATTTTCGACTCAAATATCTTTTCAAAAATTTGAGATATTGGCTTCCAAATAATTTAATATTATAAAAAATATTGTTAGAAACAATCAGGTTGATTTTGAAAATAATTAATTGACAATTTTTTTTACAAAAAATAAAAACCTACAAAAAAAAACATTACTAAAACTTGGTAAACATTTACTTTCGACTCAATTATCTTTTCAAAATTTAAAAATATTGACTTCAAAGTATTTTTATTTCGCAAAAAAATATTATTTTTCATACAAAATTTGTATCTACAAAAAATACTTCGCAAAATTGGTAAACATTTGTTTTCAATAAAAATCTCGTTAACCAAAATAGATTTTGAAATCAAACTCTTTTATCATATGCAAGATATTTTTGGAAATTTTTAATTTTTTTAGAATAATAATAAAAATAAAATAAACCGATAACTGTTTTTAACAAAAGATAGACGGGATAGGAAGTTATCAGTGTAGGTCGCATCCCAGCCTCTTTTTTGACAATGTTTTGGATTAAAATTAGATGTTAAGTACAGTGTTTTTAACATTTTAAATAATCACCGGCCGCGGCGGCGCCACTAGAGTATCAGGCAGTGTATGGGAGGGTCCTATAAAATATTTCCTGAAATACAGTTTGATTGTGTTTTACGCTAGAAGGGTACCAGTCGGGTCTCTACGTTGCTGATGCATTTTAACTGTGGATAATTGTCCAACTACACTTTTCTTCACTTTTGAATTTACGCTTTAAAAATTAGCGCCTTGTGACTAGTAACCTACAGTTATGAGCCGAATCCAAACGGAAAATTTGAGAAAGCACTTTTCATGACAAGAATTACTCTTGAAGAATTTCTCAATTCCTCGCAAGAGGCAGTACCCGTGAAGAAACATTAGGTGGCACAGTCAGGGATCGAACCCAAGACCTCTCGCATGACAGTCCATCGCACTAACCATCATGTCACGGGTACTACTCTACATTCGTGTAGTGCAACTAAAAAAACGAATCTCTCTACCAAAGTATGTCCCAATTTTTCCGAAATTGATAAATTTCATTAGATATGAGCAGAGATGGCAGAAATGCGATTTTTTTTTATTTCTTACATTTGTTACGCCTGCTACATAAATGAGGTAGTTAATGTAGTTAAATGTAGTTAATGTAGTTAAATGTAGCAGACGTAGCGGTAGACGTCAAAACGTAGTTTGAAATGTCCATTCAACCACCAAATTGACAAATTGCATCGAAGAGATAACTGTGAAAGTGTGAAAAACGAACTCTCGAAAATTCGGAACAGGCTTAACTAAGAACATTCCAAAAATTGATAGATATCATATACACTATACTCTTAAAATGAACGACAAAAATAAAACAGATGATTATTAAATTTGCATTTTTCTTTCATAAAATTTCGAATTCCTTGATTTATATCATTTACGCAACATATTTGGTTCTTATGTATAGTTCAGTGTTTTTCAATCGTTAGTCGTTACTTATTAACTCGTTTTTTTAAAATTCTTGTCCAAAAAACAGTGATAATAAAGTTTAACGCACAAAACAATTTAAATTATTTTGAAATTAATGCATTTTCTGAATTCATAAAACAATCTCTTGTAATAAGATATACGAAGCTGCCCACATTTTAAGACAATAGTTTCGATGTAGACGATTCTGGTTATTACGGAGTTTGGAATTCTAATCTTTAAATCTTTGGGTTTTTTTGATTCTTGGTTTTTTTATTAAGAATCTTAGTACTTACTACTATTTTTTGATCATTTACAGAACAAAGGGCAGCTCAATTTGTCCTGCTGCTGCAACTACTGCTTTTGCTTTCTTGGATGGGAGATTTTGGGACCGTGAAATTGGTGATTCACGCGATATAGTGGACTTTTAATAAAAACAGTTTTATCGGGTGTCTTCTTTATTTTTTAACACAATATTCGTGCTTTCGTAGTTTTGAAAAACAGAATGCATTATTACCTACAATTTAACACAGTAAATATTTTAACTGCCAGATCGTCCTAAACTCTCTCCTTTAATATAAAAAAAACAACAAAGTGATTTAAGGAATTATGGATATTCTGATGTGGGCGAATATCCTCTTGAATCCCAAGCACAACATGCCATGAAGTATATTTTATAATTTTGTAAAACTTTGTTTACTTTTGTTTTTGTTATGTAGCTATAGAGAAAATATTCAGTGATAAAATTCTATTTTTCATTCATCCATCAACTATTTTGAACAGCAAAGTTTTCTAAATGCACCTACACGTCTACGTCCACGTTTCAATCCATTGTCTGTCAATCCTCTTATGATGGACATTTACGTCAATTTCTAAATACCTACTCATAACGTCAATAAAATAGACTGTGCACATTATTAACTTAACAAATTTGCTTTAAAACGTTATCAATAAACTATAGAAACACCAGTTAACTATTAACAAAAATATTAAACTAAAAAATTTAAATGTCCGTCACATGATTTTTATTACCCATCTTCTCCGTGACGTGACGTGAATTTCAACCATCCCACAACGTCTCTAGCTCTCATCAAAAATACTGTTCGTCGCTGTCTGCAAGCTAAAAACTTCCTCCCCCTCGTTTCAAAGTACTCATATAAAATGTTTGCTGTGTTTTTTTTTTAAGCTAAATCGAAATTTGCATTTCGCAACTATTATTTCTCTTTTCCTAAACTATGTACTAGTATTGTATATCCTTCTCCCAAGATCAGCCCAGTGGATGTGAGTGATGGTTTATCCTGATGGATGAGGATAATGATGATGATGATGATGATGATAATGATGATGACGGTGGTTACTTTGCTTTCATCTAAATATATCAGAACATACCATTGAACATTGAGAGAGAGCTGATGCTCCTGATCCTGATGCTGATGGTGATGGTGGTACCAATGGATGGTGGTTGGTTATGGTGGTTGCTTGGCAAACGTTGTCGTTCGTTGAAATTGAATTACTTTGCACAATAGTTCGTTCGCTAGCTTTTGTGTACTGTAAGAGTGAAAATGCAAACCTATACTTTTATGTAGGATGAGAGAAAAACAGGACATCACATATAAGAAGACACAAGGATATGGATTGAGAGGGTATTTATTTTGACAGGACGACGGACGTGAACGATTTAACCAATCGAACTCTGCTCACAAATTCATCCGACCGTTAGGAACTGCATTTAGCTGGGCTGGATTGAGGATGGAGGTAGTGTGCATCGGTGGGAGTCAGGATTCAGAGCTCAAGAGCTGCGGAGCAGACTAGAATTCAAGGCTCTATGATATTACAACGCCGCCTCTGACTATGCACACTCACTGCATATAATGTTGCAGTCTCTCTGTCTGTTAAACCTTTATAGTCCTGTCAGCTTCCGGGCATACATATACACATAGACCGACCCGTTGGCAGGCTGTTCAATTGAAGATAACGTTATTGAATATTAATTTATCCAATCCACAAACACAAAACACTTTGTGCAATCTGAATGCTGGATTTCTCCGCAATATACAGAGATACTCCCCAGAGGATTTGATCGGTCTTACTCCATACTGCCGGCAAATGTTCGGCTGCGCAAATTTACACAGCAAGGCTTAGAGGGAAGGGGTATACCTGTTCCTGGTCTCTCTCTATGTGAGTTCTTCCGAAACAGGTGGTTTCACGTTGCAATTTTATAAATGATTTTAGTTCGTTTTGGACTGAAGGTTTTTTGTTTGTTTGGGTTTTTCTTCATGGAGCCGCATTTGATTTTATTGTTTTATTGTGAAATTGCCGGATTTCCTGTTGTGAAGTCGTGATCGATTGATTTCGAAAAATTATGCTAGCTCCAAATAAATTTGATTACTGGAAGAAAAGTGACTAAATAATTTGTTTTGAGCGATAAATCAAAATACATAAATGCAATGCTGATTGCAATAACGACATATCTTAACAGTAATTTTGTTTTGCTACTATTTTAAAACAGTGTTAAACAATTAGACGCATATTGATTTAAAATTAAACTTGAATAAACATTGGGCAATTGTAGGTCAAGAATGTTTAAGTGAAAATTCAATAAATGCTAGGCATTTATTTTAGTTATTTTAGGTATAAAACAGATTCCACTTTGTATTTAAAAAATCTAATTGCCTCAGGCTTTTGACTGATGTTACTTTAAATGCAATAGGGTTTGAATTTCTGCACGTTGAAATGAGTGGGTAACATTGATGTGAATAAGGCAATCTACATTCGTGTAGTGCAACTAAAAAAAGAATCTCTCTACCAAAGTATGTCCCAATTTTGTCCGAAATTGGTAAATTGTTTTATTTCATTAGATATGATCCCTTGTGGTGGAGCTTAAGATATAAAAAATTTTGTAACCGCTATCATTTCAAAAGCTCTCCTTTTAAATTTGTCCAGAATTCTTAAGTGGGTCACTAAAACTAAAATATGGGAATTGTAATGAGATTGAGACGAATAAATTGACACTTTATAAATTGTGACTATGAAAATTTAATGAACTTATCAAACCCTGCCATCGGAAAGTCCACCACGACAAGGATGTAAATCTAAAAACTAAAAAGAAGGTATTGTCATCAGTAAAAAAAATTAGTGGGTTAGAAGTTTCAGACAAAACATCATTTATAAAAATAAAGAAGAGTGTTGGAGACAATACAGAGCCCTGTGGCTCACCAGCTTTTAGTTTGTGAATATCAGGTTTGAACTCGTAGAGCTTGAGGAAAAATTCTATCTAAAACGTCTTTGAAATATCAAGTGTAATAGTCTTCCTTTTTCCAAAACAATGTAATGAATGAAGCTTTCGTTCTTCAATATAAGTTTTGAGCTGAAAAATTATCAGCGTATCCATGAAATTGGAAAGGGGGGACGTAGGTGCAATTTGATGGTAGTTAGAGGGGGAGTAGAATTCGCTTTTTTTAAGGACTAACTGTATAAGTATATAAAAAAGCATACGAATTGGTTTCACCAACATTGAAGAAAACCTCTTTTAAACAATAAGAGGGATACTATCTAGGCCAGCGGAATTGTGTCATGAACTTTTAAAACTCTGCTAACCTTACGAGTTCGAGTGAATATTCGTCTCATGAAATCGTTTACGATCTTAAGTAGATACAGGAAGGTAATGTTACTCCCTAGTTTTATCGATCGAGCTTACAAAGTGGGTGTCATTAAAAACGAGAATACGAATCGATGATGAGGTGGAGTTACGTATATTTTTCAAACAAAAGGACAGGGTAGTTTTTTCCCGTATATTCTGGTCATGTGAACGTTTTGTTCGTCGAATATAATCGTTACAGATTTGTCTAGTTTGTTTAAACTTATTCCGGTCTTTTACTCAGTGGAGTTAACATTTATAACATAGGATATTCTTTGATCGTGATAACTTCTTTAAAGCTTGTATCAAAGAATGAGTTTTCTTTGTATTTGATAAATCTTACCCAATTCGGAATTAAGAATTAAGTTTATTATCATATCTGCACTGGAGTCTACATCGTCAAATTGCTTTTTCTTTAACTGAAATGTCAAGATCAGAGTTAAGAAACAAGTCTAGGGTGTTTGCGGATTTAACTGCAACGTCAGGAATTCGAGTTGGCTCGTCGACGAGTAAGTCAGGTTGTTTACCTCGGGAAAAATATCAAAATACGTCATCAAGATACGTTTGACAAGAACAATGCTGTCAGAAAGAGCTGTGTACTTTTGAAACTTCTGATTCTGCTGATATTTCCAATTATATAAATACCGATGATTCTGCTTATAGCGCTGACGATGTTGATGCCGCTGATATTCCTTAATTGTTAATACTGAGGAAAATCCTGATGTACTGATGTTTCTGATATTGCATTTGTGATAACTTGTGATAGTGCTTATAAAGTGATATCCCATTACACTTTTACATGTATTAATACAACGTTACAATGTTCGACTCATTCGACTTATAGCAGATTTTTAATCAAAACTTGACATTTCTTAAATTTTTGAAGCTTTAACAAATAAAGTGCTAACATCTCAGTAAACAGAATTCCAATAAAACAGGAAGCTCTACAATACAAAAATTTGAAGATCCCAAGAATCTAAAAGTAAATTTTACTGTCTGGATACTCGTATATTTAGATCTTTTAAACAAAATATTCTCTCAAAGTTTATTTTGAAGAACTCTATCTTCCATATCGCATAAGCCAAGTCACCTAAATTAAACTTCATAAATATATGTTAAGATACTTTTTTCTTCTGGGAGGAAAAATATGACCCCCATAAAATTGCTCAAGGGCTTACAGAAAATATGTACGTATTTATATAAAAATGCTTATACATTCTTTCTTATGTTACAATGAAGAAGAAACGAAAACCAACAAAATGAATAAAAATGAAAAGGTAATATAAAACCAGATAAAAACAAAAACGTCTCCATCTTTTTTTTTTTCAAATCAATAAACTCCCAATTGTTTACAGACAACGTGTCGCCATACTATATGACTACGACCGACGACGACAATGACGAGAAACGACAACGCGTTTCATTTCGTTCATCCTTCTTTACACACGAGGACGAAGAATGGCAGGATGTATAATGTACTCTTATATATGTGTGTCTTTTCTTTGTAAACCTACTCTCCTATAGGGAATACCTATCATCTATCCTTCTGAATTCTGACAAAACTGTACACAAATCCATGAGAATAAAATCAATTCGTAAAAATTCAAAAATGATATCCTTTCCTCGTCATATAGCCACTGCCACTGGTGCTCTTGTTGGCAACAGGACTTTGGGATTCTGAGAAAATAAGTTTATCTCCTTTTATAACTCCTCATCCTCCACATACAGCAATGTAGTAGGAGGTTAAGGTATTATTCCTGTGCAGTCGCGAACGTCACAGCTAGACGAAAAAAATGGATAACAATTTAGGGGGTAAAGAAGACTCCTATAAAAGAGTTAAAAGGTCTTCATTTTCGCCTGACTGAACTGTATTCGGATTTTTCCGAGAAGGTCCTTTTCTTTTTCGCATTAACCTCCTGCTGTCTCTTGGCTTCTATCGGTGTGTTATAAACTGCAAGAAAAAATCCAATTTCGATCTCATATCATCTCCTTAGCAACAAGCAACAACAATAATATTATAAAATTGATAAGGAAATATAAAATTCATAGCGCTCATTTAAGAAGTCGTATTATTAAAGTTCCTGTCGTCCTTGTTGTCACTGCCATCGTCATTCCCTTACGTCATTTTCTTCGTATCCTCTTGGACATTTGAGCACCATCACCCCATCGACCGTCAAGCAGGCAATATCATTTCCACAGCATCTCCATTAAGGATTCTTCGCTTCTATTCTTAGATCCTGCCTTTGGCTTTTGGCCCTTGTTTCCAGAGTCCTAATGCACTTATGTGTGCAAAAGTTTGAATAAATATTTGGAAGATAATTTTCTAAGTCAAAGTCATGCATAAGACAACGACAACAAGCTGAAAATTCCGTCTATGGAAAAGCGAGAAAGGACATTCCATAAAGCTTCATTCGAATTGAGAAGAAAAATGAAAAACAAAAACTATAAAAAAAGGAGAGATTTTCTACCTACCATGCCAAACTGCCAACTGCCAACACCTCCCCGCTGTCTAGACATTTTATGGATTTTTCTCGAAGAAGTTTTAAGGACTTGGTTGGTTGGTTAGGTTATACTTGGTGTGTGGTGACAAAATAAGCAAAAATAGCAATATCCTTGATAGTCCTTTGACCCGGTGTTGTCGCCGTCACGCCGCGCGCCAGCCGCCGCCGCGCCATCTATGCCACTTACACACACACTCATCACAGGGAGAGAGAGAGCGCGATGTAAACATTTTAACATTATCAGCGCTAACTTTTATATGAGTGTTTTAAGGGGTGTCGTTTTGGAAAAGGAGAGGCGGCCGACATGCATATAGTGGGGTTATTGAAAAATGAATGCAGGCTCAGGATGTTTACCCCACAAAACAGGCGGCAGGATAAACGAATTCTTTTTTGTTTGTGTGTGTGAGTGTGTGAGGAAATTGATGCAGGATGCTATAGTATTTCAGTGTTGCCGCCAAAGTGGCGCCCAATAACAAATGGAAAATGAAAGAATCCAAAGCAAAAGAATTGGGGGCGACAAACAACAATAACAACCACATTTATTTTTGGGTTTTTGCAAAAACAACAACAAACAAAACATCTCGAAAATCAGAACAAAAAAATACATTAAGGAAGAAAAATATTAAAGAAACTGTTCCCAGAAAAAGGATATATTTTGGATAGTTGTCAAGAAGAAAGAAAGAAAAGAAAGACCGCATCACAAGGAGTGAACATGATGTAAATAATCCTGCCACACAAACTGTTGTATAGCAGAACAGAAGAAGAAGATGAGGGCATATAAACCATTAAAGACATATCCTAGTTCCTGTGCCAGTAGAGTAATAGAATGGAATGAATACACGAGAGTGTAGAGTTCTAAGTTCCTTGCCGACCGACGACGACGACTATGACGCTCTGCTGCAGGATCAACGAAAATTTTGAGATTCATTTATTGCTTTGACAAATGTTTACAGGGTTATTATGGGGGATATGCTATGCACAGTTATGGGTCTCTACACTAGATATCAACCATACACTTCTTCATCTCCTCCGGACTCTGCTGTCTCTGGAACGACTTGAATGTGCATGGTGCTTTAGTATTATTTTGTGATTTATTGAATTTGTTGTTTCCCTATGGTAAAATGTAACGATAGAGTAATAAGTTTTCTAGGACATTTAGTTATGTACGTTTTGTAGGTTTTGTCGATAAGGAAAGAGTTGGAAATATATAGGAAAATGCATATGCATCTGGGTTCTTGGTTTATAGAACATTTAATTCCAAAGGAGAAATTACTGCTGTGGAAAAATCAACAAGAAGAATCATAAGTAATTCAAACTCAATGAAGAAGAATAACTAGATTTTGGTACCTACTACCTATAGGTAGTTATATATGTTTTATGTTGTGTAGGAATTTTAAAGTGCCAAAGAGATTGCTATTTGTTGACACACAAGAACATAGGTTTATAAGGTATTAAACTTATATATCAAATGTGTCAAAAGAAATCGGAAACTATTTCAAAATTAATTGATAATTCAAATGTGCAGGTTGGAATTTAATTTCTTCCTCCTATGTCTTCGAGTTTCAATCTCAAGATTAAGATGCAATTTATGTAAATCGAGAATTCTATTTATTTTTGATTACCTACTATAGCTTGGCCTCTGGAAGGTCATTTCGTTTGGAAAACCAGACCAAGAGTATATTAATATATTTTAGATTGGCAACTAAGAAGATTAATTAGTAATATTGAAAGGAAATCAAAACAGAAATTCTCAAGTAGATCGGTTAGCAGGTGCGTTAGCATGGTTGATACATATGGCAGGTACAACTATATAAGAACATAAACAAATAGATCAGCTAAGTTTTTCGTTGGAGCAAAATGGAGATTTTTAATAGGTGACAATTTGAAATATAGTTAGTCAAAATATGGATTGGATATCTGGCGTCAAAAATGTAAATTTTGAAGCTAATGAAATGCTGCACATTATTGTGCTGCTACATGAATCTATGTATATGTTCATGCTCTTTTATTTCTGCCCTTTGTCATGTGAATATTTTGAACGCCTTATGCTTATTGTGTGTTTCTCATTGCAAGCATAGTTCATCCTTCGCAGTATTTGCGTTTGTTTTTATTTTCGTATCTCCATTGAAATATGTTTACCAAACTTATGCTCTTTATTGTATGCACTGTTTAACTCAAATATTAGACATCTTACAATTTTGTAGATAAGTTTATTATTTTATCTATTCATCTAAAAACGGAGCTCATCAATAAAAATGATCAATTTTCAACTCCTAGGTGTTTCTCCACGCAACTTTCCGTGAGGATTTGGCTTTAGTGACTGATACTTTGACAGAAAGTAAAGAAACAATTTGGCTGTCACGAGCTGTCAAACCCTCTCTATTAGAAAGCCATATATGTACATGGTTTCTTTTAATAATATGATATAAGCCTCCCCCAAGATCGTCTTTATTTTTCGGTCAGATGATTCTCGCCAGGAAAATGGATTTGGCTAGGTAGATAATTTTGCAAAACAATTATCGAAATGGTGAATTATACTATGTGTAGCCCATTACGTACGGTTTAATGGCCGAAGCATATTATTTTCGATGTATCGTTGATTTGTTGATAGAATTAAACGTTACATTGGTTTTCTTCATTGCCCTTTCACATGATCAAAGTTTGGCTTCAACATTTTTAGTAATCTATATATATAAAAATCAATGCCACTTTTCGTTGTAATGTTATAACTCAACAATACCTTTACCGATTTCCATAATTTTGGTCTTGAATTATTTGTGGCAGTCCAGAGAAGGTTTGTCCGTAGAGAAAATTAAAAAAAAAATCTTGAAAAGGTGTAAAATCAACATCTTTCTATACTCCCATATACAAGCAATTTGTACTAATACTGATAGAAATACCGATTTGTTGATTACCTTGAAAATGTACAACGAAGCTGTAATAATAATTGAAGATATGTTTCTTATGATTGTAAACAAAGCATTTGTACAATTGGTAATGACCACACCAAATACTGAGATACATGATTTTTTTGATCGTGAATTGCAACGTGAGCAGGAGTTCCATTATCATGATTTACGTTTATTTGTACAATCGAATATAACCAAATTGAATATTCAACAAAAACATGTGTAAGCCACAATCATGCAAGCCGTTTCCAATAATGCAGGTGGATTATATTTCTTGGATGCACCTGGTGGTACAGGCAAAACTTTCGTTGTGGAACAGAAAATTGAATAGGTACTTGCAACTTCTGGAATTGCTGCTAAATTATTAGAAGGTGGTCGGACCGCACACTGCATTAAAATTGCCATTGAATGTACAGGTGATTGAAACTCCAACTTGCAATATTTCGAGAAATTCTGCTATGGCAAAAGTGCTGCGATTAACGTCAATTATTATATGGAATGAGTGCACAATGGAGAATATAAAATCAATAGAACCATTTAATCGAACAATGCAGGAATTATGCGATAATCAACAGCTGTTTTGGTGGTGCTCTGATATTGCTGTCAGAGGACTTTCGTCAAATATTGCCTGTCATTCCTCGATCAACTCCTAGTGATGAAATAAACGCCTGATTGAAGTCATCAGTTTTTTGGAGATATGTACGAAAATTTACACTGAACATTAATATGCAAATTCACTAAAAAAAATAATGCAACTGTCCATGAGTCAAAACAATTGTTAGAAATTGGTAATGGCAAAATATCAATCGACAGTACCAACGGATTGATCACTTTACCGAACAATTTTTGTGCAATCTAAAGATTCAATAAACAGAATGTGTTTTTCCGAATATTCTTCAGAATAACAGAAATCATGCTTGGTTGAGAGAATGCACCATTTAAGCACCGAAAAACATTCATATCAATGCCATTAATTTTCAAATTCAAGCGAAACTGCTAGGTGTAGTCACGACCTATAAATCAATTGACAGTGTTATGAATCAAGATGAGTCAACAGATTATCCAATGGAATTTTAAAATTCATTGGAACCGGCTGGTATACCACCACATTGCTTGAATCTGAAAATTGGTTCTTTGATTGTATTATTGCGAAACATTAATCCACCAAAACTGTGTAAGGCCACCAGATTGGCAGCACCAAAGTTTTGCCAAATTTGATTGAAGCTATAATCTTAACTGGTAGATCAAAAGGAGAAGTGTGTTTGATACCGAGTATCCCTTTGATTCCAACTGATATGCTATTTAAATTCAAAAGATTACAATACCCTGTTCGTTTATCATTTGCGATGTTCATAAATAAGGCCCAAGGGCAAACACTTCAGGTTTGTGGTGTCAATTTGGAGGAATCATGTTTTTCACATGAGCAACTTTATTTTGCCTGTTCCAAAGTCGATACACCCAACTGTTTATTTATTCATGCTCAAAATGGAAAAGCTAAAAACATTATTTATCCAATTTTTTTAGATTTATCCATATAGACCCACCATAGTAAGAGTACCCAATTCTTTTTTATTTTTTAGTTTTTACTCTTTGTTGATAAATATATTATAAACAATATGTCATTTGGGTCATTTGGACTTTTAAATAGCTAGCAATTTAAAATATTTGTTTCTTTGAATAAATGAACTTAATAATAATTATTTTTAATTACTATGCCTTATACGTAGCCAAGCACGTACCGAGCCGCTAGTTATCCATGTTTTTTAGCATCCGTAATCTGTGTGTGTAGAGACCGAAGAATAATGTTCACATAATGATGAAATGATGACTTTTCAAACATTTTTATTTCAATCTTTTTTGTTCATCGCTGTGTTATTCTTTTAAGTTCACAGACATTGACCGCATCGTCAAAAATAATAGTTTTTGTTTCAGAAAAAAACGAAGATTTAAGGGAATTATTACCAATCCGTTGACTAAAAATTATGTTGACTTGTTTATCAACACGTTTTAAAAAAAATAGTATTAAAAAAGTATAAATTTAGTTCCTAAAAAAAATGTAACAATATTGTCCTCCCGTTCTAAGTATTTAATATTTTATGCACATAAAGGCTTATCCATTTTGGGGTCCAAAAAGTAAAAGTAAATTCAACATATAAAATATTTTTTTTTCATGATATTTCTTTTCTATTAAAAAGTTTGAACGTCGACATTATGTGTGAAAAACTACATCATTTAAATCACCCACGCTAGCTGTTGCAAGCATCGACCATTTTTTGACACATATATTGGCAGGTATATCAGCCATAACTTAATGAATGTTGGTTTTTCAGTGCTCAATAGTTAAAGAGCATGACCTTGGTGGCCAACTGATATCACCACGACGAGGAATTACGCAAATTGTAACAAAGAGCGCACCAAACGGTGACTTTTCTTTTAATTACTGGAGGATTCTAAGAACCCTAAATACGAAAATATTTCTACTTCAATTTTAAAAGAATTTTATTTCACTCATAGACAAAACTTTAATTTTTCTGATTTTCTTCCTCAGAATTATCTTTAAATTAACAAATACTAAGAAATGAAATAATTAATTTCAAAACATTTGTAGTTTATTAATAAAGTTTCCACAGACTTAAAAATAAAATTCAACATGAGCAGTTGAATTTGTTTTATAAAGTGTGTTTCGCTTATTATTATTTTTTTTAATAAAATATTATTTGAAACTTTAGACAAGTTACGCCTCTGATGGATAAAATTCACAGCTTTACGATATGGTGGTGAAGTATATTTCCCAGTAGTTCAAAGATATAAAAAAATTAAGTTTTTTTCAAAAGAGGTACATTCAATTCTTGGCAGCTACATATATATTTTAACAAACAACATTTCAACATGAAGGGATTAAAAAACCACGCACTATGGTTGCTTTCCTTGACATCGAAGGTGCCTTTAACAACGTGGACACATCTGCAATCACTTCTGCACTGACATCCCTAAATGTAGAGAGTTCGCTTCGGGAGTTAATTCATTTAATGCTTACTAGCAGAATAATTAACTCAAAACTGGGCAACTCTTCTAGCAGACGATTCGTTAGTAGAGGGACACCGCAAGGTGGTGTTCTATCCCCTCTCCTCTGGAACCTAGTGGTGAATGAAATCCTAACTAGTCTGGATGCGGAGGGTTTCACAGTGCTAGCCTATGCGGACGACGTTGCTATAGCAGTTTCAGGAAAGCATCTTAATATCCTAAAAGAACTCTTACAAAATGCCTTGGACAGACCAATACTTTGTGCTGATCGGTGTGGACTGGGTGTTAACCCACACAAAACCGATCTGGTCTTATTTTCGAGGAGATACAAAATTCCATTTGCCAACCCTCCTTACATTAAAGGAATACAATTAAAATGCTCAGACGAGGCTAAATACCTAGGTCTTGTCTTAGACAAAAAACTAAATTGGAAACGCAACGTACAAGAAAGAGTCAAAAAAGCTACTGTAGCTCTCTTTTCTTGCAAAAAAAGCTATTGGTAATAAATGGGGTTTACAGCCCAGAATGACGCATTGGCTATACACATCGGTAATCAGACCGATTTTAACGTACGGCGTAGCAGTATGGTGGACTGCTTTAGAGAAAGGTATAAACAGGGTTAAGCTAAATAAAGTCCAACGTTCACCCTGCCTATGTATAAGCGGATCGCTTCGCACGACCCCGTCTGCGGCGCTGCACACCTTGCTCTACCTTACACCTCTTGGCATATTTAGTAAACAAATAGCTGCAAGCTCTGCTATTCGCCTCAATTCTTCGTCGCAGTGGGCTAACAACAACATTGGCCACTCAGTAATTCCAAAGCACACAGACTACACCATCCCCCAACTACAATTCGACAGGAATTTCCAGATTTCTATACCTACCAGATCTTTTTGGGAGAATAGGACATTCTTGGAGGATAAGTCAATCCATTTTTACACAGATGGCTCAAAAACCAAAGAAGGGGTAGGTGGTGGTGTGTACTCTGAACGACTGAAATTAAGTCTCTCATTCCGCCTTCAAAATCATTGTAGCGTGTTCCAGGCGGAACTTTTGGCGATTAAGGAAGTCTTGTTTTGGCTCAAAGAAAACGTGATATCAACATCTGATATCCGTATTTTCTCCTACAGCCAGGCCGCTATCAAATCTCAGTCTCTACAAACTCTATAACAGTCCATAACTGTCGAGCATCTCTAATGGAGATGGCGCGTCAGTTTAATATTCACCTTTGCTTGGTGCCGGGCCATAGAGACATTCCAGGCAACTGTAAGGCAGATGAACTCACCAGGAACGGTTCAGTACAGCCTATCCTACCACGTTCGGCAAGTACTTGTAAACTGCTACTAATGCAAGACGCTGCGAGGAAGGCAGGCACCAGGGGGACCAAACATCTGGCCAACACTGGATTTAAAACGTTCAAGGTGCTTGCTCTCTCTAAACAGATCGCATATTAGCTCGATAATAGGTGTCATAACCGGACACTGTCTAATAGGAAAGCACGCCACGAGACTAGGCGTATTCTCAAATGACTTTTGCAGAAGCTGTATGGACGAGGAAGAGGAAGAAACGGTTCTTCATCTTCTCTGCACATGCCCTGCTCTAGCTCGAAAACGCAAGAATTACCTAGGCGAATTTTTCTTTAACGATCTAAACGATCTAAATCATATCGGTATAATCAGCCTCTCACGTTTCGTAAGGGACTCTTACTGGTTCCATTGAGCTTAGGAGGAAGCCTCAAGATTCATGTGGTATCACAATGGGCCATTAAACTGGCCTAAGTGTGTCCGTTTCCATCTTGGACAGCCACTATAACCTAACCTAACCTATCGATTTGGCAGTTGTGGTCATTTTTAATTGTTAGGTATTCTGATATTATAAGATATAGGGTCCGAATAATAAAACTAAAAAGAAACTATGGAATGTGACCCACACTGATAACTTTCCATGCTTCTCTGCTGATATTTTTAAAGTTTGAAACAATATTTATAACAACATTTTTTGTTAGATAAAAAAGTCATTAGTTAATATCTTTTCTTGTTCTAAAGATAATTGAGTGAAATTCCATTGTATTATCAGTTTTAAGTTGTTTTTGTTGGCTTTAATTATTTTTGTTTGCAGTTTGTGAACATTTTTATTTCTTATAAAAAAAATGTCTATTAGATCAAGTGTTAAAAGCTTCGAATTTATATAGCAATTTGGTATCACTTTACAATGATTAATATACATTTAATTAAATCCGCTTCTTTCAAAAGATATTTAGGATTAACCAAATGTTACACTGTTTTTTCTTCCAACAAATAGCAACTAAAGGATTGTTAAACTTTAAGGGCCGAAGTTCATTGTGAACCACACCTAAACATCAAGTTTTTCTGAATTTCTTTAGAAATTTCTCAAATTTGAACTACTATTTGCTTATTACTTTAGCAAATCGTATACTGAACATCTGCATGATCCTGATTCACACTACTATAGTTATTTAGATGGTTGCACTCAAACCTCCTTTTCATCGTTTACAATAACTGAAGAAATGGCACTTGCCAAAATCGTAAGAATCAAAGAAAACTTAAGCCCTGGTCCTGATGGCGTCCCATCAGTTGTTCTAAAAAAATTTATGCATTCTCTGTCAAAGCCTCTAACTGCACTCTTTGAACTCTCTCTTTCCCAAGGTGTGTTTCCTCATATATGGAAAGATTCATTTATATTTCCTATTCATAAACAAGGCAATAAAACTGAAATTAACAATTATAGACCTATTGCTAAACTTTCATGCATTCCAAAACTTTTTGAAAGCTTAGTTTATGATTTCGTTTATTTCCATTGCAAGCCTATATTCTCCCCCGCTCAACATGGTTTTCTTAAAGGTAGATCCACTACGACTAACTTAATTGAATTTATATCCAAAGTTTTGTCAGCCCTTGAGAATGCAAAGAAGTTGATTTTGTGCACACTGATTACAGAAAAGCCTTTGATAAAATATCCCATAACATAATTTATCTCAAACTAAGAGCTCTAGGCTTTCCATCTATATTTATAAACTGTATAATCTCCTATCTTACGAATATAACTTATAGAGTCCTTTTCCGTAACTCAGTCTCCAGTCCGATAAATGCAACTTCAGGAGTCCCTTGGCCCCCTTCTCTTCGTCTTATCTATTAACGATGTCTGTCTTAAATTAAAAAACTCAAATATCCTAATGTTTGTGGATGATAAGAAAATTTTTAAGATTATCTCTACTCCATCTGATTCCTTACTTTTTCAAAATGATCTTAATATCTTTTTTGTTTGGTCCATGCATAATTTCCTAGAGTTAAATGTAGGTAAATGTAAACAAATGACATTTTCGCGCAAACAAATCCCATCTTATAGAATATACTACTTCCTTAATGATGCCGTCAACGTAGTCGATTCTATTAGAGATCTTGGTATTATGTGTGACAAACACCTGAAGTTCCATTCCCATTTTGACCAAATTATTAATAAAGCTAATAGATCTCTCGGTTTTATTAAGAGATGGTCAAAAGAAATTTCCAACCCCTATGTAACTAAAGCGCTTTATATTTCCCTAGTCCGTCCTCATCTTGAATATGCATGCCAAGTATGGTCTCCCTTTTATGAAAACCATTCACTCAGAATTGAAAATGTTCAAAGACGTTTCGTTCGATTTGCCTTACGTGGCCTCCCCTGGGATGATACATCCAACTTGCCTCCTTATGCCGATCGACTAAAACTGATAGATTTGCAGCCGTTATATATTAGACGCAAAAACGCTGATATATTATTTGCTCATTAATTGTTAATGGGCAATATAGATTCCCCGGCACTCGTGAGTGATATCCATCTTAACACCAACCCTCGAAATCGATCGGTTCCCCTTTTCTATATCCCTCATCACCGCACTAATTACGGGCACTTTGAACCAATGTCCAGAATTCTTCGTCAATGCAACGCTGCTATGGTAGTTTTCGATTTCAACATTTCCAAATCCCATCTGAAAGATGCCCTTTACTTTTTCCCTTTTTGAGACCGAATTCCCCTTCGAGTAATTAATTCAAATAAAATCAAAATTGTTAGTTCTTGTACATTAAAGAGCTTTTATGTGGGCCTTAGGGTAGACTGGTAGTGTATCAGAAAATACCAGTCGGGAAACCACGTTCAATGCAAGTTAAAGCGAAACTAAATTAAACTCGCTTAATATTTAATTTTATAACGCGGCTTATCCGGGTATTTAAAAATGTTCCTATGGGAAGTTAAAAAAAGGTTAAGTATTTTTTTAATTAGTTGGATTTATGTGTGAATGTGACAGAATGATGTTTTATGGTAATAAAATGTGAGTTTAGATTGTTCATACTATTTGTTTTAATTGGACACGTTATGAGCAATCTTAGGATGAACAATTTGGATTGTTTTTTCTTCTGGAGAGTGATTTCATTTGATTACTTCAAGATCAAGTCCTGGGCAGTTTTTGAACGTATGATAATAAACAAATACCAAAGTGTGTACTAAAATGTATCAAAGCAATTTTAACGATAAATTCTAAAAGTTGTCTGCCAATTTACAACATAATGAAAAATTAAATTTCATCAATTCCGTTTTTATTCTTTTGTCAGTAACATTTTCGAAAATAATATACTTATTTTACTTATTTATTGTGTGTGTAGTACCCGTGGCATAATACTTTGGAATGTCATGTCAGAGGTCTTATGCCACAGGCATGGTTGAGAGTTGTAAGTCACTACACCCTAGTTCTCAACGGACTGTTGCGGCAACCAATTTATTTTTTTTAACTTATTTATTGTACAAAAAATATAATTTAAAAAAGTTGATCGGTTGCAGCAATTCTTGATCACGGATTGCGACACAAGGTAAACTGAAGAATTGGGTTCGAATAGTTTAATTTTGTAGGTACCTTAAAAGTTCAATATAGAAAAATTTTCAGAACTAAGCGGGTTCAATTATATAGCTACATTTCTTTTAAATTACCTAACATTTTTAAGACAACGTTTCCTAAAAGAAATGCATTCAAAGTTCATTATTTGTATAGTTTTAGGAAGATTGAGAACAAAATTTGTATTTTAATTTCATCAAAATAAGCTTCTTCTTAACTGAAAATGCATTAAAATAAAAACAAACATTTCACTTCCTGTTATATGTGCAAACAAAAATTCATGTCTCTTTTTTTGGATACCTCTCGAGAGCTTCTTTGAGCTCCATTTAAGATATCTTGAATAAAAAATCCATAAACAAAGTCACCAGCCGCACATATTGTACCAAATGACTTGGCACCTTAAGGGAATCGTGTGTATAAAAAAAAACTCAATAACAACAATAATATTGAACATGACGACGACGACAACATTACCCCTAAGGACTAACAATAAAAGACTTATGAGCTGAGTAAATATCCTCATTCAAAAAAAAAAGAACTTGAAAAAAACCTTAAAATCCCAAAACATATATTTTTACCTTTTTTTCTTGGTTCTAGTGAACCTGGCTCAGTATGTCTCGAGCAGCGAAGCCATTTCCAAAAACCTTAACTCCTGCCTTGAGGCTTGAGGCTATGCGAGAACACACGTTAAATTAAATTCACTTACCTTAAGCCAGCCATATACTCTGGCATAATACCTCTCCTAATGCGAAAAACAGTTTCGATAAGTAAACGTATCCGGGGCGGGCCCTGATAAAGTGTTTAAATATATCCAGGTAGATATATAGGTGTATTTTGCCTACAGAATATAGATCCTTCCACATGGATCAACAACAACAAATGTATGTCGTCGTCGTCTTGTCATGGTCATGAATTTCTTTCTATATATGTTCTATAGTGGAGTGCGGGTGGGAATCCGGGTTGCGGGTTGCTCATGCTATTCAAACTCATATACTTTATTACAAACTGTTTTTTTTTGTCGTTTTAAGAAATGGGGCTATGGCAGGATCTCTGCCACATCCCTAGAGTTTTCTTCTTCCTTAACGTGATTTCGGCTTCCCTTATTGAAGCAGAGTGTTTTCGGATTTTTTTCTAACTTGCTTCTTTTTGTTGACACTTTAGGATTTTTTTGTTTTCTTTTTTTTTTTTAATATTTCTTGAGGTTTTCTTTTTTTATAATTTGGGTGTTTTTGTCTTTTTACTTTGAAGGCATATAATGGGCGTTTAAATTTGATTATGAATGTTTATTTATAGCAGAATAGGATTTCTTATTTGTGTTTTTAATTTTCTTTTCTTGCAAGTTCTTTAAGCTTGGTAGGAAGTCCATCAAGAAGGTTTCTTCGAAACATCCGTTGTCGTCGCCAGGAGGTCGAGGTAGTTTAAATACTTGCGTAGGTTTTTTTTTTTTTTTGTTAACTACATTACCAATGAGCCGATTATGAACTTTTGATGAACTTTGTAGCTGAAATATTTTCTTTATGTTTTTAAGAACATTTTATTATTATCAAAAAAACTGTAAACAAAGACGACTTTCTTATTTATGTATAGCCTTGATGAGGAAATTTATTTCGATGCGGTTGTGTAAATTATGTCCTCAGGCTAAACATTTAAATAGAAATCCACATTTTAATTGAATTTTAATTCATTTATAAGTAAGCATGATTTGATAGGTACCTAAGTTCATACCCCATATTTGAAAACATATTTAAACAAAGCTTAAATTTTGAATTAACAATTTTTTCGAGATTGTGCAAAATGTCAAAGTTGAAACATGCAATTTAACATTACTTATGAGACATTAAAGTTGACAGACACAAAAAGTAATCAGGTTCTCCAATCCAACCCTTCCAACTGGAAGGTTGCGAAACTAGAGAATCCAAAGGGACCCTACAAGGGTGTAATTGTTATCATCAATGCAGAGTCCCTTTCTCCTCTGGCGCAATTGAAAGGTGTGATCAGGTTCGAGTTTGATGAAATACCGCTGAGGGTCTACAAAAAAGATGGGGCCGAGACACAAACCCTTCTCCGTTCCCAACCCATACAAGCGGAAACGGCTGCTGAGGAACCTGGCGCATCGGTCACATTTCTTTCACTGGAAGATGATGCATCCCTTGTATCCCCAGTACCAGTGGAAGCTCCTACCACCGACCAATGTTTTTCCGCAATGGAGGCCGAGGTCTACGACAGCGGAGATGAGGACATTCTTTTAGAATCGTCCTCTGATATAGATGACTCTGATACCCGGGTGACACTCTGGAGAGAATAACAGCTGAAGCGCAAAGGCTCAACATCAGCCTCATTATCGGAAGTGATGTTAACGCCAACCATACAGTGTGGGGTAGCACGGATATAAACGACAGGGGTGAGTCTCTTTTCGAATAAATTCTAAACACAAACCTACTCATAAGTAACGTTGGTAAAGAGCCAACTTTTATTATCAAAAATCGACAAGAAGTTTTAGATATAACTCTTGTCTCCGACTTCATCAATAATAATATTTTGAACTGGAAGGTATCTAAAGATCACTTTTTTCCTGATCATAGATACATCCAATCTAACTTTATAAATGAACCACCTTGCCAACCGATCTTTCGAAATCCAAAAAGAACAAATTGGCCAATATACAAGAGAACGTTAAATAGTTTAATAAAACCTGAACTCTTTAATACCCCCTCCAACACTAAAGATCTTGACGTAAAAGTCAATAATCTAACATTAGCCCTAAATATAGCTCTAGATACTGCATGTCCTCTTATACAAGTAAGAGCTAAAAAGAAACCACACTGGTGGAAGAGCTAGATCCACTTTGAAAAGAATGGAGAAAACTCTTTAACAGGGCGAAAGCTTCTAGATACATGTCTGACTAGGATTCATATAAAGAATCACTGACGATATATAAAAAAGAACTGAGGAAAACCAAACGATCGTCCTGTAGAAACTTCTGTAGCAACGTGGAAGATTGCTCTGAAGCATCCAGGCTGCGCAAAATCCTCTCCAAAAATCCAATCATGTCAAGTTTCTTGAAAAACGCCTCTGGCCTATGGACCAATTCAAGCGAAAAATCGCTCAACTTGCTACTAGACGTTTACTTTCCTGGTAGCTCTAATATTATTAATAACATTGTACCAAATAGTTGTGCCAATACATTATATATAAATGTGCAGGTCCGGATGGTATAATTCCAGCTGAACTGCAAGAAAATGCAAGTTTTCTAATACCCATCCTAGAAAACATCTTCAAGGGATGCCTTAAATTGGCATACATCCCGATGTCTTAAAGACAAGTTAAAGTCGTTTCTATTCCAAAAGCTGGAAAATCCAGCCACGTTAACCATAAAGACCTAAGACCTATCAGCTTATCATCATTCCTTCTCAAAACTTTTAAACTTTTGATCGATATCCACTTAAGGGCAAGCATTGATAAGTTCCTTCTTTCAAAAGCTCAACACGCCTACAACAAAGGGAAATCTTTTGAAACAGCTCTACACAGTATAGTACGTACAATCGAATATTCCCTCCATCATAAAGAGTACACCTTAGTTGCCTTCTTAGATATAGAAGGTGCATTTAACAATGTTGACACATCTGCAATTGCACGTGTGTTGACATCTCTGAAGGTAGATAAGTCGATCAGCGAATTGATTATTTAGATCTCTCCTTTGGAACTTAGTAACAAATGAATTACTAATTACTCTAGAAAGAGAGGGATACAGAGTGTTTGCTTATGCGGACGATGTTGATATTGCAGTAACGGGTAAACATCCCATTATACTAAAATAACTCTTACAAAACGCTTTAAATAAGCTCATCACCTTATAAACGGTGTACCACTTAAATTCTCTGAACAAGCAAAATACTTGGGTCTCATTTTGGATAAGAAATTAAGTTGGAAACCTAATATTCAAGAGAGAATAAACAAGGCCACAATAGCCCTGTTCTTCTGTAAAAAGGCCATTGGTAATAAATGGGGCCTACAGCCCCGCATTACACACTGGCTATATATCTCGGTCATAAGGCCGATCCTAACTTATGGAGTAGCAGTATGGAGGACGGCGCTAAATATAGCGACAAATCGCGATAAACTCAGCAAAGTCCAACGAACAGCTGGCCTGTGTATGGGAGGAGCACTTCGCTCTACCCCCTCGGCCTCACTTGATGTTCTGTTCCATCTAATACCACTGGACATTTTCAGCAAGCAAACGGCTGCTAATACAGCCAAACGGCTTCAAGCCTCCTCTCTGTGGATCAACACCACTATTTTGAACTATAAACAGTAATACTGACTAGACCATACCCCATTATCAGTTTTATAACTATAGCTTCAAAGTGACTATACCTCCCAGGT
This sequence comes from Eupeodes corollae, assembly GCF_945859685.1. Classification (NCBI taxonomy): domain Eukaryota; kingdom Metazoa; phylum Arthropoda; class Insecta; order Diptera; family Syrphidae; genus Eupeodes; species Eupeodes corollae. Next base: position 176,968,688 of record NC_079147.1, on the reverse strand, counting down.
CTTCTTGAAAGAATACATAATTTTTGATGATGATCCTATAAACTTTTATACAGACGGATCAAAAACGAAGGATGGTGTTGGTGGAGGCGTATACTCAGATAGACTAAACTTATGTCTCTCCTTTCGTCTACCCGATCATTGTAGCGAGTTCCAAGCTGAAATCCTGGCTATAAAAGAAGTCCTATCATGGCTAGAGAAAACGTTATATCAACTAATTGTATACGCATCTTCTCGGATAGCCAAGCTGCGTTAAAGTCCTTAGAATCTGTTTCCACTAACTCACTAACAGCCCTAAATTGTCGATCATCTCTTGCGGAGATTTCTACACAGTTCAACATTCACCTTTTCTGGGTGCCGGGACATGGAGACAATCCAGGAAATTGCAAAGCTGACGAACTTGCAAAAAGCGGAACAACTTTACCTCTGCTGGCTCACAATGCTAGCATAGGTATTCTCTTAGCTACATGTAAACTCATGCTTAAAAAAGATACCATAGAGAAAACAAACTTCAGGTGGAATAACACCACCTGCTGTTTAGCGACTAAACTAATTTGGCCTAATCTTAGCGCCAGTCGCTCAAAACAATTAATCTCTCTGAGCAGATTGCACATTAGCTACGTTATTATTGTCCTGACTGGGCACTGCTTGATAGGAAGGCATGCTATTCGACTTGGAGCCCCCGCAAATGATTTTTGTAGGTGTTGCATGGACGAGGAGGAGGAGGAGACAATCTCTCATCTTCTGTGCACATGTCCTGCCTTATCAAAAAGACGTAGAATCCACCTTGGAGACTACTACTTCAACGATACCAACAATCTAAAAAATTCTGACATAATTTGTCTTCTACACTTCATTCGGAGCTCCAATTGGTTCGACGATTTAAGCTGATCAACTGATCCATGTGGTATCACAACGGACCATACTTTGGTCTAAGTTTGTTGGACTTTCCAACCAACAGCCACTTTAACCTAACCTTACCTACATTGCCACTTTTTACAACAAACTTTCTACCGCTAAGCATATCATAAAGTATATAGAACAATGGTTTGCTTATGCCAAGCCTGCTCAGTTTAGGTAAAGACCCTCTTACCATACGGTGTGAAAGGCCTTTTCCAAATCAACCAGAACAGCACCTGTACATTGTTGGTTTGATTATTTATTCCATTGGATATCAGAAACGAACACACCTTAAACCTGAACTGTTTATTTATTGATGATCTCTTCGAAAACTTTGCTGATGCTCGGAAGAAGACTTATTGACCGAAGATTTGGCGGGTTGAAGTTGTACTTTCCCTTTTTCGGGAGAGGATGAACCACAGCGGTATTCCAATGCATTTTTCAGTGCATTATTGAAGAATGTGGCTTAAATGTCAATTGCCTCCATCGGTAAATGACTAAGTACAACGTTGGATATACCTTCGACACCTGCTGACTTTTTTTTTTATTTTTATAATAAGCGCACACTCAAAGGGTTATATTACCCTTATTATGTAGACACAGTGTGGGCACTAGGAAAGGGAGAGAGGGGTTGAAAGGAGATGACGGTGCACATTGGTTTTGAATTCCTAAATATTGCAATAGTTGGGAAAGACAGAGTGTGGCAAGGCATTCCACATTCGCATAGTACGGCTAAAGAACGAATCTCTGTACTTGACAGTACGACCGAAGATGGGCTCGAGGGTATATTGATGAGCATTCCTAGAAGCGCGAGTATTACGGTTGAACTGTTTAAGGGGAGGAATGCAGCTAGCTATTTTTCTAGAGCATAAACCATTAAAATAACGGTAAAAGATGGTGAGACAAGAAACATTTCGACGATGTTCAAGTGACGTAAATGATCTTATGATGGTAATATCACCAATCAGTCTAAATGCTCTACGTTCAATACTGTCCAAGAGGCTTAAGTAAGTTGCAGGAGCACCAGCCCAGATATGGGAGTTGTACTCAAGCTTTAGACGTATGTAAGTCTTGTAAATAACAGCCAGATCAGAGGGGGAGAAAAAGTTCTTGCATCGCCTTAGAAAACCCAAACATCTTGCGGCATTTTTGGCGACATCGCGTATGAGATCGTTCCACAAAAGGAGGTTGGTGATACACATACCGAGAATATCGAGATGTTCAGTTTCCTCGATGCAAATGCCATTTATGGATAGTGGCAGGGGGGGTATATTTCGCTTTAACGATACAAGACAGTATTGCGTTTTCGAAGCATTAAATTCCACGCGGTTTCTTATTCCCCATTGTACAATGCTGTTTAGGTCGCAATTTAATGAGCTTATCATATTTTGTCGTTGCAGTTCCACATCCGAAGAAGAGGGGTGTGAATCCGAAAACGAATATGAAAAGCTAAGAGTACTATCGTCAGCGAAACAATTTATTGGATTAGATGTTGCAGACAAGAAATCATTAATAAAAATGAGAAAGAGTGCTGGAGATAAAACAAAGCCCTGGGGCACACCAGCATTTATTTTGTAGTTTTCAGACTTGGATCCATCCATTGAACGATTCGAAAGGTAATTACTAATCCAATGAAGGAGGGATTAATGAAAACCTAAAGCATGCTTTTTCGATAAGAGAGCCTGATGCCAAACCCTATGAAATGCTTTTGAAATGTCTAGTGCAATAATCTTACTTTCTGCCGTATTGCCGGTCATTAAGAAGCTTTCGATCTTCAAGATATTTCTTGAGCTGATAATTAATCAGCGTTTCCATGACCTTGGAAAGAAGGGACGTAAGTGCAATCGGTCGGTAATTAGACGGTGAGGAAGATTCGCCTTTTTTGGGAATAGGGTGGACAAATGCGGTTTTCCATCCGCTTGGAACGAGACCTGAAGAGTATGACTGATGAAAAAGCTTACGCAGTGGTTTTGCCAGCGTTGAAGGTGAGCTGAAGCTCAACCTTCTTCACTAACAAGGGATTTCGTCCCCTTTGCTCGGCGATTATGGCATTTGCCAAGGAATCGCCATTGAACCGCATGAAACCGTGGTTATCAGATCACCATTGTGTCATATCATTTCGAAGGTAATGTAACATAATGTCCATAGCTGTACATATATGTAATATTATTAAATGACCTTTTAACTCAGGTATTTCCATTTCATTCGTTATTTCACACTTGTTTTTTCTTTGAAGCGCGCAGTCTATTTTATTGAACAAATCACCAATTTCATTTTGAAAACATCGTTAATAAATTATATAAAAAACGGAACACGTGCCGCACCTCATTGAATTTAATTTTAATTAATTATTTTTTATTTTCACACGCTTTCAAATACATCTTACATAAATATACACATGCATAAGCTAAGCATATGAGTATAGCACATTTGATACGTATAAAGTGAGTATAGCGCCTTCACGACCTACGCTTATATCAAAATGTAAATTTATCTTCATAACACTCCATATATCCACTTACTCATAGTCATAAGCACACAGCATGATTTTACTTTATTAGAATTACATATATTACACTATACGCAGAAGGCACGCTATCTCACTAAATACACCAAATACTAATTAGATTATTAATCTGGGTGTTATGTAATTTAATTAATAGATAATAGGTAGAGCAAGTCTATCCAACAATAATAACTCAGAGCAAAAGGGGTTACGAAATTAGAATTACAAGGTAGGAAGACGCTACCTATAACATCATAGGTATGTCTTTTGTCAACACTCGTCTTTCATTTTAACACATTTAAGCTATTATATGAATCACGTTTAGGTCTACGGATGGGCCTTTCATTTACAAATTTCTAAATTAATTATATTCAGGGAACACAAGAAAATTAATCGATTACTTAAGTTAATTTTCCCATTTTTAACACTCATTGCCTTCGTTCACTTACTTAGGTTCCTATTTGTTTTAATACCTGTTTTCAAATTAAACTATTTTTACCTGGGAATATTAAAATTGTGTTAAAATCAAGGTGATTGAATGGAAGTTCAATTACACCTTTATGAAATCATATCTAGTACCAGTTGTTGTCGTATTGACCTAAGATTTTCAAGATGTCAGGATGGCCGAGCGGTCTAAGGCGCCAGACTCAAGAGCAATCTTGCCTAGTAAAATAGGTACCTGAGCGTTCTGGTCCTCTCTGAGGGCGTGGGTTCGAATCCCACTTCTGACAGGAACTTTTTTTTTATTTTTTTAAACTCATGTTTTTCTGAAAAATATACATTTGTGAATTTTAAATACGTTATTTGCATATTTACTCGTAATAATATTTTTTTATATTCTATGTCATGTTATGACACACATGTGTGTTTATATGTTATGCACATACACTCAAGAAGCGACGAACATAAACAACTGTCAGATATAATTATTCCACTCAGTGGAATATGTATAAAAGCTTATAGAGGGAAGAATTAAACAAAGAAGGAATTTTAGAAAAATATCTTTTTTCCTTGTTAGAATAAAAAAAAACAAAATTCTTCAAATTTGTGTGTTCCAGCAAAATGAAGAAAATTTAAATAATTTCAAAACATAAAAGAAAATTTATAAACAATGAACTCTCTAATGTCTTTATATTGCTTTTTTTTCTTCCGTTCCTTTGATGAGATCCAAAGGATGACTCATTACGCATCTTAAATTTTTATATTGTAAATGTGATAAATACTAAGGAATTTCAAATATAAGAATTTTACGAAATCAAAAAATAAAAACAAAAAAGGAAATGTGAAATTCGAATCTTTCCTCCACCCCTTGGGGCACAAGAGAATATAAAAACTTTGGGAAAGAAGTCTGATATTAATCGCGTTTATCTCTGTTTTAGAGGAGGGTGGATTTCTTTTGGCCAAAGTCTAGTTGTAGGATGTACAGGGTAATTTATTTTCAACTCACTTTTTGTAATTTTTATCAAAAAATTGTGATTACGGATTTCTGAAAATAAGATAGAATAAAATTAACAAAGTAAATTGGTTTTAATTTAAAAATTAAAATGTATAGAGATTTATATATGTATGAATTATAAAACGGCTGTTTGTCCATACTTTACCGTATCAATGAACTCAAATTTACTGGACCGATTAATTTGAAAATTGGTATATACATATATGTATTTTTCCACAGGTGAAGCTGCAGAATGGCAACTTTTACCTATTCAACCGATTGTCAATAAAATCATTATGGTTATGTATTTTGAATAGGCAAGACGAATACAAAATCAAATTCATTTATTTATATTCTTATACTAGCAGACCCGACCACGCGTTGCTGTGGCTGAGTAATTAAGGAAGGACTTAATAGACAAAATTGAATTAATTTACATAACATCTTTAATTTTATTTTATTAATAAATACTATGATTGACATAAATTAAATAAAATCAAAGTTAAAGTTTACTGAAGTGCCAATCGACAAACAATATATTTGGTCAGCCTGTCTTTTGTCAATACAAATAAACTCGATGGTCTCCCTACACGTGAACAGGCCACGTATAATTGCCCATGAAAGAAACACGCATTCTCTAAGTCTAAGCCGCAAATAGACATTGTTTATCCTTGTGATTTGTTAAAAGTCATCGCGAAAGCTAAACGGATAGGAAATTGCAGTCTTTTGAAAGGTATTGGAGAATCTGACGGTATCATTGGAATGCGTGGTATCAGAACGTTTTCTCCTTTAATCTTTCCTGCCAAAATAGTCGCTTCGAGAACATTTCCGGTGATTTTTTTGATTACCAAACGTGTACCGTTGCATAGTTTAGGGGGGTTCAAATTACGCAGAAGAGTAATCGGTGATCCAATTTTAAACACAAGATTGTGAGGTGGCATTCCTGATATGTCTAAAGAATTCAAAAATTCAATTGGAAAATTCACTGCCTCGTCTTCATCGACAGTAGCGTCGATTGACTTAAACGACATTATATCGCCTGGTAATAATTGTTGATCTACATCAGCATTTTTTGCTGCCAAAATAGCACGATTACTGAGCCAATTGTGATTTAGATAGTTATTTATTATATCTGGGAAGACACTCTCGATCAGATCATTTTTAGTTTCAACAACAGTACAGAAATTGTCTGGCAATCTTATGCATTGGGTATCTTGATTAAATTCCACTTCACCGTTTCCAATATCTAATAGTCGCTGAGAAAATACTCGTGCTTTCGGATCATTTTGGAGTTGTTTTTGTTAACCTTAGTGTTTCGACGTTTCTCCATAAAAATGATTGTTTTAAACATGCATTGATTTCATCAGCAAAAGTAGAGTGAGGAATCACTGGCAATATTTGCGAAAATCACCAGATAATAGTTTGTTTAAATCCTGCAAAGTTCTATTTAATGCTTCGAGTGAATGCTTATGAGCCATGGTACACTCATCCCAAATTATGATTGAACTCCTTTGTAACACTTTAGCCATTCCACTCCTTTTCTTAATGTTACACATAGCATTTGGATTTTTATGGACGTCTAGTGGTAACTTAAAAGCAGAATGTGCTGTTCGACCACCATCTAACAAAGTAGGCTGATGATGCAATTTTCTTTTGTGACCTTTCTTTCGCAAGGATCAACGATATCAAAAATGTTTTACCGGTTCCAGCTGGTGCATCCAAGAAAAAGAAACCACTTTGTTTAGCATCAACATAATCCGATTGTATACATTTTTTTGTTCGTCAGCTAATAATTTTATTTTATTTATTATTGTTCTTCTCGCCGCAAATCGCTATTCACTAAGTCTATAGCTGGACGATTAGGTGATGGCATACCATAATGACTAAGTGATGAATTTGAGATCATAATACATAAGTTTTCAATTAATATCAATGCATATCTGGTGAGAAATCTAGATTTGGACATTGGTTTGTTTGTTTAAGTCGGTATAGTATATCTTCAGTCATGTAGTTTTTATATTTTTCCCACAGTATAGATGACTGTGTTGGAAAACATGTCGTCAAGATGATGGCAAATAGTTGACGAATACAACTTGGCGAGGACGTTAAAGCTGCATCAGCAAGTGTCAGATCCCAATGATTGTCATCTTCTAAAATTTGCAACTCACGCCATGCATCTTGATACGTACTGAACACTCGACCATTAACTTTTCGTAAAAATTGGAAAGAGATTGGTCCAGGAACAACAAACGCAAAAAGAAGCATTCACTTTGTTTTGGAATAACTGCACTGCCGATTTCATTGGTGTTTAAGTTTCCATCGATGTTTCCAACAACAGCATCTCGTAGCTTGGTTTTACCGAATAAATCGCAAACGTTCGCTTTCAATCTTAGCAAAAATATTTACAACGTATTGATGATAAAACTGACGATATTGAAGAATATAATTGTCCTGATTATGTCTAATCATTAATCGATGCGCGTAGTAATTCATTGAACTAACTTTTTTACTTTATTCATTACCATTAATTCGATCACACTGTTTTATATTCCTTGTCAGAATATCAATGGGTATTGGAGTGTGTCGTACAAACGGTGTATATCTGAAATTCTACTCACTTTATTATATCGGTGTGTAATTTTAATAGATCTGTTGTCAACTGGATCAGCGACCATAATAATAGAAACTTCATCTACGGTTGGCGCATTGAATCTGCCAGCGTGCTCTCCTGATGGTGCTTTGTCAGCTTTGATGACAATTTGATAATTATCATTTTTCAATTGTGGTGATACTCTTTTGAACAGTTGAACCAGATGATTACGGTTCTCTAAAAATATTTCCAACAATACTACAATTGCTCTCTCTCTTCTGGCTTCTTCAATAAACTAATACTGTCAAAGAGTTGTCACACGTTCTTCACAACTGCCCATGAAGTAGATTTGGAGAAATTTTGGATCTTCATTTGGTATTGGCATCAATGATCCAATTTTATGGTACACTTGGCCTTGTATTCTAAATGTTGTTTCAAAATTACGACCATCAGATGAGAGATCGAAAATTGGTGCTCCAAATGATGTCATTTGAAAGCAAGAATTAAATTTTCGTGCCTTACGCAAAAATAATTTTGAATCGTTTGAAATGCCAGAAAGTAGTGATTTCATGGGTTCATGTGGAGTAGGAAGTAATGGCAATACAACTTTTGCGGATGCACAACACATGCCAGGTGTTTCATTGCTAAATTTTAACGCTCGTTCTTGTTCTTAATAAATAGTCTTGTAGATGATTATCATGCTGTTGCATCGATTCATGTGCACGAATATCTGCAATATGGATTATTCGAGCTGCATTTCTTTCTTCTCTTTGCTCAACTGATTCGTGTGAAGAAATGACCTTGTAGCTAAGTCATCATGGAAGTAGTTTCGTTGGCAAGATAAATATTTCAATACTTACGCAATTTGTCATAATATTGACAACCTGCATCCCATCCTAACTAAAAGATCTTTGGGAAAAATACAAGGGCTATATCAGTGACGATATTCTACATCGTTTACGCACTACGAATCGAAATCCGGATAATCAATTCAAAGTTCAAACGGAACGTGTATAATGAGGCTCTGATTTTGATTGGAGGCAGGGCCGGCCCAGCCAAACTTGCGCCCTGTACACGATTTGTATAAAGCGCTTCCCTTTTTTATATTTTCACACATAAATTAATACACAAGCATAAGCCTTTCCCATATTATCCAGGAGGTAGACTTTCAATGCGATTTTTTTTACTGAGCATGAACTTATACATGTCTTAAATCATCACTTCTATGCCGTCACTTACAGAAATTGACTTTCAAAACTATCATACGTGTAACTGTACAACTCCAACGGGATATATCGGCTGAAAATTTTGCAAACAATCAATGGATATTGGAAATGGTTGAATGGAAATTGATGAATCTACACAATGTGTCACCCTGCCAGCAAACTTCTGTAAGATCACAAAAAGCATACAAAGTTATATAAAAAAACAAAAAGCATCGACAAACTAATGCAAAAAGTTTTCTCAAGCATTGCACAAGACTACAAAAACCATCAGTGGCTCAGTACGGTTGCTAAATTTGCAGCCAAAAACATAGATGTCAATATCATCAACTTCACAATGCAGCATGGGATACCCAGTGAAACGACGGGGTTGTCTACTATCCAACTGAATTCTTAAATTCGATCGATTTGCCAATCGTGCCAACGCACTTTCTTACATTTAGAAATGAGGCAACAATTTTGACTGAAGACGTACTGTAGCCAAGTGTATCCCAATGATCCCGACAGATATGGTATTTAAATTCAAACGTTTACTGTTCCCGGAGCGACTCGCTTTAGCAATGACTATTACAAAGCACAAGGACAATCGTTGTAGGCTAACAAAGTAAATAAAATTGAAATTTTTTCATTTACAAAAAAGATTAAATAAAAATTAAGTCGTTAGCTAATTTAAAAAATACAAAAATAAATAAATTAAAAAGAAAATCTGTCGAAATATCGGAGTTTATCTTAAGTTTATAATTGACCTCATAATGTTTTGTACGTTGAACGCTATTATGGTTCAATCACAAACACGCTTTAGCTTCGGCTTCACCTGACGTTTACGAGTTCAGCCATAGGAATTAAATGCATGATATCACAATGAAGCTTTGACCTTACGATTCGTTTGACAGTCGTAAGAAAAAGAACGTTTGCTTTGTCTGACGGCTCAACAGCTTGCTTTTGGATGGATTCCCCTTGGTTGTTATATGCTGTATAAGCTTTGAGAAAAATAAAAGTTGCTAATGACACAGACGCCATTTTAGAAATATCATTCAAAGCAACCTCGGAGTAAGCCCATTGTAACGCAGATGAAGCCGAAGGCGAAGCCGAAACCGAAGCTGAAACGCGTTTGTGTTTCAGCCATTAAACAAATGAAAAACTCGAAAATTGGTTTTGATACTCGAAAAAGTGCCAACTTTACCTTTTATCAGCAGTAGTTCTACTGCGGATGTTATATATGGAAAATAAACATTAAACATTTTGGTATTCCAGTGAGAAATTGCCAACAAAACGATCCGCAGTAGCCAATTTTTGGATTTAAAAAATGGTACAATCGATCAGAATAATAATTAAAAAAAAAAACACACACAAATAGAAGAAAGTTTTGTTAAAATCAAATGTTAAAATTAACTTAGCAAAACAAACTAACTAAAACTAATAAAATGGAAATTTTTTAAGAAGAAATAGTAAGAAAACATCTGGAAATCGAGATTCTATAAAAAAAAGTTCATTTAACAATTACTTCAAGGAGGGGGTTTGTTCGTAGACCGCTACATTAACATGTGGTTTTGAAATGAGCTTGGTTCGCCTCTATTGGTCTGTTATGGTCTGTTTATTTGCATGTTTGGGAACAAAAATATGGTTTTAGTTAATCAAATTAAAAAAAAATGCATATGGAGTAGGTAGCATATTCTTATATGGTGCTGAACTATTCAGTTTTTCATTGTTTAACACGAATCAAACTATCTCACTTGCACTTCATGAGAAACAAACACAGAAAATGCTGTCAAACTTAATAATTTTTAAATCTTTTAAATCTTTATTAAATCTTCTTGTGCGGTTTAAATACCATGAAGATGTATTTAATATAATCTGAGATAAACCTTTGGTGGAAAAGTAGGAAAACTTATTTATTATCTATTGTTTTCTCTTGTAAAATAAGCTTAGTTAGTTCATTTTCACTAACAAAACTAAATACCAACAGTAATAGATTGTTTTTTTTTCCCCAATGGAAAACACGCATGATTCCAAAAGCACAACTACTCAACGAACATAGCCATCGAGATACAAATGCAATATCAATCGTACCAACATTTGAGAACGAAATCACATAAGATCTCTTCGAGACTCGTAGAAATGTCAAAAACACAACCCTAGTAAAATTCTACTCTAACTTTTATCGCTAGTATTCATACTATGGATATTGTTTTTGTTAATAGTGTAAAATATTACTATACTATGGATAGATTTTCCAACAAAACACGGGCACTCGAGGTTATTACTACCCTTAAAAGGTTTAAGTTAAGCACAGTGCAACCGAAAAAATAGAAGAATTAAAAAGGAAATACCGGTAAACATTGGTCCTACAGTTTTGAATATCCAAATCTTTTAAGTACGGGTAAAAAAAGAATCTCTTTACTTTACGGCTGATTCGACAAATTAAGTCTTTAAAACTATAGGAAAAACAACGGCAGCCATGAAATATTGCGACGGTTTTTAAACAATATCAAAGTTCATGTTATATTTCTATAACCTAGTATCATTTTTGAAATCCAAAACTATTTTCTTGCGATTTATTTTAATTTCAAGAAAAAATATTATGGTACACAATTTGTTTTTTTTTTCAATTTTTTTAAAACTTTGAATCTCCAATCCAAATCAGTTTTTAATTTAAGTTTCATTCTCAAGTCAATGGAAATCTACATTCATAAACATATTACCCTGTATTACTTTTTTTCTATAATCATGTTGTAGCCCTATTTACGTATTTATCTGTTCTCTTAATATCCAGCAATTTTGATTTATGTGATTTGTTCAAGTTTTCGGCCATTAAAGTCAAAACTGAAAGGACATTTTGGTCTCAAAAAATATTCTATATACCTACTTATGTATGTATGTGTATGCACAATACTTTTAAGATATAAACAGATACTGGTATAAATAAACGTTTTTATCGTTCGTCGTCAAGTTTGGGGCGCGACAAAAAGGACATTTTGACTTTTGCACAAAAAAAAAGTAAATAGTCCGAAAAACAAAACCAACGACCGACCGCGCGACCGAGCGACAGCGCGAATGACGCAACGGACGAACTAATGGCAACACAATGTGTTAGAAAAAGAATAAATAAATAAATACATTATGCGATTTCCCCCATCATTCTTCTTATTCCTATATTCTATACTTATACATAAATATGTTCAAAAAATGTGTGGGAGTTTTGGTGAGTTTTGTTTTCGGTTTAGTTTGGTTCTGTATAGGAAACATTTTAAACATGGGGTTGGACCATTTAAGTGCATTTGAAAAAGTAAAACCATTTAAAGGATAAGGACAACAACAACAACAAAAATAACTTTAACTTGACAAGGGATATTCTCCATGGGTGGACATTTCCCACACCGCATTATGTGTGCTTATAATCCTTATGGGATGAAATATTTGTGTGTGTTTATTGTTAAACGGTTTACGTCCGATTGAATGTGTTATTTTGTTGTTTAAATAAAAACAAAACAAAAATTAAGGAAGGGTGAGACAAGCATTTTGGTTAAAGGAATACTTTTATTTTAAATTCGTTCAAGCGGTAAGGGAAGAATATTTCAGGAAATAGGAAATCTAAAATTTCAAAGGTCCCAACGAATTTTATTAATATCGCTTCTTAAATCGAATGCCACGCTTTGGTCGCATTTTAATTGGATATTATATTACCAGAGAAGTAGGGGAATTGTATATAAGGACATATTAAAAACAAGTAATAAGAAATACGAGAAACAGTCATTTGGGGGTTATTGATGTTACTTAAAAGTGACAGATGAAGTAAGGCTATTTTAAGTTGGTAAGGTATTTAATGCAATTTTGTAGCCTATGGGGAACTTAATAGTGTTAGAGTAATATAAGTTTCCTTTGAAAGCGGTGTAAAATTTTTAATAAAACCAATTTAATTAGTATCAATGGCAATAAATGAAAATCATCTTGGAACGAGATATTGTTTGAAATCAAATGAAAAGCACAAACCTAAACTGATAGTGAAAATTTGATCAGAAAACCAGGATATAACTTTTTTTTTGACTTCCCATAGGATGTTATTGAAATCGGTCCGATTTGTCGAATTGAAAGCTTTGACATTTGTCTACGTTTCAATGTCCAATCTAAATCAAAGATTTTTTAAAGAGATGGCTGTGTGTGCGTGTGTACGTACATATGTATACGGAATACCATTTTGTCGTCGTCTATTTCCCAAAAACCAGTGACTTCTTGTTTTGTACCCAAAATATCTCAAGAACCAATAAAGCTATCAACTTCAAGTTGATAAATAACTTTTTTTTGAAGATGGTCACAAAACATCGCGTGATCCTGTTGAAATCAAATGTTGCCAATATCCTCCTTATCAATTTCTGTGAACACAAATTTGTTCAACACGGCCCGATAACCACTCCTTGATCACATCCTAAGAAAATTTGACCAATTATGCCTCAGGTTAGGTTGGAGTGGCTGTCCAGATGTCATTCCTCAAGGGTCCATTGTGATACCACTAATGAGGTTACTTATAGGAGAGTAATGAACTTAAACAAACCATTTCGTACTTTTAATAAAGTTACAGAGACGTTTTGTGTCGTTGCAAGTTCACTGGTGTTATCGAAGAAGGGATTACCGAGAAAGTTATTCCTTCTAATGGAGAGTGCTGGACATGTACATAGAAGGTGTTGGACTGTTTCCCCTTCCTCCTCGTCCATGCAGCTTCTAAAGAAGTCATTTGTGTAAACCCCTAGCCTCAGAGCATGTCTTCCTATGAGGCAGTGTCCCGTTATTACTCCAATTGTAGAGCTTATACTTTGTCTGCTCAGTGATATCAAGCCTTTTGACCGTTTTAAGTCAATACTTGGCCATATTTGCTTGGTTGCTAGGCAGGTGGTACTCCGTGACCATCTAGCATTTGTTGATTCTAGAGCATATTGCTTGAGAAGATATTTGCATGTAGCAAGTGGTGTTTCTATGTTATGTTTTTGTCTAACATTAGGCAGAAGTGTTCCGTTTTCGGCGGGCTCATTGGCTTTGCAATTTTCCGGAATGTATCTGTGGCCCGGCACCCAAATGAGGTGAATGTTAAACTGTTCTGTCATCTAATTCAGAGATGATCGACAATCGTGGACTGTTTAAGAGTTTGTGAAGACAGACAGGAGAGATTTAAGAGCGGCTTGGCTGTCTGAGAAGATTCGTATATCCTAACAAGATATAACGTTTTCTTTGACCCAGGATAGTGCTTCTTTAATCGCCATTACTTCTGCCTGGAATACACTACATTGATTGGGAAGTCTATAGGATAGACTGAGATTTCAGTTGTTCCAAAAAGATACCACTTTCAACTTCGTGATCGGTCTTTGAACCGTCTGTATAGAAGTGTAGCGCATCGTCTTCCAGGGGTCTCTCTTCTTCCCAGGAGGATCTTGAAGAGATGGACACATGGAAGCTTTTACCAAATACCATTTTTGGGGTGGTATAGTCTAAGCGATCTAGGATAGATCTGAAATTGTCTAGAATAGTAGTATGTCCAGTATTGTTACTGGTCCATTGAGAGGTGGCTCTAAGCCTCCGAGAGAACTTGGGGGTGCTTCCAGATTGTATTCGAGGGAATGTTCAATAGTACGTACCAGCGAGTGCAGTGCTGATTGTACTGATTTTTCCTTAGAGTAAGCATGTTGAGCTGTGGAAATGAGACATGGTTTTAAGTTATCTCTGATGTAAATTTCAATCAATCTTTCCAAGGTTTTAAGAAGGAAGTATGATAGGCTAATTGGTCGTAGATCTTTAGGGTTAACGTGTGAGGGTTTCCCTGCTTTAGGAATGAAGACTACTTTTGCCATTCTCCAGGATTTGGGAATATATATCAACCTTTCACAGATTGTAAGAATGATTTCCAATGGTGGAATGATCATGTCTGAGCGTTTTTGTAGTTCGGCCGGAATGATTCCGTCTGGTCCTGGAGATTTATATGGATCAAAGCTGCCTATGGCCCATTGCAGTTTTTCCCGCGTTATTAGATCAACTAAATCGCTTGTAGAAGCTTGAGACTCTGATGTTAAGTCATTGAGTATGTTAGAGCGGAGTGGGTGTCTAATAACAGATTAAGAGATTCTACATCTTCAATGTTGACGGCTTTAGATCCATAATTTTCCGTGGCTGTCTTATGACAGAACTCATGTATAAAGTATGATGACGGAAGGTTATTTTCTGATATTTCAAAACTAGACATTTGCAGTATACAAATAGACAAGCGTGGCTTCGTATGCTCCTCGAAAGCGTATAACATTATGTAATGGGAGCATTTTCTAATAGTTTAGTCTAACGCTATAACCACTCCGACTTCATTTGCTAGGGCTCATCGCATAGTCGGACCCTTTAAAGAAAACATTCGACAGGAATACGAAAAGTTATAACCGGAATTCTTGCTAAACTAACACAATTGTGGGGCCAGCCTGATATATAGAAAACATATTGATGTCTAGTACTTCAATTCTTTGTGTGTACCTATCCTTTAATATAAAATATGCATATTCATACATATTTTATTTATATTGTACACCTTCTACAAAAATTAAAGGCACCGCCTTTGCTTCGTTGCAACTACAATTATAACAATATTTAAAGAGTCACTAGAAACAAAAATAATACAAAAAAATTTGTCAGAAGTGGGATTCGAACCCACGCCCTCAGAGAGGACCAGAACGCTCAGGTACCTATGTAACTAGGCAAGATTGCTCTTGAGTCTGGCGCCTTAGACCGCTCGGCCATCCTGACATATAAAAATGAAAGTGACACTAGATGTTCGGATTAGCTGAACAAAGTGTAGCACATTCTAAAAAAAAAGTTTGAGTAAAAAAAATAACAAATAATAACAAAATATAAAAGTTCTCCATGGCTGTGTGTGTAGTTTTAGGAAGCCTTAATTTAGTTTTGCTTAGTGAAACAAGTTTTTTTCAAATCCTTCTTGATAAATAAAACACCTAAAAGTGTTGTAGCTCTAAGTTGTTTTGTAGGCCGAAAATTATTTTATGATGAGTATGTACGAAATTTAACTTAAAGTACTATATAGTTAGTTTAAACTTCTTCAAAACGAATAAGATAGAACTAAATGAAAGAAAAAGTAACGAATAACTTTGAATTTAACAATGATAAAATTTTCGACTATTGTTGGATTTCCTTAAACATACCTTTATTTCGCTCTTAATCATTTTTGTTTGTATAAATCAATCAGTATCTGAAAGATAAAAGTTTAAAAAAAATATAATGAGATTTAAATCGAACTGGATCGCATTTTATGTGTAACTCAAGTATGAAAACCATAATAGATTGATCTTTTTATAATTTTTTTTGATTTTTATGTTTGAAACTTCAAAAAACTCTTGTCAGAAGTGGGATTCGAACCCACGCCCTCAGAGAGGACCAGAACACTCAGTAACCCACTATTTTAGTTAGTAGGTAAGATTGCTCTTGAGTCTGGCGCCTTAGACCGCTCGGCCATCCTGACATATAAATATTTTATTATTGCAAAAAGTTAGCAAATTAATTGAGATTTAGGCTTTCAAATGTATAGTGTGCAAATTTGCGGATTTTTTTTAATTTTTAATCCTAGATACAAATACCTTGGTACAAATTAAAATCATTTGAATATGATTTCAATAAAGGATTAATTGTAACTGGTGAATCAAGCATTTATGGGAAAAAATCAACTCGCGCTTAGCTTTAAAAGAATCAAGTTATTCAGCCTTTTATTGAAGCGGCCTTGCCTGCGTGGACCAATACAATATTTCATAGATACATTTCAGGGGCTTAAGAGGAGCTTAAGAGGAGCCAACAGTAAAGCTTTCTATGGTTTAAACGATGAAACACGGCTTGATTACCCCCGCAATGTTTTGAATATGAATTTATAATTTTAACAGGCGGATCTTATCAAATAAGCTGTGAATGAGACATGATACGCGATAAAAGTATAAAACACTCTCCAGCCTCGTAATATTAGTATACATTAATTTTAAGGGCGAAAACCGCTCATTTTTGTGTCCTATTGTCTTTCACATAATTACACTTTAACTTCCCGATAACCGTTTTGAATTTATTTGAATCCAACCTATAATTACATAAAATCAATCACCCGTAGTGTAGCGTGTATAAAATGGATATTAACACTTCAGAATTTTTTCTAACTGTTGAATCAAGCATTTATGGGAACAAATCAACTCGCGTTTAACTAAAAAAAATTAAGTTATTCAGCCTTATTAAACATACCTTCGTCAAGTGAAGTCGTATTTTCTCTTCGCTCCTCAGTTGCCCATTGCCACCTTTTAGCCGACCCCAAAAAATCAATTACAAATCAAAAACTATCAAACAATCAATATACTCGCAGCGCGTGTGATAATTCTTACCCGACCTACTTTACTGCCCATCACCCTTTCCCATTACACCAGATTTTTTTTTTCTTCTTGTGTGCTAACAAGCATAGACAAAATTAAAAACAACTAAAAAAACTTTAACAAAAAATCATATTTTTTTTTTTTGCCTAATTATGTCGTGCGCCAACAAAATGTGCGTCATCGTTGACTCAAACGCGAAACTATTAAAGTGCAGTGGCCTTTGTGCGAAATACTTACACCCCTCTTGTTCTGGCTTGGCCAGAAAGGCGAGTGTATACCTAAAAGACTACCTACACAATTTTGCGTTTTATTGCGATGAATGCAATAAAATATCTGTGTCGGATATTATGATTGCAATTCAATGTCTAAAAGAATCCCTTTCTAACGAACATTCCGTTTGCCAAGATCAAATTTCTAATCTCTACAAGAAATTTGATCACGTCTGTAATAGTGTTGAGGACTCAAACATCCAATGTCAACAATCGTCTACGCAGTGCCTTTCCCCGATACGTTCTTTAGAAAAACTATACTGTGACGTCATAGGTGGGTTAAATTCTCTTCGTATAGATATTGACGAAAAGTTAAAGGTGCTAACTTGGTCGGCAAACGATCTAAAAAAAACTTGTCTGACCAGTTAAACATACTGAAATCGGATATTGATTGCTGTTTGCAAAGTTCGTCATCCCGGCTCTCCCCCTCCTCTAATCAAAAGAGTGAAGTTACAAACGTTAGACTCGTTAACGAATTTGAAAACATTAATTGTATGCTTTCTCGGGTTTCAACGGCACTCATATCTATTGCTTACGATATAAGCAATCAAGAACAGAAATATAAGTCTAAATGTTAAATCTCAAAAAATTGAATCGCTTATCTACGACATCATTAAACAACCCGGCATACTGTCGTGTGATATCGCGAACGTATCCATGCGGCGAACCTGGCTGCTGACTCTCTGCAACAAACCACCTCAGTGAATACCATTGCGGAGGACGAAATAATCAACAAATGTGGCCATTCCTGGAAGTTATCGGACTGGAATTTGAGACTAAGCAGGCTTGAATCTGCTAATAATACTTGGTTCGTGCTAAATAATTGTCCCGGATACGCTGATGCTACATGGATTTGCTCCTATTTTAAACGAGAATTCTGTGTCAATATCTGCGAATGTCTTCAATTGTCTGGAAGAAGATTCAAGTTCCTGATTCCCTCCAAATATAACTGGATGTTTCATCACCAAAAAGGATACTTACGAATTGGTCTTAAAACTTCTCATCCGGGTCTTGGTTTTTGCTCTCCGATGGTTAATGCTCCTGCTAAAACACCCGCTTATACAAATTTCATCCATTCTCACACCATTAACCCTACTTCTTTTTCATCAGTTTCCCAAGAAACTGAAAGTTTCCTTAACAAAATGATCCCTCCAAATGTTAAGTTAACTAAACATTTATCTGAGGCCAATACTAATGATCGATATGTTATGTCCCGTCTTAGAGACCACAAAATCTTCAATAACATTCGTCTTTACCTGGCTTTCCTGCACGACAAACCAGATTCTGTTTGCTTTGAAGGTAAAACAAATACAAACATTAAGGTTTTAATCTCCGAAGAAGGCCTCCCTACCAAACGTGATGCACTTATTGAAATATTCTTGAAATTTCATGATGGCCTTGAAATTTCTCCTCAAAAAGTGAGAGAAGACCTAACCTCTTTTGCGTCGTTCATCTCTTCAAAACGACTACCTCATATCCAAAAATCCCTTGCAGATATGAAGAAATACTATTGCTCCTAACCTAAAGACCACTAAACCTAAATGTCTTAGCCTTTACTATCAAAATGTAAGAGGGTTAAGGTCTAAAACTTCTGCCGTCTTTAATAACTCCCAAAACCTTCCTTATGACATCTTTGCATTTACCGAAACCAACCTCACACCTGATATCCTTAGTACTGAACTCTTCACTAACGACTATTCCATCTATCGAATGGATGTCGTTGAATGTGCGAGTAATACACACGGTCGTGGTGTGCTTTTAGCTATCGCTAGTAGTTTTGAAAGTTCATTACTCCGTATTCCCACTTCAATCGAATTCAGCTAATGTTACACTCCCTAAGTTTTGTCTTTTTGTCCTTTGTTGTTATATTCGACCAGCCCAACAAATTAAAGCATACCAACCCGCTCTTAATGCCATTGATTATCTGCTTGAACTAGTGCAACCTAATGATTTAATCATCGTTCTTGGAGACTTTAATCTTCCTCATCTCAATTGGTCCACCTCAGATGATCAGACATCCTTCTTTCCAACTAACATCTCTTCTGAATCTGAATCTCTGTTCATTGATTGTCTGTCTGATTGTGGTCTTTTTCCACTAAATGGAGTAGCAAACTTTATGGGGAGACACCTCGATCTCATATTCTCATCTGATTGCGATAACTGTGTTGTCTCCCCGAGCCCTCACCTTCTCCCAATTGAATTTGAAAACAACTTTTTTGAAATGGAAAATTACTGTTATAATTTTCGTAGGGCTGATTTCTCCAAACTTAACGATCTTCTTAGCTCAGCCGACTTTGAATTAAGATCACTCCACTTAACAGTTGAGTCCCTTACAAATTGGTTTTATTTGATTCTTTCGTACTGTATTGAAGAATCAGTTCCGTTCTCTCATAGAAAAGATTTCATTTCTGCTCCCCCTTGGTACAACAGAGAGCTCCGTAGCCTAAGAAATACCCGTAACAAGCTTTGGAAGATCTTTTTACAGTCCAAATCTGATACTGATCACAACAACTATCTTCTCGCCTATAATTCTTTCTCTGAATTAAGGGAAACCCTTTATAACCAATACCTTGACCAAATGGAAAATAACCTTCTTTCTGATGCAAGGAAATTTTTCAAGTTTATAAATGTCAAACGAAAATCTGATGGGTTTCCACCTTCAATGAGTTTATCCACCATAATCTCCTCTGATCCCACAACCATATCAAATCTATTTGCTAATTACTTTAGCAAATCGTATACTGAACATCTGCATGATCTTGATCCACACTGCTTTAGTTATTTAGATGTTTGCACTCAAACCTCCCTTTCATCGTTTACAATAACTAGAAGAAATTTTACTTTCCAAAATCGTAAGCCTCAAAGAAAACTTTAGCCCTGGTCCTGATGGCGTCCCATCAGTTGTTCCAAAAAAGATTTTTGCATTCTCTGTCAAAGCCTCTAACTGCACTCTTTTAACTCTCTCTTTCCCAAGGTGTGTTTCCTCATATATGGAAAGATTCATTCATATTTCCAATTCATAAACAAGGCAATAAAACTGAAATTAACAATTATAGACCTATTGCTAAACTTTCATACATTCCAAAACTTTTTGAAAGCTTAGTTTATGATTCCGTTTATTTCCATTGCAAGCCTTTATTCTCCCCTGCTCAACATGGTTTTCTTAAAGGTAGATCCACTACGACTAACTTAATTGAATTTATATCCAAAGTTTTGTCAGCCCTTGAGAATGTCAAAGAAGTTGATGTTGTATACACTGATTACAGCAAAGCCTTTGATAAAATATCCCATAACATAATTTATCTCAAACTAAGAGCTCTAGGCTTTCCATCTATATTTATAAACTGGATAAGCTCCTATCTTGCGAATAGAACTTATAGAGTCCTTTTCCGTAACTCAGTCTTCAGTCCTATACATGCAACTTCTGGAGTCCCACAAGATAGTCACCTTGGCACCCTTCTCTTCGTCTTATCTGTTAACGATGTCTGTTTTAAATTAAAAAACTCAGATATCCTAATGTTTGCAAACGATAAGAAAATTTTTAAGATTATCTCTACTCCATCTGATTCCTTACTTTTACAAAATGATCTTAATATCTTTTTTGTTTGGTGAATGCATAATTTCCTAGAGTTAAATGTAAACAAATGACATTTTCGAGCAAACAAATACCATCTCATAGAGTATACTTCTACCTTAATGACGCCGTCAACGTAGTCGATTCTATTAGAGATCTTGGTATTATTTGTGACAAACACCTGAATTTCCATTCCCAATTTGACCAAATAAAGCTAATAGATCTCTCGGTTTTATTAAGAGATGGCCAAAAGAATTTTCCAACCCCTATGTAACTAAAGCGCTTTACATTTATCTAGTCCGTCCTCATCTTGAATATGCATGCCAAGTATGGTCTCCCTTTTATGAAAACCATTCACTCAGAATTGAAAATGTTCAAAGACGTTTCGTTCGATTTGCCTTACGTGGCCTCCCCTGGGATGATACATCCAACTTGCCTCCTTATGCCGATCGACTAAAACTGATAGGTTTGCAGCCCTTATATATTAGACGCAAAAACGCTGATATATTATTTGCTCCCCAATTGTTAATGGGCAATATAGATTCCCCGGCACTCCTGAGTGATATTCATCTTAACACCAACCCTCGAAATCTGCGATCTGTTTCCTTTTTCTATATCCCTCATCACCGCAGTAATTACGGGCACTTTGAACCAATGTCCAGAATTCTTCGTCACTGCAACGCTGCTATGGTAGTTTTCGATTTCAACGTTTCCAAATCCCGTCTGAAAGATACCCTTTACTTTTTCCCTTTTTGAGTCCAAATTCCCCGTCCCTTGTAATTTTAAGTCAAAAAAGAGGCTGGGATGCGACCCACACTGATAACTTCCCATCCTGTCTGTCGATTTGTCTTGCTTAAAAGATTGTCTATATGTATTTTTACCAAATTTGCGCTCTATTTTTTGTAGATTTTATTTTTTATGAAAAAAACGGACTGTTGGATTTTTATATAAAAATTACTGAATACTGAAAACAATATTTTCTGTGAAATAAGATAAGTTTGATGCAAATATATTTAATTTTTGAAAAGCTATTTGAGCCGAAAGTAAATTTTTACCAAGTTTTAGTATTGTTTTTTTTTAGAATTTTATTTTTTGTAAAAAAACTGTCAATTCGAATTTTTTAAAAATTTTACCAAATGTTAAAAACAATATTTCTTATAAGATAAAATTAGTTTGAACCCAATATTTAAAATTTTTGAAGAGATATTTGAGTCGAAAATCAATGTTTACCAACTTTCATAAATTTTTTTCAGGTTTTTATTTTTTGTAAAAAAACTGTCAATTCGATTTTTCTCAAAATTTGTCCTAATGTTGAAAACAATATTTCTTTTAAGAAAAAATTAGTTAGAATCTATTACCTCAAAGTTTTTAAAAGATATTTGAGTCGAAAATCATTTTTTACCAACTTTTTTTCATTTTTTTTCGGTTTTTAATTTTTTGTACAAAAACTGTCTAATCGATTTTTTTCAAACTTTAACTGAATGTTGACAACAAGATGTTTTGAAATATAAAAGTAAATTAAAGCCAATATCTCAAAGTTTTGAAAAGATATTTGAGTCGAAAATCAATTTTTACCAACTTTTATACATTATTTTTTAGGTTTTTATTTTTTGTAATAAAAACTGTCAATTCAATTTTTGTCAAAATGTTATCAGATGTCAAAAACATTATTCTTCGTTGCACAAAATTGTTTTAGAGATGAAATCATATTTCAGTCGTAAAATTTTGGAGGTCACAAATTTTTTTTTTCAGTTTTATTGATTTATAAAAAAAACCGTTATATCGATTTTTTTCAAAAAATATATTTGTTTGGTATCACGTTACAATATATTTTATAAAATTTAATTCAAGTCTCTAGCATTTTTGGTTCGTAAGATATTTAAGGTTAACCAAAATTTTCACCTTTTTTTCAACCTGCTATAGTGAAAAATCCACCCACGCAATTTTCTTTAGAGCCCTTTCTGCATCTTTCTGCCTTATTATCTGTATAACAAAATTTATTTGAAGTTGATATCTCTTCTGGTTCTTGAGCTATGGACGACGAAAAAAACGTCGCGAACGTACGGACGTACAAACGTACGTACACACGCACGCACAGACATCTTTCTAAAAATCTTTTATTTCGACTCTAGGGACCTTGAAACGTCGAGAAATGTCAAAATTTTCAATTTGACAAATCGGACCCATTACAATAACTTCCTATGGGAAGTTAATAAAGTCAAAATTGTTAGTTCTTGTACATTAAAGAACTTTTATGTGGGCCTTAGGGCCCACATGAATTAATGTTGAAAACTGATAACAAGAACTGCAAAAAAATGTAAAGCAAGTGTTAAGTTAAGTTAAGTTATGATAGCTTGTATTAAGCTAAATAGGTAAATAAAAATAAAGCCTATTATTGAAGCGGCCTTGCCTGCGTGGTACAATACAATATTTCATAGATACATTTCAGGGGCATAATTACATAAGTAAGCATTCCACAATCAAATTAAACAAAGAGGAGCCAACAGTAAAGCTTTCTATGGTTTAAGCGATGAAACACGGCTTGATCACCCTCGCAATGTTTTCAATATGAATTTATAATTTTAAATTTTAACAGGCGGATCTTATCAAATAAGCTGTGAATGAGATATGATACGCGATAAAAGTATAGAACACTCTCCAATTACTGCTTTGAATTTATTTGAATCCAACCTATAATAACATAAAATCGATCACCCGTAGGGTAGAGTGTATAAAATGGATATTAAAAGAAATAGGCAACATGAACGACAGGTCACTTGTCTCCAAAGTTAAGAGAATACTCTCAAATTAGAAAAAAATATTTCTTGGATTTTAACATCTCTTATAAAAAAGCATAATTTTGTTTTGCCTACAAAACTTGAACTCATTCCATATTTAATGTTTTTAAAAGATAGTCTGTGCTTGAATTTCATTGCAATGACAAATTAAATTCGTACTCAAATTAAATTGACTTTTTTGCATGTAAAAATTTATGCGATGAAATTTTATCGTATATTCAATCTCTTATTTTGAAATTGCAATGCAGTTTTAATTTTTTAATTACCTACATATGGCGGTTAGTAAACATTTACCGACGGTAACTGAACACTTTTTCGCAAGTTTTCGCTAAAGTTATTCGGATTCCTCTTTAGAGACACCACGACAACATTTAATCCCATTTTATATTAAAAGTGTTACGTGGCGTATGAGTACTTTTATACCAGCGGCATTTAGGAACTTTGTATATATATTATTTGTAAAAAATCTTAAATTTGAGATTGTAATCATACATGAGAAAACGATGGTAGAGAAGTCCTTTCAATATTTATTTTTCTGCACAAGCTCTTACCTGTCTAAATAAAATTTGGCGATAAAACTGTCTTATTTTTATTGTCAAAAGAATACTATTTTTTCGAAATTCGATATCCCAAACCACGACAAGACGATTTCTTGTTCAATTCAGATTAAATATTGATTTGGTTTTCGATGTTATTCATTTTATATTTTAAAGTTTTATTTAAGTTGAAAGAACAAAAAATTTCTTGTCAGAAGTGGGATTCGAACCCACGCCCTCAGAGAGGACCAGAACGCTCAGTAACCCAATGCTTTTTTGATTTTTTGGGTAAGATTTCTCTTGAGTCTGGCGCCTTAGACCGCTCGGCCATCCTGACATGTATTTCACCGTTATATTTGTCTAGACTCTACAGATATACTTTATATGCCCTCATCAAGATCTAATTTATGAAAGAAGGACTTTAGACCATTGATGCTTTTTCTTACTTTGTAAGGTATTTTATTTGACTAAAGATTAAGTTTTGTGTATAAAGTCCTATCAAGATAAATATATCTTACTTAAACGCTTATTTAACAGTTCAATAAACTTTGCCATAGAAACAAAATCGTTTACTTAAAGCAGCAGACTTGATTTTCCTAAAACTTCCCAATTTTAGTGTAGTCAGCAATGAGTATTACTCTTGACTATTCACTTCAATAGTCTTGGCTCAATTATCAAAAAAAAGGAAGATCAGCTAAAAAGGTTAGTTCAAGTTAATCCGTTATATTAAGATGCTCAATTCGAAAAGGTTGGCATAAGCGTTAATTTTGGTGGAGAGATAGACATGAGCCTAAATCATATGTCATACATACCAGGCGAAGTTCAGTAATTCTAAAAATTGAAGGTATTATACAAAGTAAGGCCATTTTTGCATTGAATCAAATTTTTTTTTCTGATTTGCATACACCCCTTCAATATCTACCACCTGAAGGTTTATTGTTCCATAATGTTAAAGTTTCTGCATACCAAATCCTTGCAAATTTAATTCTTTTAAATCAGGTCCATATCGGACAAAAATATTCCCAAACACCCAGCTGTTGGCACTGCAAATTTTTTAAAAAGAGTTCTATTTTTAGAATTAGAATTAAATATGTATATGTTCATACATAAAGCATACTCCACCATGAGCTTTAGATTGTATCTGAGTGAGAGAATAATCAATCAAACTCAAACAACACTAAGTTTCTATTTTAAACTTTATCAAAAAGGCTCCGAAAATAATTTTTTGCAGATAAAAAGTAGAATTTTGTTCTGAATTTTTCGTGCGATTGTGAATGGTAGGTATATGCATTTATGTTCTGTTTAATTCAGCATTCAACACTGATAGAGTCTCAATTTTTGTAATTTAACTTAATCTGAACGTTTTTGGACTATCACAAAAACATCTTAAATTCCAGCCAGACATAATAAATTACCTAAAAGTACATAATATCAAGACAAACCCAATGGTTTTATTCTGACAGTCTCTAGATTTTCTAATAGAATAGAACTTTCCTTTATTCATAATATGCTCTTGACTTGATGTTGCGACAAATTGTGATGCTGGGGAATCTTTTTTCGTTTTGAAAGAAGAACAATGCGTGATTCTTTTTATATTTGTCACCCTCTTACATTAAAAACTTCCGCGGGGCTAATAAAATCTTATGATCACTATCAGTGATAATCTAAATAAATGCGTTCAACCCACAAAATAAAACAAAGTTTAACAAAAATATCTGGTATGATCCACCTAAAACTTGCACATACAGTAAATCCCAGTTAAATGATAAATAAGTACAAATTTGAATATAAAATTAAAGTGTAATCGACACAAAATTGATGACGAGAAATAGATCGACTCCGAGTTCCCACAATAGAGAAAAGTTAAAAAAACAGTCGGTGATTAGTATGTAATAAAAGACCCACACAAAACGAACAAAAAAGTCATCCCATTGAATATTTTGATAGTAAAATAGACTATCAAATAGTCACTTTTAAGCCCATAACCGTGATAGTCAATAGTACAATTTTCGGTTGTCAATACGAAAATGTTGTGCAACTTGATAGTCAATATGACAACATGATAACTTTGGTTGAAATAAATTGAAACAATGGTTCCCATGTTGACTAGCGTGGTAATCAATATGACAACTGCAGTAATCAATATGACTACTGCATTAGTCATATTGACTATTGACAGATGAGGTTGTCAATATTACAACTGCAGTAGTCAATATGACACTGTGGTAGTCAATGTGACAACTGCGGTAGTCAATACGAAAACTGCGTTAGTCAATATGGGCATCCGAAAATCGATGACTACCGATAGTCAATATAACCATTTTCGATAATCAATTTTTGTAATAAATTTGACAACCATATTGTAATATTGACAATGTTATTTCCACTACTTTGTTGTAATATGAACTATTAAAAATTGAAGACCGAGCATTGTTTTATTGACTGCTCGGAAGTAATTTTTGTTTAAATAAGGTTGTCATATCGACTATTTTGGTAGTCAATACGACAATTTTGCCAAATTTTGAGTTGGCTATCGACGATTGCTAATATGACAACCTTTTTTTCTGTGATAAATCTTCTTCAAGTGGCCATAAGAGATAACGTTAAGTTAACCATACATCATCCGCGTATATTAATGTCATTTAATTTTTAACACAAAGGAAGGTAATTTATAAACAGACAAAATAACAATGGAACAAGGTGACTACCTTGAGGTACACCAGAATTAAAAATAAAAGAATTAGAATGGTAATTTTTGAAAAGAACACTATTATGTCTATCAGTAATTTAAGCAATTAATTTGACATGCACTCCAATTTGATCTAATTTAATTATAAGCAATTTATGGCTAAGTTTGTCGAATACTTTGTAAAATCTGCAAATACACAGTCAACTTTTTGTTTTTTCTCGAAAGCATCAATAAAAGATAATGTAGATGTCAAAACAAAAGAGAAACATTTGGGGATAGATCATCCCAAATAAGGGATTAAAATTCTTTTGGGATACAGATAAGATTTGTGGGACTCTTTTGGTGGGTTGGTTTGAGAAACTCATACATATTTTTAAAATATTCGATAATGAGAGCATTTTAATGACTGGTCAAACAGAATAAGCTTTGAGTATCAACGATGTTTGATATTTTGGAAAGAATCTTCATAGACACTTTCAAAAATCAGCTAAAACATATTAGATCACACTTAATAGTGACTTGTTTCTTCTTTGTATGTCAAGTCTGGAGGATATACGCGTCAAATTTTTGTTTACCATCAACATTCTTCCTAGAAGTTCACGTTCAGTATTTGCAACAAAGTCTTTATAAACACAATTCGAATAGTTAAAGAATTTAATTTTGATTTCTATGTATGTGGAGACTGACTATATTTTATCCAAGCTTTATTATTTTTATTTGTTAAGGTCTTATGATTCTGAAGAAACCCTGGTGGATTGTTATTTTTGAGTTTAATTTTACGGAGATGTATGTTCCCTAAAAGAAAAACTAAATAATATTTTATTAAGTTTTAAAACCATAACATCTAAGTTAAAATTTAAAAATATAACCAAATACCAAACTTTTTAAATCGTTTCAGAGTTGGTTGAAACTACTGTTTATGAAGTCAAATTCAATTTGAATATAACAGGTAGTATCTAGATTAAATGCATCTAAGCTTAAGGAAATTGTTAATGCAGGAAGATGTCGATCTTCGTTTAAAAGTTGTATGTCTCTTCGGATAACAGTATGAACAAAATCACAATTTGTTTTGTTATGGTTTTTGATTGAGCTAAATTGAATGAGTCCCAGGGAGGCCTTTGTGTCGATAGTACAACATTTTTAAAATAATCCTTGTTATAAAATACTTGTGCCAAGTTGGTTTTGAGAAGACTGAAGTCCTGAAATACTCACGAAGCCATTTACTGTTTTTTTTTGTTGTCCAGAAGTTCAATTTTGACTGTAAAGACATCATATGGATAAATATGAACCAACCTTTATTACCCACGACAGAGGAAAAATCCGTCTAAATAATACAAGTACAGCGTTTAGCTATTGAAAAAGAACAATTAAGCAGGTGCTATTGTGTTGGCACTTTGTTCTTTGTGGTTTATTTGTTAGTACTTTTTTATTTGCTCTGTCTAGTGTTCTGTGTTTAAAATAAAACGATTCGCATTATTTTGATGAAAAAACTTTTATTTGACTCATTCAAATGGCTGATGTTAATTTACATCACAAACTGTATAAAGTACATAGTAGGTATATATGTATGTCTATGTATGTCCTTCATAATAATTTTCAAAAACATAACTAAAGCAAAGCAAGATAACAACAAAAAATTAACAAATAACAAAAAAAAATCACCTCCTCGCAGTCCCCAGGCCAATTAAATGAATTTTCATTTTACGCCTTGTGTTTAGTTTCGAGTGTCCTTTTCGTCCTTTTTTCATTCTATTCATAGGAGGTTGTAATAATAATCAACAGGATGCAAGCATCACTGAACGTCCTTTCCGTTGTCGTCGTCGGTCGGTCGGTCGTCTGTCTGAACGCGCCAATTTTTCATGTGATTCCACCCTTAAGGGCGGGCGCCTCTGTCTCTGATTCCCAGTGTATACGAATATACAAATAGTCAGAACGAACGCAAACAACAAACGGAAAACTCCAGCCATGATTCATTGACAAAATAACAACAACAACATTCTTAATGGAAGCTATGAAAGGGAGAAGTGTTTTTTGAAGGGATAGGGAAGGATGCAATTTTGGTGTTTCATTTTAGAGCATTCTTGATTCTTGATTCTTGACGCTTGCTGCACGTTTCGTCAATTCTGTATGTGCTGTATCTATTTACACCATAGTCTCAAAAGTCAGACTACACACTCGAATATTTCATTCATGGAACTACATACACCAGCTACATACATCTACAGATCTAGAAGTGATAAGGGGGAACCCCCATTTTCTCTAGAAATCTATTAAACTAGCATTCCTTGGGTTTTTCCAATCTGGTGCACATAATAAAATTGTGTACGACTTTATGGTGCCATTTCGGATGTCAATTGTGAATTTTCTACGTTACCGTTGTTTTCGTCGTTGTAGTCATAGTCGCAGTCGTAGTCGTAGTCGTTAACTGCAACGCAACGACAACAACGTCTATACTTTCAATTAATGGCGCACGTGACCCATGCACTTTACAGTTGTTCTTGTTTCTATTATGGTATAACAGTACAATATCTACAACTACCAAATCAAAGCGTTACTTTTTGAATGTTCTCGTAGTTTTGTAAATGTTTTCGTCGTCATATTCGACGCTCGTCGATGTCAAAAAGGACGACAATGATGTTTAGGTGTAGGTTGGAAGTGACGGTGATTTTAGTTACTTTTGTAGTGACGAGACAAGTAGTAAAGTGGTTGGTTGCCTGGCGACAATGCTGGGAACATGTTGCAGTGGCAATATAAAACAAAAGAAATTAAAGAATCTCGATGCGGTTACAAGGTTTTTCTTTTGTTCAAATTATAGATGAATATCGCTGCGAAAACGTTGGATGAGCCATAATAGGTTATAAAGGTCTAAAATCCACATAATACTTGGAGCTAAAATGCATCTTTTATACGTAGCCTTTTCGAAACTGGTTGGGTTACGTAATATGTCCCACTAGTATTTAAACAACACAAAAATACAAATACAATACTTTTTTGGGTGAAATATGTCCTAGTTAACTTACCATAAATTATGTTATACAGATAATAAGGCAGAAAGATACAAAAAGGGCTCTCAAAAAAATTGCGTGGGTGGTTTTTTTTACCATAGCAGTTTGAAAAAAAGGTGAAAATTTTGGTTACCCTAAATATCTTACGAACCAAAAACGCTAGAGACTTGAATTAAATTTTATATAATAAATTGTGACGTGATATCAAAGAAATATATTTTTTGAAAAAAATTCATTTAACGGTTTTTTTATAAATCAAAAAATCTGAAAAAAAAATGTTCACCTCCAAAACTTTGCGACTAAAATATGATTTCATCTCCAAAACAGTTTGTGCAACGAAAAATAATGTTTTTGACATCTAATAACATTTTGAGAAAAATGGAATTGACAGTTTTTTATAAACAATAAAATTCTAAAAAAAACATTACTCAAAGTTGGTAAAAATTGAATATCGATTCAAATATCTTTTCAAAAACTTGAAATTTAGGCTTCAATCTTATTTTATCTTATAAGAAATATTGTTTTCAACATTCTGAAAAATCGAATTGACAGTTTTTTTACAAAAAATTAAAAACCGAAAAAAAATTAACAAAAGTTTTTAAAAATTGATTTTCGACTCAAATAACTTTTCAAAACTTTGAGAAATTGGCTTTAATTTACTTATCTTTCAAAAAATATTGTTTTCAACATTCAGTAAAATTTTGAAAAAAATCGAATTGACAGTTTTTTTTACAAAAAATTAAAAACAGAAAAAAATTAGCAAAAGTTGGTAAAAAATGATTTTTGTCTCAAATATCTTTTTAAAAATTTGAGATAATAGCTTCTAACTAATTTTTACTTATAAGAAATATTGTTTTCAATATAAGAACAAGTTTTGAGAAAAATTGAATTGACACTTTTTTTTACAAAAAATAAAAACCTAAAAAATATGTATAAAAGTTGGTAAAAATTTATTTTCGACTCGAATATCTTTTAAAAAATTTGAAATATTGGCTTCAAACTAATTTTATCTTATAAGAAATATTGTTTTCAACATTCGATAAAACTTTGAAAAAAATCGAATTGACAGTTTTCTTACAAAAAGTAAAACTCTAAAAAAAAAATACTGAAACTTGGTAAAAATTTACTTTCGATTCAAATAGCTTTTCAGAAATTAAAAATATTGGCTTTAAACTTATTTTATTTCACAGAAAATATTGTTTTCGATTTTCAGTAATTTTTATATAAAAATCCAACAGTCCGTTTTTTCATAAAAAATAAAATCTACAAAAAATAGTACGCAAATTTGGTAAAAATTAATACGAGTACATATAGACAAACTTTTAAGCAAGACAAATCGACAGACGGTATGAGAAGTTGTCAGTTATTTAAGACGACTCATTAATTTGTTTTTCTTAAAAAAAAGTACAACAAAAGAGAAACGGCTGATGCTTCAATTAAGAATAAACATGACAACAAGCTTACTTACTTAGGCTAAAGGCCTGTGTGTATGGCCTCACCCAAGCAACCTAGATGTCTCTAGTTGCACACTTTAAAAGTAGATCACACGCAGAATTTTCGTCTCGAAATGAAACTACCTTAAAATTACGTCTGTCGATGACGTCTTGACCGAGAGAAGTGCGTTGTAGGTACTTTATTGATGACAGCATGTCCTTTATTTTGGCTCTAATGTTGGAATGGAATGTTGAGGTGGAAGCTCTGCAATATTCTTTCAAGAACGATGTTAAGGAAATCACATGACATCGTATCATTATGACAACAAGCTATTTGTATAAATATCAAGATTTCAATGAGTGAGAAATAGAATTTTTTACTTAGGAACTAAGACCTGTTAACTCCATGGGTGATCCCGAACTGGATATAAGGCTTTAACTTATCCTACTCTCCATCGCGTGCAATATACCTCCTTGACTGTTTTTCTCCACATGATTCTCGGTTTCCCAGCCATTTTGCATTTTTTATAAGTGGATTTCACTGCATTGCCACAGTCAATACCTTTAAGAAGCGTATGTGCAATCCACTGCCACTTGTACCTTGGTATATAATAGTGTCAATGTGTACCTGACTCGTTATCCTTTATAGTACTTCCTTGGATAAATGATTGGTTTTAAAATCTCGCATAATGGAATAATGTTTTGTAGACACCTTTTAACAAATGTCTGCATTTTTCTGATAATCTCTGCTGCTAATTTCGAAATATTAGTATAACAGCACTGTTACAAAATTTAAGCGCAACAGTCGTAGCTTTGTCTTTAAGCTGAAAGATTCATTCCTCCAAACATTGGACAACATCCTGAAAGCGCCTAAGATTTCCCGATACGTTTAGTGATATCTTGTTCGGTTCCACCTTCAATATGCCCAAGATATTGGAAACTCTCTATTTTTAACTTGCGACATATAAGAACTAAATGCATAATATGTTTACATGTCAAGAATTGCATTCGTAAAAAATGTAAAACTCAAACATGACATTGCGATTGTAAAAAAGTCGAATACAGCGCGTTCCCCGATTGGGCCCGACTGTTCTAACTTAAAATTTAAAGCATTTCACAATAGGCGTTGATCTATCAAATTATTGGCCAAAAATTCGAATTTTCTCAAATACAAAATGATAGATTTTTATTAAATTGTTTCTATTTTATTTTTCCTTAACTTGGAATCTTTCAATACACAAAAGTATGCACAGGAAAACTTTATTTAATTTGTGTTGAGCAATATTTTTTAGAGAGGATGACAGGGAGGTTCTGAGCCTGAACATCTTAGTTTTTCTCGTGTTCATATTCAGTCCCTCAATGTCTGCTTCTCGCTCCACCCTTATCGTCATTTGGTGGAGATCCATTTATCCTATACTTCGTCTGCGTACTCTAGATGTTTCACTTATTTTGTCAGTGTCCATCTTATTTCTCCGTTTCCTATCGAGGCTGCCCGCAGCACAATACTTAACACTAATAAGAACAGAATTGGTAGCAATATGAAACCCTTTGTCTGACTAGCTACGCTTACTAACTATCTATTAATGTCTTTTATCTTCCTACTATAAAGTAGGTACCTTCTTTTTGCTACTTAATACCTTCCATTTACAAATTGCCTATATCCTAGGTAGGTAGAAATGGCGATCTCAAGGCAACCTAGCCTGAGATCCAATTAGCGCTGTAGTGCGCCGTTTTTATATGCCTATATCCTACTCACTACAATTTATTAATAACTCCGAAAATCTGAGGATATTCTCAAAAATGAGTCTTGTCTTCATATTTTATGATTCAGTATTAATTGTTCATTTTATATCCAATTTTCAAAAATCTTACTGTTTTGTACAATCCGCAAACTTTGGTTTGCATTTCTTAGAATTAATGCTATTTCGATTTTTTAGATCTTTTTAGGCCGTGTTTTTTTTTTAAATTCTAATGTTAATGTTAAAACCTTTAACGGACAAACGTTTTGAAAGCTATTTTTCCAAATCTTTTCTAAAATGGTATTGGGTATAGTATTTATTGTAATATGTTATTTTCCACACGATGCTCTTTCACAGAAAGGATCACTGTTTTAAAAAAAAAAGTTTGTATTACTAAAAATATTCAATGGAAACAATCCTTTTCAAGTATCATACAAATGTCTGCACTGTCAAAGCTTACGTCCACTAGGTCATTTCAAATATAAATGCATCATTTCCATAAAAATTCTTATGCAGAGAGTTATTAACAAATTAAATGACACTCCATTCAAGAATATTTTCAACGTAATAGAAACAATTTTGACATCATAGATATCATTAACATCTCCTCATAGTTCTAATAAGTCAAAAGGGGTTCAAGTTCTGGATAAACGCAATCATAATCATACAAAGGGGAATATTTGACAAGTCAAAAGTAGCTCAGTTATGTTATACCTAAGAGCTGTTTAATTCACCACGATGTATGCCAGTTTGAAAAGAACAAATGGTGAGTTTGCGTACTAAAAGAAGGTATGATATATTATATTAGAGTGAATATAAGCGAACATAACTATAAATTCAAAAAAGTTGAATCATTTTTGGCGCCATTAAGTCTTTTCAAGACAACGTTTTCAAAACAAAATAAAAAAACAACAATATACCCATCAATCTTAGTATTTTGTTAAAAATAAAAATACAAACGATTTGTGACTTTGTGTATCTAACTTTAAAGTTTCGAAAAACAATCTGTCAGCTTGAATGCGATATTCCGGATCCGGACGCAAAATGTCCCAAACATCTTTTGTCTAAGATTAAGCAACCAGAAGGGGTTTGTCAAAAGTTGTTCCTTGCTTTGTACTATGTAGGCATGTGCTGTACAGTGTACATACGTCCATGTTTTTAAACATTTTAATATTTTTCTATAAACCTACACAGCTCACATCATTCTATATGACATAGTGGTATGTATGTGAGTAAGTGTTGTAACAAAACAAATTAAAATAATGAAGAAGAACCCTTTGATGGAGGTCTTGGGAATTCAGACGTAAAGTAAAATATAAAATCTCTCTGGCAACACATCATTGTCTCCCAAAAATAAAAATTAAAATGAACAAAATATGACAAACTTTCTTTAGACTTTTCTTCTAGAAGAACAAGAAAGCCTAGGGAGTTGTCTTTTGTGTGGATATAGCACGTATGTATTATTATAGCCGACTCTTATACATTTGGTATAAAGCTTAAATCCTTATTGTAGTGCTTACTTATTTATCCGACAAAGGATTTATGAAGAAGGAGGGAATGCACTTTCGGAAACTCTCTGGTTCCGTTTGTGTTGTGTGCCTTTTTTTATTATATTTTTATTTCGTTTCTTTTTTATTTTTGTCTTTTTTAATGTTGGATGTCAAAAATATTTTAACTTAAATCTGAGCAGTCATGTTTTGAAATACATGTGTTGTCGTCGGTATTTTTTGTTTTTATTTTTGTCACATAAAGTGAAGTTATGGAATACACAAAAATGTTTTAACAAAGTGAAAGAATTAATTAAAAATAAGACCATCAATTCAACAACTGACTTGATAAAATTTAAATAAAATTAAAATTAAAAGAACAAGGTGAACAACAGTGATTATAATTTATTTAGAAAGCAAGGTTCTGTTTTGAGTATGAAGGTAACATCGTGTATCCCATAGACATATTATGCCAGATAAAACAAAGCCTTCAAATAAATCATAGGTGATTCGAATGTTTAGGTTTATTTTATTGAACTTAAACACTTCTAAATTACCTATTCTAAGATTCACTTTATTCAAACTCAGGCGATTCTAGAAGGAAAGAAATACTTTTGTCAAACTTGCTCTGTCAAAAGGGATAATAGACGGATTGGGTGAGGCCATACAGAATCTGTATTTGAAATTTCAATTAAAAAATCTTTGTCAGAAGTGGGATTCGAACCCACGCCCTCAGAGAGGACCAGAACGCTCAGTAACCTACTATTTCAGTAGTAGATAAGATTTCTCTTGAGTCTGGCGCCTTAGACCGCTCGGCCATCCTGACATATATTTGCTTTGTGGTCAATTTTTTATCGGACTTGGCAATTTATTTTTGTTTATGTTTAACTTCAAGTATTAGAATAGTGTTCTTTTTCCTTAATTTAATGCCCCACACTTGACTTTGACATTTTCATAAAAAGTTTATTTTTAGCATATTAAATATAAAAAGTACGTTCTAGTGGATTGTTTCGACAATATTATATTCTTGTTTGTTCACAACCATTCTTATAGTGACAGCAATTTGATGGAACAAATAAATAAATAACATTCCAATAGAACTTTATAAATGTGGAGGTATACAGGATATCCTATAAAGCATGGTTCAAACTAATAATGGTGATAACCACGCCCATTACGTTTCAGAATTTGGAATTTTTGGTATCCCCTGTCATAATAGTTCTCGACCAATGGTTAACTTCCCATAGGAAGGTATTGTAATGGGTCCGATTTGTGGAATTGAAAATTTTGAATTTCTCGACGTTTTAAGTATATTCGTAGGTCTGTACGTTCGCGACGTTTTTTTTCGTCGTCCATAGCTCAAAAACCAGAAGAGATATTGACTTCAAATAAATGTTGTTATATAGATCATAATGCAGAAAGATGCTAAAAGGGCTCTCAAGAAAATTTCATGGGTGTTTTTTTTTTTACCATAGCAGTTTAATTAATGGTTCAACCTACATATCTCATTAACCAATAATGCTAGAGACTTGAATGCAATTTTATATTATATATTGTAACATGATTCCAAACAAGTATATTTTTGGATAAAAATCCTATTAACGGTTTTTTTATAAATCAAAAAAGCAGAAAAAAATGTGTCACCTCTATAATTTTACGAATAAAAAATGATGTTATCTCCACAACAATTTTGTGCAACGAAGAATAATTTTTTTAACATCTAGTAAAATTTTAATAAAAATCGAATAGAAAGTTTTTGTTGCAAAAAGTAAAAACCTAAAAAAATTGATAACAGTTGGTAAAAATTGATTTTTGAGCCAAAAATCTTTTCAAAAATTTGAGATATTCGCTTTAATCTTACTTTATCTTATAAAAAAAATCGAAATGGCAGTTTTTTACAAAAAAAAAATAAAAACAAAAAAAAAACATTACTAAGATTTTGTAAAATTTTGAAAAAAAAAACCAATTGACAGTTTTTTTACAAAATAATAATCAAAAATATCAGCTTCAAATTAATCTTATCTTATAAGAAATATTGTCTTCAACATTTGATAAAAATCGAATTGACAGTTCCTTTCCAAAAAATTAAAAACCTAAAAAAATCATACCTAAAAGTGGGTAAACATTGATTTTCGACCTTAATATCCCTAAAGATTAAAAATATTTGCTTCAAACTTATTTTATCGCTCAGAAAATATTGTTCTCCACATTCAGGAGCTTCCCACAGTCAGTTTTTTTAATACAAAATTAAAATCTACAAAAAATACTACTCAACTTTGCTAAAAATTGATGTTCGGTTCTCGATATCTCGTGAATAATAGAAGATATAGACTTCAAATTAATTTCATTGATCCAATTTGTATTTGTTTATATAAGAAATATAAACTTTTAAGACATGCTGCTAAAATTGTTAAAAATTGGGTTTCGTTTTAAAAATTCGTTAACTAAAATAGTTTTGGAAATCTTACTATTTCCTCATATGCAAAATACTGTAATTAATTTTTTTTCAATAATTCAACTGACACTTTTGTTTAAAAAAATTGACGGACGGAATGGGAATTCATCAGTATGTCGCACCTCCGGTGCAATAATGACGTAAATGCAATTTTCTTAAATGTTCAGGAATCACGGTTAAAGTTTGCTTGCTTATTGAAAATACTATATCATCCTAAAATAGGCCTACAGAATCGACTTCAAGAGTCCTAAAAATAGCTGACTATTCAGTGAGTTAGAGTTCATATTCTTACCTTTTATATCTTTCACCTGTTTCTTTTTTGAGCTTGTAAAGGGTTTGAACTATTGTGGAGCGCAAGGTACATTACGACTTTGTTGCTCCGAAAAATTTTATAGTTTAAACTTTTGTGTCAAACAAAAAAGTGGCCTCTTTTGGGCACTAGCAAAGATACAATCACGTCAATTTTACCACGGATAAAACTTGACATTTGGGACATTATGGCGTTCTTAACTCAATTTCAGAAAAAATTGCAATTGCGTCGATATTGCACCGGAGGTGCGATGTGTCGCATCCCAGCCTCTTTTTTAATTAAATTTTGCAAAAAACACTTGCTTTCGTCGATTATTAGTCGATTGTTCAATCTTCCTGTCCACAAATGATTTTTGTTTTCAATGTTCTTAGCATTTTAAATGTAACCCAATTTTACACTTCAATATTTAAAGTTGTATTTTGACAAAAATTTGAAAAGGTCAGTATTTGTTTCTTATCTCAAAAATTGTCTTTTTTCTTACACTTTTGAATCAAGTTGTGATTTTTAGAGCAGATTTGAACCCCCACAGAAATACACCCTCCATAATCGATATAAATAATTACATCTTATACATATAGGGTTTTCCACTAAGGACTTGACACCATCTTATGTGTCTAAAACTATGTGACCGGCTTTATGTTTAATTAAACAATGCATGAATAAAACTCCAATTCATTCATATTCCACCATATGCATGTTTACAAGGGTTGGGTTTTTATATTATTTCTTATATTTTAGTCAAGCGGATCACACAAAACCTATTTCATTTTTTACATTTTTTTATAATTTATATATAATAATTTTATTGCTCTAAATCGTTTGTGACATTTTATATCTAAATTTATAGCCACTTTACAACTGTCTACTAATGTAAGTGATTTTAAACAAATATTTGAAATGCAAATTTAATGTCAAATCAAAATAAGACAAGTTTTAGTCGTATTTGTTCCTGGGACTGGTTTCTTAAATTCAATCGTGTACTCGTAATGCGAGAAATGTATTAGTACTAATTTCTTTGGTAGGGCTACGTCGCTCGAGAGGAATTCCGAGCCCTAGACCGGGACGGGAAAATCTCGGGCCCTCCATATTTACCATTTTTTCAAAGTTCATGAAACAAAACTAGAAGAAAAGAAACTTTATAAAAACAGAAACCAAATTAAATATTTGTGTTTTGTTTTAAGTTCCCGGACCCCTTATTTTGACTTTAAAAATTTTCAAAATAAAATAAATTTGAAATGTACGTTAAATTAAGTAAAAAAATGTATTATAACTTTCTTTCAATAGTTCAGAGTTGCCCAATTTTTCATTAAATATTAACAAAAATGTAAGCCAATAATAATTAGGGGTTCAGATCGGCAAGCTGGTGACTGATAGATTGGTAGATTACATGCAAACAAATAAGTGGAAATAGGTATTTCCTCATGGCTTTAAATTTTACGGGCCCCTAGAAAATCCCGGGCCCGTGGGGTTTCCCCCTCGACGGGGCTGATCAGGCGTAGTACGTAGACAGGGTAGAATGACATTTTAAGGCTGATGTAAAGAAAGTTTATAATTTTTTCTAATGAACATTAATAAATAAAAAAGAGGCTGGGATGCAACCCACACTGATAACTTCCCATTTCTTCTGTCAATTTCTCTTGCTTAAAGGTTTGTAGGTTTCCGTGATTTGTTAAAAAAGTTATCAGTTAAATTATTCTAAAAAATTTAAAAATACACCAACAATATTTTGCATACAATGAAATATTAAGTTTGATTTCAAAATCTTATTTCTAATGTAAACAAATATAGGTTAGATGAATGAAAATAATTTGAAGCCAAACGTGTTAAACAAAACTCTTCAAAATTACCTGACCATTTAGGAAGATTCTAGTTCTAGAAAGCTTTAACTGAGCTTTTTAAATTTTTGTTTTTAATAAATGAATTTTTTTTGTATCGTATTTTTGAACTTTTAAAAAATTGTTCGAAAATCCTTGACACAAAAAAGTATTTATCGAACGAAATGCATTCCATCAATGACTGTCGTCTGATATAAAAAGGTATGCAAAATTTTTAAATTTAGTTTGTTTGAAATGTCTTAATTTGAGAATTTGAAAACGAGGGAAATAGGCTATAAGCGTTAAGTCAAACAACCAAATCGACCAATCGGCATTTCTTGAAGTAGAATGTATCAAACTTATTCTTCAATAAATCAATTGTAAGGTATGATGTGTCTGTGTAGCTTTATGGCACCATCCCACCAAACACAATTGGTAACCATGTCGGTATAACGCTGAAAATTCTCAATAACATGACGTTTGTAATGTTTTCGAAAGATTGGTTGAAATTTCACCTTTGTATATTATGCAATAATATGCTGTACAAACCATATATATTTATATATGCATATTTTGTCAGCATCTTTCTATGTGTGGGCAATAGCCGTGTCCACTGCGTTGGTTCATGTTACGCTTTATTGTCTCAGGTTCCTGTTGATAGCGGAGAATTGTAATGCTATATAAAGTTGTGTCCAAGCTAAAGAAACATTTTTGTAACACTTAAAAGCGTTTCAGAAAAATAGAAATGTTTCTGAAATGTTTTTTTTTTGGTCTGGACGCTCTCGAAACAATTCTAGAATGTTTCTCCGTTTCTCATTCTG
The DNA here is from genome assembly GCF_945859685.1 of Eupeodes corollae. Taxonomy (NCBI): domain Eukaryota; kingdom Metazoa; phylum Arthropoda; class Insecta; order Diptera; family Syrphidae; genus Eupeodes; species Eupeodes corollae. The sequence continues at coordinate 176,928,723 of NC_079147.1, read as the reverse complement.
GGTGGAAATCTTTATTTCTTTCCCAAGTATTTACATAGGTGAAGTAGATTGTGGGTGATTGGCTATGATATGAATATACATATATTAAATGTAACGGAAGGAATAAAGCAGCGTGAATGTTATCTAACTGATAAAAACGTATAAAATAAAAAAAGGTTTGTACACAACTTTTTTCAAATAAAGTTAAAAAAGCTGATACATATTTCCGAAAAAATAAAATTTCAATACAATGATGTAAAAAAATAAAATGTATGTTTGTAAAACATATTTCATTTATATATATGTTTTAATAGTCCAATATCACGCACAAAATCGGATACATAATTAAGAAACAAAGAGACATTTCAAAAAAAATTTTCAAAGCGTTCACTCAAAATAAAAACAACGAACCAGAATCATCTGAAGTATTTTTTAAACCAAGTGAAAACATTTCAGTAACGTTTTTTAAACAATCTTTCCTGATATGTGTTTTTGGTGTGAACACACCCTTACAGTACAGAATTCTTTGTTGAAAGGTTGAGCTGTTGCAGCGATGACGAGTTTATTTTCTTGAATTGAGCCTTTAATCTCGCGGCTAACCCAGCCATACAATTAACGTGGTGTCTCATTCATAAATTGTAGCCCGGAAACAATGATTGACTTTACGCATGAGTATCAAACAACAATATCTTCACAGAGTTTCAAGCTGGATATAGTAAGGAAAACATGGACAATATTTAAAACTTGGCTTCAATAATGCATATTAAGCTTAAGGAGAAAAAAGAGCTTATGTATTTTTTGTATGGATTCGAAGGCTGAATTCCATAAAATCTTTCGAAGCTTGTTAATTTATAAACATCACTCAATTGTAATTTAGACAAAAATCGTTCGGATAATTCAGTCCATTTATGTCAACACTTTTTCTGCTGTGTGGCCAGGAAAAGATATGTCTTAAAATTTTGAAACAATAAATGTTATCAAACCAGGATGCCACCGCTCCTCTTATGCTTTACTTTATGCGAAAGATTTTCAAGATTTTTTGAATATGACGAAATAAGAGGTGATAGTGTTTCGGAATGCAGGTAGACTATCTGACAAGGAACATTTTAAATTCAAAGAAGTACCCGAATACGATCAACTTCAAGTTACAAAATATCTTCAAATCTTTTAACGCTTAAGATGACCTCTAGGCAACAAGAGGTAAGAAATATTGGAATGAAAATTTTGATATTGGTAAAGTGACATGGATTTCCAAATGATATGCACTCTTATTCGTCTAAATAGAAGCAGATACGGCAGTTTTGGATCATCGATGTTCAGTATTTGCAATTTTAAGAAGACCGAACATTTCCAAAACAGATGACCCGTACTGAGAGAATTCCAAGCCACTTAGCCAGTGAAGCTTTAATTTAAGTGAAGACAAACAATTTTAACGTTTAATGGTGAAAATACGAATGATTGAAAACAACTATTCAAATTCTGAATAGTAGCTATTTCGTGCAGAAACCAACTCATGGAGGAATTCAACTATTTATCAATTTATAATATCAACTATAAGTAAAATCAATATCAAATATTCCTTTCTGCTTTTTTTTAACAATTAACAAATGTTATGAACATGTTTGTCAATATCAATGTAGTATCCCCAACTTTTTGGAAATACCATATCGGTTTTAAGCCTTAAAATATAATTTGCCATGAACATTTTACAATAATGAAGTCGTTATCCTTCAAATTCCTCATTATTATCAACTATAAAAGTGGTCTGTTTCTCTCACTCTCTAAACTCTCAATGTCTGAAGAGTTTACCAACCACAAACGTCTATAATAACCACAAACTATACCCGCTTTTTAATAGGTCCTTAAACCCTCTTTCATGTCAAAATTGATCCTTGAGTTTTTTTACATACACAAAGCACCTAAAATTGTTCATGTATACTTCATCGTCAAAAGGAAAGAAAGTTAACACAAAAAAGTAGTATCGACACTCGAAATTGCGAAACATCAAAATTCAAATAACCTTATGGGCAATTACATTTAACATTTGCTCTCATCACACATCCCAGCTCAGCGGCGGCGGCGGTGGCGGCATATACCGAATCAAAGCAAAATTGTTGTTATCCTTACCAAATGACCATCATACGAGTATATGTGTATGAAAATTCACTTTTAATAAAATCTTTTGCAATACTTTTTTTTATCCACATCACAAGCAACCTTACCAACTGCTGTGCAGAATGAAATTGTATTTTACGAGTTAGTTTAGCTTGAATACTTATAAGTCTGCATTTAGCTCCTTTTTTTGTGGCTGTTTTTGATATTTTTTAAACTTCCTCCCAATTCCCAAATTCAACTCCTAGATTCGTGCTGTGTGATGTGAGGTAATGCTGCTGTGGTGTTATTTACTCAAATTTTTAATGAAACACTTCATACCGCATTGAAGAACTTTTTCGAGAGGATTTTTCTCTATAAAATTGCTGTTATATTTGACCCTTAAAACTGAGATGGGAATCTTTTATTATATTAGATTTTTCTTATTTTCTGTATTTTTTTTTACAGAGGATAACGAGTATTTAAGATTGAAGTCATTTAAAAATGGCGAAATATTAGCAAATATTTAGCTAGCACTGAAATTATTTTCGAGAGGCCGCATTTATATCTTTGGGTGGAATTTAGATGTTTTTTATGGATGTGTGGTGTGAGTCTTTGCTGGGGGAATGCGGGAGGTACAGATTAATGGTGTGCCGATGGGGTTTGTTTAAGTACTTTTATGTGTTTTTAAAGAGAGAAAAAGATTTATTAGTTAAGAGCAAATATTTCTGATGTGGATTTCGAGTTTTGAGAAGTTAACCTTGCGAATTTGCTGTGAGGTTATATTTGATTTTGGAAATTATTATTGTCAATGTCATTCATGAGTGCTTAAATGCTTATCTGTATTTTACTGATTTGGAGCCTTCAAAACTTTAAATCAATTTTCAAATGCAAACATTACGATTTAAGGGAAGGAATTAAATTGTAAGGGAATGATACAACATTTTGACATTAAGATTAAAGCTTATTTTATAATTGTTATACCTACAAGAAAATCCAAGCTTAAGTAATTTTAAATGTTCGAAACGTAAAACAAATTTTAGGACTAAGAATATTCTTAAGTTTTTCATTTTTATAAAAAAAGTGTCAACAATTTAATTTATTAACTTCCCATAGGAAGTTTTTTTAATGGGTCCGATTTGTCAAATTTAAAAATGTTGACATTTCTCGACGTTTCTAGATCCCTAGAGTCAAAACAAAAGATTTTTAAAAGATGTCTGTGCTTGCGTGCGTACGTACGTTCGTACGTCAGTACGTTCGTGACGTTTTTTCGTCGTTCATAGCTCAAGAACCAGAAGAAATATCGACTTCAAATAAATGTTGTTATACAGATAATAATGCAAAAAGATGCAGCAAGGGCTCTCAAGAAAATTGCGTTGATAGTTTTTTTTAACATAATATGGAGTTTAAAAAAAGATGAAAATTTTGGTTAACCCTAAATATCTCACGACTCAATGGCGCTAGAGACTTAAATTAAATTTTATATTATATATTGTAACGTGATACCAAACCAGTATATTTTTTGAAATCAAAAATACTAAAAAAAAATGTGTGACCTCGAAAATTTTACAAATAAAAATGATTTCATCTTCAAAACAATTTTGCGCGACGAAAAATAACGTTTTTACTCACATTTTGAGAAAAAATCGAATTGACAGTTTGTTTACAAAAAATAAAAACCTAAGCAAAAAAATGAAAAAAAAGTTGGTGAAAATTGATTTTCAAATCAAATATCTTTTCAAAACTTTGAGATATTGGCTTTAAACTACTTTTATCTTTTAAAAATTATTGTTGTCAACATTCAATTAAATTTTGAGAAAAAAATAAAGAAAATAAAAACCAAAACAAAAAAATTAATAAAAAATGGTGAAAATTGATTTTCAAATCAAACGTCTTTTCAAAACTTAAAGATATTATCTTTAAACTACTTTTATCTTTTAAGAAATATTGTTGTCAACATTCAACATAATTTTGAGAAAAATCGAATTGACAGACCTAAACAAAAAACTGTACTAAAACTTGGTCAAAATTTACCTCCGACTCTTTAATTTTTGAAAAGCTATTTGCTTTTTTCTTACAAAAATCCTACAGTCTGTTTTTTCATAAAAAATAAAATCTACACCAAATAGTACTCAAATTTGGTAAAATTTTATGTTCGGTTATTGATATATCCTCAATTTTATTTCATTTATCTAATTTGTAAAAATTAAAGAAAGCTATTAAAATTTGTAAAAATGTGTTTTAGTCTAAAAATTAGATTTTGAAACTAAACTATAAAAAATATTGTTAGTAATTTTACTATTTTTAAGAATAATTCAACTGACAACTTTTTTAACCCAACACGAAAACCTATGAACTTTTAAGCAAGACAAACCGACAGACGGGATGTAAATTTATCAGTGTGGGTTACATCCCAGCCTCTTTTTATCAATAGTTAGAGATTCCAGCTCAGCGGTAGTATGGCTACACAAGTATTCGTAAAATTGCATTTGTATATGTAATTGACTCTGTATACTTCAACTTGAACTTTAATTTCAACTTCAACCTTAACTTCAACATCAACTTTAACTTCAATTTGAAATTCAACTTCAATTTCAACTTCAGCTTTAGCTTCAACTTCAACTTCAACTCTAACTTCAACTTCGACTTCAACTTCAACTACAACTTTAACTTCAACTTAAACTTCAACTTCATCTTCAATTTCAACTACAAGTTCATATTCAAATTCAACCTTAACTTTAACTTCACCTTCAACTTCAATTTCAACTACAACTTCATCTTCAACTAAAACTTCGTCTTCAACTTTAACTTTAACTTCACCTTCAATTTCAACTACAACTTCAACTTGAACTTCAATTTCAACTACAACTTCAACTTCAATTTCAAATTCAACTACAACTCATCTTCAATTTCAAACTCAAGTTGAACTTCAAGTTCAACTTCAAATTCAACTTCAACTACACCTTCATCTTCAACTTCAACTTTAAGTTCAACTTCAACTCCAATTTCAACTACAACTTTAACTTCAACTACACCTTTATCTTCAACTTCAACGGCATCTGCAATTTAAACTCAATCATACTGATTCTGCTATAATACCTTTAATTTTATCGTATTCAATTTTGTATCGGTATCGCAACATTCCCTCAATTATTGTATTTTACAACCTTTGTTAAGGATCTTACAGTCTTTATCATAAAACACAAAATTACAAAGTTTGAAAATTTGAAGTAAATATGCTTTTGAATTAACTATACTAATTTTTTTTTTTTTTATTTATTATTATTTTGTTTTTCTTTAACTAAGAAACATACCTTCATCCGAAAGATGAGTTAAAACAATTTGTTTTAGTCTCAATTGATTAAAGTCTCAGATCGTGGTGTAGTGCTGATATAATCACAATATTCCCCTCCATCAGCAAGTCCCACCTTTTTGTTTTCAAACAAACTTTTTTTTTCTTTTTATCTACAACATTTGAATTCAAAACCTTGGATTAGTACATCTTGTTTGCAATTTCAAACACAACTTAGATTTATATAATATTCAATTTTTATGTAACGAACTTTTATTTGGATACCTTACCTGCACATATTGTTGTTTAGTTTGTTTGTTACTTGAGAAATAGCAAAGAGACGACTAGCAACGTTCCCATGGCCACCGCCAAACCTTGTAAAAGTTTTCAATTAAAAAACTTTTTCTCCAGCGATTCACGTAAATTGTTCTTCGCCACCTCTTTGTATGAAGAGATTTTTTAAAGAGTTACCACATTATTTTCGTTTACCAACAAAACCAGGCCAGACACTATAACGCCTTCAAAGTAACACCCTTGCAAGATTTCTTTTGGGTACTGAAACTTCCAATTTTGGATGTTCTCGGTAAATATTTCGGCACTAAGAAGGTTTTTCTTTCTAAAATTCTGTTCTCGTCTGAGGCAAGAATTTTCGTCTCTACATACCTTAACATCATAACCATATTTTTTGTGTTACACTAAGAAGCAAAAAGCTAGACTCTTGACTCAATAAAATACGACGACACTCCCTTGTAGGGCCGTGGAAAAAAGTTTGCCAGCAAAATACCCTTAAATTTATTACAAAAAGTTTAGGGACGTTATTGTTGATTTTAACTTTGTTTTTTGTTGTTGTTTTTTCTTCGTCTTGATCTAACAGCGGTTTTTGCTGACCGAAAATATCTTTTCTTTTCCTTTTTCAAAAACATAACAAAGTTTGCATTCTCTTGGCCTTTATTAATGAAGTTGAAAATATAAAATCCAAAGTGCCAGTGTGCGAGCTGTGTGATGACGGAGAACAATTTCAAGCCATTAAGTCTGGAGAGGTAGCCCTATATACCACCTATAATAATTTTACCTCTATATGATGATGCGGTAGGTATAAAGGGTGGTATTTTAAGTGATGATTGTTTTTATATGATGAGGCTTAGGGTCAGTGCTGCTGCGTTGGACGTTCGGGGGTTCAAAGAAGACAGACTCAACTCTACTGTATTAAACTTACCCGTCTAACTAATAAAGGTGCAAACGGAGGAAATTGATGAATGAAGGTCGTAGGTATCTTATAGATGAAAAAGGTGGTTAAATTAAATTGTTGCTACAAAAAAAATGAAAAAGAAAAATGATATTTAGTGGGTAAATCGAGAATGCTATTAGTGATGGTGGGATTGATGATAGCATCATGGCAAGGGAATTATTATCAATTAAATATTTTATACACCTTAAATAGGCTGATGAGAATGAAAGGAGGGTCGAAGGATGAATTAATGAGTAAATTGAATGACTTTGCAAATTATTATATCCTTTTATAGAGATTTATCTTAAATTTGAAGAAGGCACCCTCGTTAATGGATAAGTGATACTATAATTATTGTAAAATTTTAACCATAATTTAAGCTTTTAAACTAGACCACAAAAAAGTAGCGCTCGAGTTGTTAAAAAATGTTTTTGGTTATGATTTATGGCCATCATCATGGGAAATTAAAGAATATACAGTCAGTCGTTTTACGAGTAACTAAATGATAATTTGAAGTTTAAAAAAATGCTTGTGTTGCCTAAGGCAAAGATTCTTTTACTTACTTACTTAATGTATCGCTACAGTCCTGTGTGAACTAGGGTCTCACCCAACAAACTTCTCCATCTAGCTCGGTCCATAGCTAAGATCAAAGATTCTTTTAGTTAAACAATAATTTTGTTAAAAAACAACCAATAGATGGATCGAACTATTTCAACAGTACTTTAAGGATTCTGTTTTGAAAATTATAAATTTCACACTTGATTTCATGATAAGCAAACTGGGTAACCTGGGGCCTATTTCACCAAACACATTTTACTTTCCAATCTTACAAAAAAATAATAAAATATATTGAGAATAAAATAAAAATCATGCAAAGTAAAGTGTTTCACAAAATTTGAAAAGTACAAAAAAATTTTAATTTTTGATTTCTAAGACTTTATTTGAAAAGTGATAAAAAAATGTGCTTCACCAATTTAAAATAAAATTTTTCAATTGATTTGTGATTTGAAAAGTGTAAGGTAAACCTTAGATTGTGTTCATTAAGATCCAATATGATCAAATAACGTATGTACAAGCTGGCGTTGAAAATGCAGCATTAGTCAATCAGACAAAAATAATAAGAGACTTCCCATCCTGTCAGTCTATTAGTCTGGCTTAAACTTTTAACAAAATATTCATAACAATATTTTGTGAAAGATATATTCAATTCAGATTCTCCTATTGCTCCGAATTCAATACATCATAAAGCTTTATCTATTTGTTTTGAATATATTGAATATTTTAAAAATAAATTTTCTAATAAATTTAATTTAATGTACCACAAGGCTAATATTCAGGGCATAGTGAGTTATATGTCTCAATTTAACTGGAATTTTCAGCTTAATTATTCTGATTTATTGGTTTCATACAAATTTTTTACTAACTCGTTGAAAAGTGCAATTAATACATTCGTACCGAAATTGCCTATTAAATGTAATTCGAACCCTTCATGGTTCAATAAAAGGTTATGTAATCTTAGCAAGAAAAAGAACAAACCTTATAAGCTATATCGAAATTCATTAGATAATTCTTTTCTTAAATTCAGCTATTCCCAATTGGATAGAGAATTCAATGTTCTAAATTAGTTTCTTTATAACAATTATATATATTCAATAGAGAGAATTAAAGCATAATAATAAAAGTTTCTGGTTTTTCATAAAGAATAAAAAAAGATGTAATGGGTTACCAAAAACAATGCAGTAAATGGGTGACACATACTCCGATATTGCATCTATTTGTAATGTTTTTGTCAGCTTATTTCCAATCAAACTATACTTCTCCAAAGGGATATTCTTTACAAACAATTAATTCCGAAACTCCATTAAGTATTGGATTTTTGAATATAAGTGTAAATGAAGTTGAAAATGCATTACATAGCTTAAGCTGCGATAAAAGTGCTGGTCCAGATGAAATTCCTCCAGTTATTTTAAAAAAATGTGCATTTGCTCTTGCTGAACCTTAAACAATTGTTTTTAATAATTCTCTTTCTAAAGGAGAATTTCTCTCTGAGTGAAAGAAATCCTTCATCAATCCAATACAAAAATCAGGTTCTAAACAGGAAATATTAAACTATCGCCCGATCTGCAAACTCTCAGCGATACCTAAACTTTTTGAAAAGATTGTATACGATAAATTATTGTTTTGGTTCAAAGAAATAATATCACCTTACCAAATCATTTGATACTAAATTCTAAACTAAAAAGCGCAGCCTTTCACTCTGCTATGCTATCATGGCTTTCTTCCTGCTTAACGAAACGTTATCAAATTGGTTCCATAGATAACATTCAATCTTCTCCTTTATTGGTAACCTCTGGCATACCGCAAGGTAGTCATCTTTGACCGTTATTGTTCTTGATTTTTATTAATGACATGCCTAACGTTTTTAAAAACTCATCACCGCCTTCTTTTTGCAGACGATCTTAAATTCTTTAAAAGCATTAAATCCTCTCGCGACTACCATCTACTCCAAGACGATCTTAGTTGTTTAACTAATTGGTGCACCATTAATGACTTGTTTTTGAATGTCTCCAAATGTCAGTGTTTTACTTTTTCGCGTATTGCCAATCCTATCAAATTCGACTACAAAATAAACAATAATATTCTAGAAAGAGTTTTTGAAAAAAAAGATTTGGAAATAATATTTGATTGTAAATTAAACTTTATAAAACATATCGAATACATAATTGCATCTAACACCATGCTTGGTTTCATAAAACGTAATTCATCTGGTTTTACTGATCCCTATACTCTAAAATGTCTGTATAATGCTTATGTCAGATCTATTTTAGAGTATGGATGTGTTATATGGAACCCTCATTACAGCATTCATTCTACTAGAATTGAAAATGTTCAGAAAAAGTTCACTAGGTTCGTTATTTGGAAACTTGGTTGGAATATTGAAATGAACTCTTATTCAACTAGATGTAAGCTAATTGATATTCAGTCACTCGAAAACCGTAGAAAAATGTACTCTGTATTGTTTGTAAGTGATATTTTCTCTTCTCGTATCAATTGTTCTTCGCTTCTGTCTTTGATTGAGTAATAGTAATCCGGCTACCCTTAAATGTAATCTACAACGTCATTTATATATATTTATTTTTATTTATGTAAGTTATTTTCAATTAGTCTGTAAGATATTTTTGTCTGATTGATGAAAAAATAAATAAATAATAAAATACTAAAGATAAATAATTTGAAGTCAAAATATTTTTCTTTGTTCTGCTAATACTTGAGTCGGAAACAATTTCTTATCAGTTTTTTGTTGTTTATGTAGATTTTCCCGTTTTGATAAAAAATTGTCAGTTGAATTTTTCTAAAAGATTAACCAACAATATTTTGTATATGATGAAATAGTTTAATTTCAAAATCTATTTTTGCTAACGAGATATTTAGTCGAAATACAATGTTTACAAATTTTAGTAACATTTCTTCAAAATTTGTATTTCTTCTAAGAACATTTTCTTATAACAAAATTAAGAGTACATAATCATATGATTTTAAAGTCAATGCCTTGATTTAATCGCGAGATTTCAAGAACCAAATATCAATTCCTACCAATTGTCCGTACTATTTTTTTGTAGATTTAAATTTTAATAAAAAAAAACTGAGTTTCGGATTCTTATAAAAATTTTACTGAATGTAAAAAACAATATTTCCTATTAAATGAAATTATTGTGAAGTCAACAGTTTTTGAAAAGATATTTTAGTATAGTATCACGTCAAAATATATAGTATACAATTTAGTTCAAGTCGCTAGCGTTATTGGTTCGTGAGATATTTTTGGGTTAACCAATATGTTCACTTTTTTTAAAATAGTTATGGCAAAAACACACCTACTTAAATTTTTTGAGAGTCATTTCTGCATTATAATCTGTATGTTCTGTATTTGAAGTCGATATTTCTAAAACTTCTTGAAACATCTACGACGTACGAACAAAAGTACACACAGACATCTCTCTAAAAAATCTTTTATTTTGACTCTAGGGACCTTAAAACGTCGAGAAATGACAAAATTTCCAATTAGTCAAATCGGACCGATTACAATAATTTCCAATGGGCAGAAAAAAAGTTAGTCGTCTTAGAGGTTGTAAAAATAAAGCGGTAATTTTTGAATGCTTATGTTGTTACTTCAAGATTTATAAAAATTTGTCTTCCAAAAAAAAAAAAAACAAAAGTTGTTACAAGAGTCTTCGAAACATATTTCTTTGGCCATTGAATTGTACTTTTTTTTATACCATTTTAATCAACACAAATTCAATGGTACTTTTCGTTAATCGACAACTTTCTTTTGCCGGAAAATCATTATCGATATCAGTTTCACTACTCTTGGGTCTATATTATTCAAAAAAATTAATTTTTTTTTTATAAATTATCTTACTTTTATATCTTGCTTTTTAAAAGAAACAATTACAAGTTGCATTTTAGGACTGCTACGATTTCAATGGGTTGAAAAAACTTTACAAAGCAGACATTTTTGAAATTGAAATGAATCGACGAGCTAACTGGAAAATGTATGTTCTTTGGTAAATTCGTAAGAATTCTGTTGTCAACTATTATTTTCTTATTAATTTTTCAGTTTTCGTCAACTTTTCAAAACAAACATAACATAATTTTTAATGTATATTGTTTGGTGAAACAAAAAGAACTTTGCAATTTTGAGTTTGGTGAAACGTGATTTGCAAAGTAAAAGTTCAAAGTTGCAAAAAAAAACAAAAAATAGCCATATTGTTTTTAGCTTATTTTAAAAACGATGCTATCAAATCAATCCAAAAGCCCAAGTATTGGAAAGCATAGTTTCTTAATTATGTCACAAAAAAATTGTAGTTCTCTTTGTGACGAAAGACTAGTCTAGATTTATTAAACGTTTGTACCTAATAAACCTACCGAAAAACAAAAAAAAATGTTTTCATAATAAAAAAATGTTTTTTGTCGAAACGATTCTGTATAAAATTCTAGCTTTCCAAATTGCAAGTCCATATCTGTAAGTGCTGGAATTATCATTGCCATATTTTATTATTCCAGTTATTACCACTAAAAATGTCATATTCACCGTATTACATTTATCATGGGGGTTCATAAAGTGTGATACCTAATTTGTTGTTCAGCATTTTAACTATTCAGAGAGAGATAAAGGTTTTTCCTGTTTGCTCCATTTTTGAAATTTCATGTTTTATCTGCACCCAAATTAAAGTTACAAAAAAACGTTACAAAATTAAAAACACATGCATTTTGAATCATGTTGGTGTGTTGAAAAGATGTGTAATCTCTCTTAGCTGCCTATTTTATGAGTCTTTTGTGGCTGCTTCGTATTGACTGCAGTATCAGTCGTACTGCCTTTTAGAAAACCTAAAAATTATTTTGGAAAGTTTTCAAAAGAAGATTAAGACAATAAAATTTAAATTTTACATTTCATTCTGGTTCTCAACGTTGTTTACTACTAAATCGATCTGAGAGTTTTCTGGGCGTCAATGTAATCTCTTTAGAATTAATTGTAAAGCTCAATAAAAATATAATTTTGATTTTTCAAGCTGATTCCAGTTAGTTGCTTTATTATTAGAAAATATTTGCTTCTTATTGTGCAATCATTTATTGTAGACAGATATATCGACATCTATTTCACATGAAGATCTGTCCACCGTTAGACTACAATCTACAAACTACTTGTCTTTTGTTCTTATTTTAGCTTCAATTAACCAAATGGACGAAAACAAAATTAATTTCTTTTCATATCTTGTTTAAAATTATCCATTTTATTAAGTTAAATTACGTCCTGGCCTGAATTTCGCTAAATTTCTTACAATTTTGTAATACATTCTTCTGAAATATGTTTAACTGTATCAACTTATAAATATAAAATCATTAGTTAAAGTTTTTCTGGTACACTTAGGCGTATGCGCAATTTTTGTATGGATTAATTAATTTAAAAATACATTTTTTGCATTATTAGTTTCATGTTTTTCCAAGATGTTTAGCAATTTCGAAGTAAAAGAAGAAGAAAATTGTATGTATTTGCAACACCCCCATTTCTCCTTTACAAAATATTACCTTGTCAAAATGATGAATGTGATTAAATGATAATGGCAAGCCATCAGCTTTCTCAAGTAAATTTTCGGGAAAAATAAAGAAAGGAAGTACTTCTTTGTAAACAATCCTTAAATATTTATGAATACAAATTATGTAAAATTAATTTATTTAACTAGCGAACCTTTTGTAGAAATTAGTATGACTTTTCAGCTGGATTACCCTATTTAAAACAATAACTATTGATTTATATGTATGTATTACTACTAAAATATAGTGGTCTACCTTTCAAGATGCCAGATGATGATCTTTTGCTTGCAAATATAGAAAGTGTAATTGAAATTTGCCACATATAACTATTACATAAGTACATGCGTAAATATAACCATCAGTGTGTAAATTACACATTCTAACTTTATTTCTCGGAAACCATAATTCTGATGCCCAGCATCATATCAGCTCACTTGCTTTAACCTGAATTTAATTTTAATTTAAACCTGCTTAATTAACAACTTTACTCTTCCTTCTACTGAACAAAATATGGTTAATTTACTCCTACAGAAAGGCTGGGGTCAAAATATTTAAATAAGAAATAAGTTCACGGTGTACACTGTACATACATATACGAGACGGTCTCAGAGGCATAAAATAGAGGCTCTCATAATAAATTGGAAAATTACCATACAACAAGATTAAATCCGCCATACATCACTTAACCTACAAACATACAAATAGAAATAGTCAATATTTCCCATTGACATGCAAAATTGTAAACGAAAATAACTCTCCCATCCTTCTTAATGCAATTTTACTTCTTGCCACCTGGTTTGTATGCACAAGTCGGGGGCTATAATTTAATTTCAAACAATTTTAACAGAAACCCTCTACGTTCGCGGCTACTACACACATATGCATGTACTTATGTAGTTATTTAGGTAAAGGGACATAATTTAAAGCTATGTGCTGCAACTGCATGCAATAATTAAAATAATATAAATACTTTCATGAAATTATTCAATTTGGAAGACACGTCCCATATGTAAAATGTAACAACTCGATTCAGCTCAAGGAATTCCGATCAAAATATTTTACTATCGAGGCACCAGATTTGTGTTGAGTTGCTAATATGAAACAACAATGCTGACAATGTCATAATATGTATGGGAAGACACATCTTATTTAATGTATAAATACACTTGTGGTCACAAAATAGGATCACACAGTAAGCAAAAACTTATCGAAACTATGAGAACCTGATTAGCAGCATTGTATGTCATTAGCAACTTGGCCCCATTGTACGTGATAGTCGAAAACTCAGTTAAGAGCGCCATATTAAGATTTGCCAGGAGAGATCGGATAAAAGAAAAATTAAGACTTTTGGAGAAAAAGCCTAGATTTGCAAGTCCTCAGAAGTAAACTTTCTATACATTTTAAGAACAAAAAATATAACTTCGAGAAAAACTTTTGAAAGGCGTCAATTTCCAAGAAAGAGTGAGTGATGAAAATGTTAACCACACCCCAAAATCAAACAGCATTAAGTGGTACACTTGTAGTTTGAAAATATTCCAAGAAATTTGGTGAAGGAGTCAAGAACCAAACTATCAATACTGACGCGCCGCGACACTACAGTCTATTAGCATCTTTCAGGTGGAAGTCAACGTCATGGGAAATACACAAAAGCTGCATTAAAAGTCCTATAGATTCTAAATGTGTTAAATGTGTTGGTAGAATAAATGATTCCTTAGCTAATTCGGAAGCAACGGCAAACTAAGGAGACTAGATCCCTATTGTGCTATAGCAAAAAATGTAATCAAAAATACTTTGGATTAACTGCCCCCCTAAACCAGCCAAACTACTGTTTCGGAACTACAATAACAATCGATTTTTTAGCTGTATCACTCCGCAGAAATAATGGCCAGAAAATTCTTCATACAAAATTCTGGCTTTTTTTCCTAAGAAAAAATCACAAATTTTTCTGGCAAAATTTCTGAATTTCAGGTATTTTTTCCTAACAATTCTGGCGTTTTTTTACATTTACAGAAATGGAAAAAAAGGCAAAAAAAATATTTGGAAAAAAAGCCAGAAATAAACTTTCTGGCGTTTTTCCTTTTCATGTTTAGGAAAAACGCCAGAAAACTGTATTTTGTATAAATTGTTGTAAAAAATAAACAGTTTTACTACACATTCTTTCATCTATTGTAAGAATTATTGTTAAGTTGCTCTCGCGAATTCATCATTGACACTTGACTACTTTGTTAAATAAATTGTTACAAATAAAAAAAATTATTGAAAACTTTAGTAATTTTTTGCGTGGCAGCCACGCCGTAACCGCGCCGGCCCGCACTGTGTCCGCAATGCCATGGCCACGCCTCGCCCGCGACTGCCCCCCCCCACGGGTGCATGTCAAGGGCTGTTTTCTCCTGTTGTGATAAAATATCTACAATATTGACCAAGTAGCGACTTTTAAAATGCAAAACATTTTCTTTTTTTTCCAAATTGACATCAGGAAATTAGGCCAGAATATATCAATTGGTTTTCTGGCCTAATTTCCATTCTGGTTTCTGTTTTGTTTCCATTTCTGTCTGGCACAATGTTTCACGCTTATTTTCCACAAAAAAATCTGCTTCTTTTTCCAATTTGAAGCAGAAAACATTTTCTGGCGTTTTTTCCAAAAAAAAATTCTTGCGTACCTAATTTCTTCTAGCGTAATTTCCGGGAGCCGAAATAATATTAGATTAATAATAGCCCCTAGTGATCACTGCGAGCAGAAGCATCATCATTAGATGTCATCATCTTAGGATTGGTGAGCAGTGATATCTATAAGTTTTTTATTGAACAGTAGAGAACAATAGAGGAGATTAATGTAACGCCAGCATTGGCCAGAGGCGATTGGACCTAACTTAATACAAAATAAAGAACTATCTTTTTTTAAGACACATTATTAAGTTTTCTGAAGAATATCAATTGAAGGGCATACTGATTTCAAATAAGTATTCTAAAAAAGAAATCTAGCTCTTGGTGAAATGCTTTCAAAAACCCAAACATTTGTGAATTCCCAATCTCAGATTTCTCTTAATTTTATGTTAGGAATTCGCTTTAAGTCTATGGTAAAAGTTTCGAGAATTAGCTTTAAAAAAAAACACTATTTTTGAAAATAGGAAATTGGAATGGATTGGCAAAGAGGATTTCTTACTGATATTGGTTCAAATTAGAGTCCAAACCATAACAAAATGATTCAAGAATAAGGCCCTGAAATAGACGCTCTGCAAGGTGCAAAATAAAATTATAACCGAAGACATCGTTTCAGGCAAAACCCTGTTCAGAAGTCCGTCCTCACTCAAACAATTGTACCCAAAATACACCAAATAGATTGTTAAGCAATTGTCAGGACATCAATAATTTTATTGGGATGTTTCAGCTCATATGATGCTAATTTATTTATTATCAACCTCAAATAGACACAATAAAAATAATATGTTCCTTTAGACATAATAAAATTTAGGCTTTACTTAAAAATTATATAACCAATTAATTTGCCTAAAAGTACAAACTTAACATACTTCTAAATGAGTTTCTACTAAAATAAAAATTAAAATCAATTTTATTCGATAGGTTACTAATCTCCCTAACATTGCGATTTATGGGTCAATTAAACTTAAACGCGTAATAAACTCTATGCATATTTTCCCGCAATACGAATTCTTAGCTCTTGAGAACGATAACAGAAAAGAACAATCAATATGATATGATAATATATTAACTAATGAAATGTATAGCAAACATCTTACTGTGATTTGTTAATGTTTAAATGACAATAAGCTGATGTGAAATAAAACTTTGTACACGTTTGAAAAATTCTAAATCATCCTCAAAAATAGGACGCATTAAATTTCAAGGAAATCAGTTAGATCATTAATATAAATAAGCAACAAGGTTGGACTTAGATAATTCCCTAGCGGAACGCCAGAAGTAGCTAAAAAGGCTTGGACATAGTAGAATCAATACACACAAGTTGACTGGGTCCTATAAGATATTCAGTAGCCCATTGTAGTATGCTGGAATGAAAACCTAATTTTTTCATAAATTTGTATGATGTAGCCTATCAAACGCCCTTGAAAAATGGAAATGTTAGATGAAGTTGATCTACCAAATACAAAACCGTGTTGGTAAAAGGAAATGGTTCCTTTCAAGAATAAATTCAATTTATCGCAAACAATTTTTTTTAAATAACTTTGGCATTGATAAAAATTTACTAATTAGGCAGTAGTAAGTTATTTCTCGTTTTAAACCTATTTTGTAAATAGGAGTAACGAAGGACGTTTTCCATTCTGGTAGAACACGAAACTATAGAGCGAGCAACGTAACATTTTTTTAATACAATGGTTGGAAACTCATGAGGACTAGAATTATTGTCCTCAGTAAGACCGATGCGATGGAGCCTTTTCCACTTCTTAAAAGCTCAAACTTAAATGACCTAAGCTTGTACTATTAATTTAAAAAAGGAGTTACTGACATAACTGGAGTCAGTATAAATTGTTTTAAAATCTTAGTAAATGCATCACAGGTAGTTGGTAGACTTGTTAAATTCCCACCTAAATATTGCATACTTGTAGGAACTTTATTAGTTAGGGGTTAGTCCTATAATATAGATCAAAAATGAGTGGTAAGATCTATTTCGATACAGACAGTCATTTCCAATTCTTTAAAAGTTTTCTTTTAAAGCTTCGTGATCAAAGTCCATACTTAAACCCAATATAATATAATATATAATAATATAGTGGGTAGATGCACCAGGAAACGCAACGAATAAGGGTTCACTCTGCAACAGGAGTATGAACATTAAAATGTTTTTTTTCAATTATTTAATATCCATTTAAGAAAATTTTAAACAAACTGCGTTTAAATGTTAAATTATGTTTAAAGATTAATGTATTATAATAAAGTCACTTGAATAATGTAGTTAAAAACCAGAATTTTTCACTAAATATTTAAACTTTAATTTAAAAAATAAACAATTTCAATTTCAGTGCCTTAATTTTATGACCACAACTGTGCGTATGTACTGCGGTTGAGAGAACTAATATATGCAATTGAAATGTATATCTTACGACAATAGAAAGCGAGTCTTAGGAGTATTCTATCGAGCTCTGTGTGATTGGTAGGCAGGCAGGGTAACAATGAGTAGCGTCAGCTATTTTACATTTATATTCCACAGGTAAATTATGGTTACACTTGCCACTGCCAGAGGAGCATCGTTCAGCTAAAAGGTGATTAAAGGGGATGAAGTGAATATAAACACAATTAATCCACACACTATGCAATAAATTACAATTTAATTACAGCTTTGATTATTGTTACAATGCATCGATAGATATGTATATTATTTACAGATCCTAATATACGTACATATCTTTATGTACATATCTTATGATATTCAAACCTAGACATGGTCAAGTTTGAGGGAAATGGCAGCTGGGGGTGCAGAACAAGGCCACTGATTACTATACGGTTGTGGTTGTTGTTATAACTGTCAATGGCTAATTGAAGGTTATGGTGTTAGACAATTACTAGTTAATGTTTGCAAATGAAAAGCAATGGCTTCTATTGTGTATTTCTTTCTGTTTTGTCCTTTAAAAAAAACTGTAATTATGGTATTATAGGGAATTTAAAATTAAGTCATAAATAACCCACATTTAAGAATAGAACGATCAGATATGTTAAAAGGCCTTAAGTTGTTTAAGGCGTTTTAGTCACGAATTTTAACAATAAAATATACTTCTAATTTTACATTAAAAATCAATAATTTAAATCTGTATCTGTCAGAAAAATTGAGAAAATTGTCCCTCGCATATCTCCAAGAGGAATATTTACCCTTCCTGCAAGTGAGCTATGAAAGGCCAATCATTGCCGATCCAACTCCTGACCTATCAACTATAACCTGAAACCAAAATATTAGTAACATGAAAGTTTATTTTTAGGCTGGATAGTTTATCCCAAAATTGTTGGGCCGAATTGATAGCCATAGTGCAAATATGAGTATTTTAAATGCTGGTAATTCAGATTAAAAACAATGAACAAATCAGGTAGCCAAAAAGAATAAGAGACATTTAGTTACACGGAGAAATTTGGAATAAAAATAATGGTTTTCGTAACCATGCTATCCTCCCAATCCTTTCTAGCATTTAAGACATCATTGGGGCAAGATCAAAGGCCCCTGTGGTGCCAACATTTTTAAACATTATTTAGTTTGTCGTTTTGTATTTCTTCCACCCCGAAGTACGTAAAGGATTCGTGAATCGATTTAGTAAGAACGATATTGAAAGCTCTTTCTACTTCTAGAAAGATAGCTAAAGTAAATTCTTTATATTTAACTGTCTTCTTAATGGTGCTCACTACCATATGATCTCAAGGGATAAGCTACAATGGCTTCTCAACAGCTTCAAACCATTTAAATCTGCAGGACCAGATGGAATAATACCAGCCGAGCTACAAAAGACTTCTGAAGTAATTGCACCAATCCTTGAGGAAATTTTTACCAGCTGTCTATGTCTAATCCATATTCTCTAGTCATGGAGAAAAGTTAAAGATGTTAAAGAAAGAAGACAATCCTAAAGATCTACGACCTATAAGTCTAGCATCATTCCTTTTTAAGACCTTCGAAAGATTGATTGATATCCATTAAAGGGCAAGTATTGATACAAGACTTCTGTCTGAAGGTAAATCTGTGGAAACAGCACTACACACCTTAATACGCACCATTGAATATTCGCTCCACCATAAAGAGTTCACTATGGTTGCTTTCCATGACATCGAAGGCATCTTTAACAACGTGAACACTTCTGCAATCATATCTGCACTAAAATCTCCAAACGTAGAAAGTTCGCTTGATAGTTAATTCATTTAATGCTGACTAGCAGAATAATCGCTCAAAACTGGGCAACTGTTCTGGCAGACGATTCGTTAGTAGAGGGACACCGCAAGGTGTACCTCTGGAACCTAGTGGTGAATGAAATCCTTACTAGTCTGAATGCGTAGGGTTTCAGGGTGATCGCCTATGCGGACGACATTGGTATAGCAGTTTCAGGAAAGGATTGAGCTGATCGTTGTGGACTGGGTGTTAACCCACAAAAAACCGATTAAGTCTTTTGTTCGAGGAGATACAAAGTTCCATTTGTTATTATAGGAATCCAATCAAAGTTCTCGGACGAAGCTTAATACCTGGGTCTTGTTTTAGATACAAAAAAACTCAATTGGAAATGCAATGTCAAAAAAGCTCTTTTCTTGCAAAAAAGCTATTGATAATGAATTGGGCTTACAACTTAGAGTCACGCATTGGCTTTACATATCGGCCATTACAACAAATTAAATGAAGTCCAACGTTCAGCTTGCCAATATATTAGCGGATCGCTTCGCTTTGTACCGTGTTCCAGGCGGAACTTTTGGCGATAGAAGAAGTCTTTCTGGCTTAAACAAAACGTCAGGCCGCTATCAAATCTCTGGACTCTGTCTCTTCAAACTCTATAATAGTCCATAACTGTCGATCATATTAAATGGAGATGGCAGAACGGTTTAATATAACCTTTAGTGGGTGCCGAGCCATAGAGACATTCCAGGTAACTGTAAGGCAGATGAACTTGCCAGGAACGGCAGAGTGCAGCTTATCCAATCACATTTGGCAAATGCTGGCATACTAATCGCTACTTGTAAACTGTTGCTAATGCAAGTGCATTCGTATGTACCTACATAAAAGGTTAAGATAGATACGTATTATTTAGTTTGAATAAAAGTCCAATTTCCTTCGCAACTGCCTTCAAAAGGGATTAAATAAATATTATTGGCGCCTATGTATACAAATTTGAATTTATGGTAAGTACCTGATCCACCCTTTATAATAACTTTCTTTTGGTTTGAACACACATATAAAAATCAATATAATGGATTTATAATAATGGCAAACATTTAAGTCGTCAACAAAGTTGTCGACAAGCTCTTTCAACAAAAATCAACAATCTTATAGGTAGATAAAGGTAATGCTCTTCAGAATATCCATAGATACCATGATGGATATCATTTCTCAGCTAAATGATAATACACACAAGTATATATTTGCATTTCATCACTTCATCTTCTTTCATCCATATTTAATTTAGTGGAACATAGATTGTCAATGTCATATGATATATTTAGGGACATTTTACATATATTTCCGCTAAGGCAACGACGACGTTAAGATGCTTTTCCATTTATCAAAATGTAAACAGTTTTCTTTTTTTTTGGTATCTTTCGTTCTTATTACACAACTTACAGTAAATTAGAAAATAAAATATAAGAAACCAAAGGGATTCAAATTTAAAGTTAAACCGAGAATAAGTATAAAATGAAGAATAGCGTCCTTCATTTTTTTGACACAATGTTGTTTAAGAAATCCGGGGAAGAAACGGTGCAGTAAAGCTGGGGTTAGGTCATTTAAGAAATATACTTTTTTGTTTCTACTTCACAGTCATAACTTTGGAACGCAATGGAACCATTACCGTCGTCATCGCGCTCGGTGTTAAGAGAGGTTTCACGTGGCGCGAATTTAGTGAATAATTTACGAAGACTCTGGATGAATATGTTAGGGAAATATACTTTATTAGACTTTGTGGTAAAAATAAATACAAACAAAAGTAAATAAAAAAAATGAATGCTGTAAAATGTACCTTATATACATAAAAAGGTTGGTACAGAGGGTAAATTATTTTGTTACAAAATATTGTTTTTATGCAAATGTGTACAAAAAAAATTATAATGAGCAAAACACTTTTTTAAGATACTTTAAATTCGTCTTAAGGGCAAATATATTTTAATTTATAGTCAACTCTAAGACAAGGGAATGGCTTTGAAGAATAATATACTGATATTGCTTGAGACTCGAGCTACTTTAAGATGCGGCTATATCTTTTCCAAAAGTATCTATATTATGTTTATGTTAATGCTAATGTTGGTACCCACGTTTTCAAGCCCGCAAAAGTATATTCTCCAAAACAATTAAAACCATTGAACCTGAAACCTCAATCAATCAATTATATTGTAACAAAAATTGATTCAAGTGACTTCGCCAACAAATCACAGCGAAGTAGTTCGTTATTAACTCAAGTTTCAGTAAGAAAATCTTAAAAATTGAGGATCTTGATCACGGGCAAGTAAGTAAAGTTTAATTATTTTTCAAATAAAATAAATCCTATACATTTCAGAAGAAACAGAGAAATTGGTCATAATGTCTAGAAATAATTAGAAAAAAATCCATACTAATATTATAAATGCGAACGAAACTCTGTCTGTCTGTTACTCAATCACGCCTTAACTGCTGAGCCAATTTGCATGAAATATGGTATGGAGATATTTTGATACCCAAGATAAAGATAAGCTACTTTTTACCCCGAGAAAATGACGCATTCCCATGGCAAAATTCAGGTGGGCCATTCGCTTTTACCCCTTAACTACGGAACAGAATTACATTCCGGAGAATCTGATCGCTTTCACTCCTAAATTACCAAAGATTTGAGTAGAGTGTCCCACAAAAAAGCAGTTAAAGCACTAGATTGTACACTGAAAGACGTAAAAACAACCGGGCAAGAAAGACCTTGCCGGTAATTACTAGAGGTACACCGGCAGATGAAATAAACGCATGTTTGAAAGCATCTGTGTTATGGGTACATGTAAAAAAGTTTTGTCTGACTACGAATATTCGACTACAGCTACAAAATGATTCTCAAGCAAGACAATATCCCGCTACTCTCCTTACAATCAGAGAAGATTGTATGCCAACAAACTGTAACGACTCGATTACATTGAGTCATGAATTCTGTCAAACGGTCTGTAGCACAGATGAATCAAAAAGTAATGTCTATCCAAACCTGCATACAAATATGAGCAATCGGGAGTGGTTGTGTAAGAGGGCAATTTTAGCTCCAACTAATGAGTAAGTTAGCCATATAAACGAACAAATTATGTCGGACGTGGAAGGAGATATCGTCGAGTACCTCTCAGTAGACAACTGTATGGACACGGAACAAGTAATATCATACCCCATAAAGTTTCTCAATTCCTTGGAATTATCAGGGCTACAGATTGCTCACCTAGGTTTTAATTCCCCGTCTTTCAATAATTCCAACTGATTTTCCGTTTAAGCTTAAAAGAGTGCAGTTTCCTCTGAAGGCAGCATTTACAATAATAATAAATAAAGCTCAGGAGCATACGCTGAAAGTTGCAGGTGTAAATTTGGAAAAAAAAACTGTTTTTCCCATAGACAATTATATGTAGCGTGTTCATGTGTCTCCCTAACCTATGAAAATCACACTTAGTATGGCCTCATTGCATCTCGGCACAATTGAAACATACTTACAAAAAACTACAGCTCAGGTTTTTTTCATACCACTATCCAAAAAAAACTACCTAATGCGGATAAAGTCGCGGTTAAGAGCTAGTAAATAATAAATTGAGTAATAGCTTTTTTAGGGCATCTAAGGCCTGCAGAGGACCTGTATAAGACTTTATTGAAAAATACCTAAAACTATTCACGAAAATCTATTTTGCAAACACAGAACTTGAGATTGTAAGTCTTTAAAAAGCTATTAACTTACCTAACTTACGACAAATTTATTTGTACGAGTATAAGGCATTTTTGAAGTTTCATACAAGTCAGAAATAAGCTTGTATTAAGCCTTATATAAGAAATTGTTAGTTGGGTATTTATATATTTAGAATCTTTTTAAAAAGAAAAATCACGACAAAAATTGCATATCAAATCATCGAAACAAAACGATGTAAAGTTACTCTCTGAAAGTATGTGGAGAAACGCCCTATTTTTATGGTTTAGCGGATGGGTCCAGTTGGGAAGCACAAAAATTGTTTTTATCAAGATGGGAGAAGTCTACAGCATTTCTCAAATTACTACAAATTGGATGAATGAAATTAATTTGAGAGATATCAAGAACCGAACATCAATTTTTACCAAATTTTCGTTCTTTTTCTTGTAGATTTTATTTTTTTTATGAAAAAACGAAGTGTTGGATTTTTATTAAAAAAAACGAATGTAAATTGAAACAACATTTTCTGTGAAATAAAAAGTTTGAAGACAATATTTTCAATTTTTGAAAAACTATTTGAGTCGAAGTTTAAGTATTGTTTTTTTGTCTAGGTTTTTATTTTTTGTAAGAAAATTGTCATTTAGATTTTTCTCAAAATTTGACTGAATGTTGACAACAATATTTTTTGAAAGATAAAAGTAGTTTAAAGCTAATATCTCAAAGTTTTGAAAAGATGTTTGAATCGAAAATAAATTTTTACCTACCAACTTTTATTAAATGTTCTTTTAGGTTTTTACTTTTTGTAAGAAAAACTGCCAATTCGATTTTTCTCAAAAATTTTTAAAATGTTGAAAACAATATTTTATAAAAGATAAAACTAGTTTAAAGCCAATATCTCAAATTTTTTAAAAGATATTTGAGTCGAAAATCACTTTTTACCAACTTTAATTAATTTTTTTGTTTATGTTTTTATTTTTTGTAAGAAAACTGCCAATTCCATTTTTCTCAAAGTTTTTCAGAACTCGCAACCATTCCTGTGTGCGAGTACTCTTGGCAAAGATGGAGGGGACCTACAGTTTTAAGCAGAAACCTAGCAGTTTATATGAGAAAGCACTCATAATGCAAGAATTACTCTTGGAGGATTTGTGAATTCCTCGCAAGGGGCAGTATCAGCGAAAAAAAAAACATTTTAAATGGCATAGGCATATATTAATGTTTGTGTTTATATTTATAATTTTATTTATATTTATATTTATATTTTTGTTTATATTAATATTTACAATTATATTTACGTTTGTTATTTATGTTTATATATTTTTAAGGCAAAACAAAAATGTACACAACTTTTATTTTTGTGCCTAAAATAGTTTGCATAGTTACCCAAAGCAAAAGGTTTCCTTAAAAAATTTAATTTAAAACATCCTGAATTCCAAAACAAGAAATGAGATTGGAATGCGACCCACATTTATTTAAAATTTGTATAAAAATTTCCGAAGTATTAACTTATTCTTAAGATAATTATGATTTCAATTAAGTTTTTGTAGGCCCTAAACCGTCGAAAAATTTAAAAATCCCAAACCAGAACTATTCCATTAGAATAATTTGATAGGTATAATTCTTAAGGAGTATAATAAAATTCGCTAGCATCTGTCTCAAAGCGTTATTTACTATTTTTCTATTAATTTATGAAAATATCTCATTTAAACCAAAAATGAATGTCATACAAAAGTAAATTTCACTAAGCCAGTTTTAGACACAGGCGTAAACGTTATGTTTTTATTTTGTTGTGAAATTAAAAACATTTTCCCCATTTTTTCGCACATTTACTAGTAGAAATATCGCACATGTTAAAGCAGCGCAACGTCTACTGGTGCAGCTAGTTAAGCTTACTATATTTCATCAGTAACTTTAAAATCAAACCTATTTCATTAAAATTGTACTTGATATAGTTTTTAAATGATAATTTATGAGAACACTGGTGATAACTTCTAACTTAAATCTCTTGAATCCCACAAAATTCCCTCAAAAGCTCTCTAAACTATCTCTGTTGTTTTCATAATTCTCATTTTCGGCATTAGTTGGGTGTTGGGTGATTTTTAAACACTGCATGATGTAGGTATGCCCATTGCCCATAGCCAGCCAGCTTTCCATTGAAAACCGCTAAATGCTGCCTTTCCATCGACCGTAAAATACCCTTTTTAAATTCCTGTCGAATCTTTCACATCCGATTGCTGTGTGCTGAAGCCGAATCTGTGTCGCAAATTATTGTTAACGAATTTCTGGGACACAAAATCAACACACTCACATGCACATCAGTCCAACATATCCTGGCTTGCTGTTGTTTGGACACAACACAATTCCCAAAACACAACAACGATTAATCATTACTCGAGGTTCTGCCAGTGTTTTTTTGTTGTTGTTGTATAGAAACGAAGAATGTCATCCCACTATATTGGTACAGGCATTTCCTTTGCCTTATATCAAACCAATATCCCAACGCGCTTCCAAAAGTTGGCTTGATATACGCCTTGAACCACCAAATGCCAAATATTTTGCCATAAATAACAAAATCCACTACCACCGCCGCCGCCACCGTCGCTTTTGTTTAGTGTTCGCATTGCAGTGATGG
Source organism: Eupeodes corollae (assembly GCF_945859685.1). Lineage (NCBI taxonomy): Eukaryota > Metazoa > Arthropoda > Insecta > Diptera > Syrphidae > Eupeodes > Eupeodes corollae. The sequence goes on along the minus strand of NC_079147.1, from coordinate 176,902,876 downwards.
GCAAAGAGGGGGGAGTCAACGGGTCACACTCATCTTGATGATAGAACTGCGAATAAAAGCTACCTCAACCATCCCCTTGCTGTATGCTCATAGGTACTGTATCACATTCAGGCGTTTATTGGATACGGAATGTATAAATTGTTTTACGCAATTTCCAATATAATCTGGTGAATCATTAGTAACGTACGTAAGGTCGGATCTGAACGCGTAAACATGTTTTGCGCAATTTTCGAAATCGCATTTGAAATACTGAAACTGCATTCTGCTACGCGGATGGTCTGCGATAGGAGGCGGCTGTGAATGTGATGGCGACACTCAAAACGGATGAGGGTAAACAATTATTATTCAATTTCAAATGATGACGATGATGAGTTGAATTCGTAGATTTACGGGTAGGAGGACTTGAATAGGAGATAATAAATGCAGTTTTGGAAAACAATGTTGAAATGATTATTCAATGTCACTGGAGAGATTATAAAAGATAATTGCATATCATTGCAAGTATTAAAAAGTTTAGAAACTATAAAGGTACACGCATTTTAATCCTTACATACTCGTAGGAAGTTATTGAATTTGTTCCGATTTGTTGAATTGCTCCCTAGAATATAAATTATAGGTTTTGAGATAGATGTATGTATGTGCGAGCTCGTGGTGTGATGGGTAGTATGTATGACTCTGTTCTGGTTAGAGGGTCTTTATCTAAATCTGAGAAGGATTGACTTAGGCAAATCATTGTTATACTAGTATATGCCTCATGATATGCTTATCCGCAGAAAGTTTGTTGCCAAAAGTGACAATGTAACTTCTACCAAAACATACCAAAATAAAAATGGTTTTTGACAAGATTTCGACAAGATTCAGCGATATTGCAACGACTGGAAACTAAAAATAAGCGTCCAGAATGATTCCTAGAAAATGATACGGTTCCAGACTTCTTTTGCTAGGGCCACGAGGGATACATGCAAGAATTGGCGCAAGATAGTGATCGTTGATCTTAGCGGGCAGCGATTACCAACAAAAGTGTAGTAAAGTACGTTGGTATCTGGTGAGATCAGTATTTATATTTCGACAGACTTATAAAATGGTCTTTTGACCAAGTACAAAGGAGACTTCAGTCTGAAGAAATGGTTATTTTCCACCAGTCGACTTAACCCCAGAAATAAGATAATTTTTATATGGCCCTTATATGGCCGATGATCGTTTATGCGGTGTAACTGTGCCACTTGGTAAATTATAATAGTTTTAATAATAAACCTAGATTAAACAACCCTTACAAATAATGTAGTGCAAATTCTGATTTCCCTTTCCCTAAAACCCTGCGGCCAACTTATCCTTATAAGAATTTGCATAGGTGCAATTCCGGATCTTCCTTTCAAAGTAATTTAAACTTTGGTCTTTATATAAAAAGGTAACCCGTAAAAATCTTTGAAAATTATTTGATCAATATTAAAATAATAATAAATAAGTCAATCGAACAAGTTATGCTTTTTTAATGTCTTTTGTTTTTTATTTAAGAAAAAAAAACATTACAATGGTCAGTTTTTTTCTTTAAAAAATGTATTTATTTCTGCCTAAAACTCAGAAATGTTTCATCATGTGTGGCAAAGTATGTTCGAGAGTGAATAGACGCATTTTTTTATATCTCCTCCGGCAAAAGTCTTTAAACGCGTGCATAATCTAATTTATCAATACTATATTGTGCGGAAATAATTTAAGTTCTTGTTTTTGGCAATTAAAGTCAGTGTTAAGGTCTTAAATATAAAGAGCTTCAACAAAATAAATAACTATAATAATTTCAATCACTTGAACATTTTATTCCCGCCATTTTTTATACATACATTGCATGATGTCATACTTGGATCGCGAGCAACAGCAACTTCCAGCATCAATCAAAACACATGTTGATAAAAAGCAAAAGTCGAAGAAAAAGTCTGAAACGTCTGCACCTCAACCACCACCGATTCCGAATTCGCCAAAAACTAGCACTTCTGACGCACAAATGAGTCTCTCTCATTACAACTCAGCCGACGGTAGCCAAAATAAAAACGGCACTGATTCTATTGCTGTCTCACATGTTCCACATCTTAGTCAACAAATTACTCCCGTTAATTCATGGCTCTCCCAGGAATCTTTTCACACCGAACTAGCAAAACAAACCGAAAATATAATTGGGACCATCAGGGAAGAAATTCACAAAATTCGCAATGAACTGTTTAGTAAAGTCAACGAGCTTGAAGATCAATTAAATAAACACGTCAACAATGTCAACCTGGCGATATCAAACTTGACAAAGAGGACCGAGTGTATTGAGAAGAAAGAAAACAAACTAGCGAAGGAGGAACTGGCTGTGTTAAAGAAGCGATGTGATACACTGGAGAAGAAAGAATATCTGACTGATGCTGTTATTTTTGGTATTCCTAAGCTCATGAATGAAAACCTGCACGACATGTTCAATAAGCTTTGCAATACGATCGAGTTCAAACCGCCTGTTTTGAAAAGCATATTTCGCACCGCACATCGTAATAAAACTGACGAGCCCCCCGTAATAATTCAGTTTAGTAATGTAGGTGAAAGAGCTGCAATGTTAAAAGCACTCTCCAAATATCGTAAGAAATCTAAGCGACCGCTTTCGTTATGCGATCTTGGGCTCGATTCAAACAGCAATGTGTATGTAAACGAGAGCTTGTCACAAAAAAATCGAGCTCTCCTTCAATATGCGGTACGTATGAAAAAGCAAAAGCGATTGTTCTCTGCCTACTCCCACCTTGGCACTGTGTTTGTCAAATTCACTGAGAACGGGAAATCTTTAGCTGTTGATGATATTGACAGTTTAAATTCTGCTGCCATGAGATGCCAACTCAGAGAAAACGAAACAACACTCATTTAAAGTAAACTCTTCACAATAATTGCAGCAATTTATATAATTTTTATTAAATTTACAATAAGAACCGTAATTTCTCTTTATCATTTCTTTATTTTTATTTATATTTTCTCTTTATAGTTTAATGTTATCTATTTCTCTTTTTAATATTTGTTAATCATTGGTCATAGAGCTTATTTTTGTTTTCCCTTCATAAGTTAAGCTTCTGCTATTCAAATTATATTATTAGTGTTGATACAATTTGATTCCTATTTATTTCAGTTATGATATCAGCTGGTGGTGGGTTTGGTTTGAGTGATATGGATGAAAATTTATTTCGAATGATTCGGGTATTGCGTTCGCGAGAAAAAGGTTTGCATATTGTACACCTTAATGCTCAAAGTTTGAGTCCAAAATTGGACGAATTTCGGTGGTTGTTTATTAACTCACAGGTTGATGTGATATGTATCTCAGAAACTTGGTTCAACTGTAAGTTTCCTAGTGCGGTGTATGATATTGAGGGCTACAAACTCTTCCGTAGTGACAGAATCGGTCGAGTAGGTGGGGGTGTTGCTGTTTACTTGCGTAATGGAATAGGATATCAAGAAATTTGCCGATCAGGTGAAAACACTGCTAAAGTGCTAATGATTATTTGCTTCTTAAAGTTAATTGTGGAGTAGAGAGTGTTATGCTAGGGGTGATTTATAGACCTAACAAAAACACTGAATTTTATACAGTAATTAATACATTAGAAAAATTTTCTTTCTATGCTCCTAATATAGTTTTGTGCGGAGATTTAAATTGCAATTTGTTAGATATTCGTTCATCAGCTACTATGACTGATTATCTTAAAAGTTTAAATCTTCTACCTGTTAATGTTACGTCGGCAACTCACTTCGCTAAAAATCATACCCCTACTCTTCTCGACGTATTCTTTGTTAGTGATATCAAGAAAACTCTTTTCTATAACCAACTAACTGCCCCGGGTTTCTCATGTCATGATATGATCTTCTTAACCTATGATATTCAATTGGACGTGACAGATGCAGTCATAAGTTATAGAGACTTTCAGACCATAGATTACCATAGTTTAAGTTATGATGTACAAAGTACACAATGGGAATATATTTATCAAATGCAATCTGTGCACCAACAGGCAGAGTTTTTGCAAGACAATCTAAACAACCTTTATGATCGTCACGTACTCATGAAATATAAGGTAATTCGAAGTAATTCTTTGCCATGGTTAAATGCTTCTATAATAGATTTGATTAAAAAACGAAACAATGCGTTTATTCGTTGGAAGCGTTATAAACTAGCAATTTTTCATGATATCTTTCGTTATTTCCGAAATTTAGTAGTTTCTCGCATTAAAACGGCTAAGAGACGCTATTATGAAAATTTATTGAACCCAGATAACCAATCTGGGAATAACCTTTGGAAAAACTTGCGTAAATTGGGCAATGGTAAACGAATTTCTGAACCTAATTCTAACATAGACTGCAACCAACTCAATGCCCAGTTTGTGTCTTTATCTGTTCCCAAAACACGTAGTTCAATTGACTCTAATGGCTCTGCATATGATGTTTCGAGTAATGAAATTGACGACCCTGAACAAAGTTTTAACTTTACTCGTTTCACAGAAGAAGATATCGTCGAGGCAATGCTGTCCATTAAATCAGGAGCGGTAGGCATAGATGGGATAAATCCGAAGTTCTTGAAAATTGTACTTCCTCATATTCTAAAATACATAACTCATTTATTTAATTCTATATTAACTAGTTCTGAGTATCCGAGAATATGGAAATATACTAAGATACTTCCTATTCCTAAGACTTTAAACTGTGCTAACCCAGAATATAGGCCTATTGCTATCCTGCCATTCCTATCCAAAGTCTTTGAAAAACTACTTTTAAAACAGATGCAAGGACACCTAACATACAATAGCCTGCTAGATACAAACCAATCCGGGTTTCGGGCAAAAAGAAGCTGTAAAACGGCGCTTTTACTTGTTGTTGATGATATACGCAGAGCGATGGACATGAATCGAGCTACATTCTTAACATTGCTAGATTTTTCAAAAGCGTTTGACACAGTCGATCATTTTGTGCTGTGTCAAAAACTTAAGTATGATTTCAAATTCTCTCGTTTTGCGGTGAAACTTCTGCACTCATACTTATCTAATCGACAACAATGCGTTGCTGTAGGAAATCAGACATCTTCATTTCTGACAGTCCCAGCAGGGGTCCCTCAGGGTTCTATTCTTGGACCTCTATTATTTTCACTTTACGTTAATGAGCTTCCTCGACTGGTTAATTCTTGTAAAGTTCATATGTTTGCTGATGACGTCCAATTATACTTGGACACTCCTGTAGATAGCATAAGAAATGCTATTAACTATGTAAATGAGGATCTAGTAGTTATACAACAGTGGGCTCTCAAGCATAACCTCACCCTTAATCCAAGAAAATCTAAAACTTTGTGTATTTACAAGCGCGCCCTTGATAAGTCAAGCTTTCCACCGGTTCTGCTGGGTGGCTCAGTTATTGAATTTGTAACGTCTGCTAGGAATCTAGGTATTATTTTTAACGAGACTTTAACATGGAATCACCATGCAGCTACTACAATTGGCAAGTTATATAGTGCTCTGCGTCTACTGTGGACATCCCAAAGGTTTGTTCCTGTCAGTAGTAAGATGTTGCTTGTAAGATCTCTTCTATTACCTATTCTGCTGTATGGATGTGAAGTGTGGTGTAGCGTTGACTCAAATACAAGGCGAAAACTTAATGTTATATACAACAACTTTGCCAGATACATCTTCAACATAAGATATTACGACCATATTTCAAGTTATTCTAAACAAATAATGGGTCTGACTTTTGATAACCTTATAAAATTTAGAACTCTCATTCAGCTGCACAGTATTTTACAGTCTCGTCAACCTGATTATTTGCACAACCGATTAACTTTTTCAAATTCGCTAAGAACTGTCGTACTGATCCAGCCAAGATTTGCTTGTCTTCAATCTGAACGTACATTTTTTGTCCATGCCACTCAATTATGGAACTCACTACCTATTACAATTAGAAGAATAATTAACACAAACGCATTCAAAAATCGTCTTTTGACGCATATAACCAATGATACTTAGGGTTATTATAACTTATTAATAAAAAAAAAAAAAAAAATTAAATTAAATATTGTAAACTATAGTTTTAAAATTGTATTTTTAGTATCTACTAAATTTAAAATTCTCGAACGCTCTAATATATTTTATAAAGCTTTCACAAATAATAAGGTTGTAATCTTAATGTGAATTATGAATTAATAAATATGAATATGAATTTCTTTAATTTGTTTTTCGTTTTGTTTGCTATAGATCCCGAACTATATTAAACTAGCTGCCCGGTACGTGCTTCGCTACGTATAAGGCATAGTAATAAAAAAAATCATTATTAAGTTCATTTATTCAAACAAAAAAATATTTTAAATTGCTAGCTATTTAAAACTCCATTATATTTACATTATTATATTTATCAGTAAACAGTTAAAACTACAAATTCAAAAATTATTTGGTACTCTTACTATGTGTTAGTGTAAAACAGTTGGATAAACAATATTTTTTGTTTCGTATTTGTTGTGGAAGAGCTGAAGTAGATGCATCTAGAAGTGTTGAATAACAATGTGCATCATCCTCCAACAGATGCAAGAGTTGACATGCTTCATCATGTTTCATGTTTGACATAAAAGACCATTGACTGTTCCCAATTCTTGAAATGATTTTGGGCCATTGACGTTAACTAATAACAATCGCAAATAAAAACACTGCATTTTTTGGATGTACTGTATATATTCTCCCAATAGCATCTGTTTGGAAAATACCTGGATGCCCATCGACTGCCGTTCCTTGTTTACGTCTTTGAAATTTTTTTGAAGACACATTTCATGTGTAATACTGGGGCACATCAGAATATAACAAATTTATCGCAAATGCATCAGTTTCGCATAATTTGAAAAAAGCGGTCAATGTAGTCGCTGGTGGGTGTTCTGCTCTTTCCAATACATTTGCTTAATTAAAATAAATACGTTGGCCATTCTCAAGATGCACAGCCAAGTGAACACCTACCATATGTCTTTCGTGCATTGGAAACGACATAATCCTCCAGACAGCTTCAATACTACTTATATAGCTCCCCAATTGATACTGAGTAATTTTATCATTTCTATTATCACCAGTATCACCGAAAACAGCCATATCGCTTCCTTTATTTACATACTTGCAAATATACTTAATGGATTTGACTGAATTACAATATTCCACATTGCACATTACATATGAGCATTGAATATTTTCGATAATAATGGACAATACGGAACCACCAAACGATTATCAACTTCAAAGTCCTGATTACGCATTCTAATGGTTGCCGTTTTGTTTATCATTAGGTGATCTACGTCGATACAAAGGATATCAGTCATTGCCAGTTATTGTGTTTGAAGTGAATTGCCTTGGGTATCGTTTCGAACACTTTCCATCAATCATACATGGCGAATTCATATTTAGTTCACCGCACGGACCATGTATCATGTTTTTAACGACAACGTGAAATAACTCAGGATCGACAGTTTGATCAGGAATTTCAGCTGATATAACGTTATCTATTTGATCCGGAGTTATTATATGTACCAGCCAATTTAATATATGTGCGTGCGGTAATCCCCTTTTTTGCCATTCGATGGAGTACATATGGCAACGAACCTCTCCAAATGCACATAATTTTACAATTAAATCTAAAAGTGCTTTCAATTTTTGCCGAAAAACACGTGCTGTGATGTCATGACGATCAGTTGTAGACTGTCCTTCAAATAAATTGTTTTTGATGTCATCCCACTTTGGATTACATGTAAATGTAATGAACAGATCCGGTCGACCGTATTTTCGTACATAAGACATTGCGTCTTGTGCATATTCGTTCATATGCCGTGGGCTACCAATATACGACGATGGCAATATAGTTAAACGCCAATGTCGTTAACATTAGCATCATTCATTATCGCATCTCGCAAATGAATATATTCCTCGGATCTTAATTTTGATTGGTTGAAACGAATAAAATTAAGACGTTCAGTTTCTATTTTGGCATACATATCAACGATGTACTGATGATATAGTTTACCACATCTCAAGATATAATTTTGTTCTTGTGGACGAACCATCAATCGATACGAATAAAAGTTCATGGCACTAACTTTTTTCTGTACATGTAGACCTGAAAATAAGTGCAAGACCTGACATTAGAAAATTATACAAATGAAATGAACTGAAAATAGATCAATTATTCACCTGTTCGTGGATCAATCATTGGTATATTGATATGGTAGCCATCGTCACTTTTCCAATGCAATATTGGGTATTGTAATGCATCGTAACTACGATGCAGTTCCGAAACACGTTTCAATTGATCATTTCTGCGATGAAGTACAATATCACGGGATCGCAACTGATCATCAAGGATAACAATAGCAACCTTATCAATTGTCGGTGCATTGAATTGCCTTGCATGTTCTCCAAAAGGTGTTCTATCAGCCCTTATTACAATTTTGTGACTATCAGATGGCATACGATTAAGAGCAATTTTGAACAATTGAACCAATGCGTTATGCTGATGGAAAAACCTTTGTAGCTCACGAATAATTTCTCGTCTTGTATTTGAAACAATTACACAACGTTGATGCAATTCACGATTTCCATCACCAATAAAATAAATTTGCAAAAATCTGGCCCAGAATCTGTAAAACATGTATGCAATTTTAGATAGATGTTGAATCAGAGTTTTTAAGACTTTATGATTAAGATTGATATAAACATGGGACAATCCTGTTGAGGTATTTACCTTTAAAGGCGGCATAAAATTATCTCTAATAATTTTAGTAGCACCAAAAGAAGTGATTTGAAATGCCGAATTTTACTGTTGAATATTACTCAAAAACTGCTTTGCCGTTTGAGATGTCCGCATCACAATGTGAGTATATTGCGTCCATCATTCCAATGTATCCGTACGTACTATAATCAATCTGACTATTGTAAATAAAAGCAACACGTAGCATTTCATCCAAAACAGCACGACGTATTCGTGATCGCCGTGCAAGATTAAGTACAGGTACAGGGTCAACAGATTATTATAGTATTATTGAGTAAATACTGTGCAGTACGTTCACGCTGCGATGCATTAGCTTGTGTGCGTTTATCTGCAGTCTGAGACCGTCTTAATAATGCCACTTGATTCGCATTACGCGTTCGCCGGCCTATGTTTAGTCGTCTTGCTCGTGGCACTGTAACTTTACTCAATAATTCAACAATATTTTGGAAACTATAAACCCAACAAAGCAATAATTATCGCTTATAAAATGAAATGACATATGATCACATCAAATTTGTTTGACAATACTAACATTACTTTCTTCGATTGTTTTTTCAAAGGTTGAAATTGGCTTTTAAATATTAGTACAAATTGTTTGTATATGGGGGTATAGAAAGGCGTTGGTTTTACACTTTCTCAAGATTTTTTTTTTATTTTCTTTACGTACAAACCTTCTCTGGACTTCCACGAATAATTCAAGACCAAAATTAACCAAATCGCTAAAGGCATTGTTGAGTGATAAGATTACAACGAAAAGTGGCATTGATTTTTATATATATAGATTAGTCAATAATTAATAAATTTTAGTGGCAAATAATTATTATTTTTTTAATCTATGGTTAATAAAAACGATATTAATTGTTATCACTCTTAGCACTGTTACAAACATTCAGTGGTCAAATTCCTGTTCGTCTCGATGAAATTATTTTAAATAAGTGGGAAGAATTGCCTTCAAGCTCTAACATCGACACTTTTGTTCCGAAATTGGGTTTATACTTTATACCCATAAAATTTATGATTTAAAAGACCATTTACACATATTTAAAAAAAAAAAGAAAAATTATATTTTTAAAAACATACCCATCGTGACAAGGCTTTGAAAGAATAACTAAGAACAACCTGGTAGAACAGGTAATTTCACCAGTTCCAAAAGGTAGTTTCAAAAACGGAGCACAGATCGTAAGTTTACTTCCTTCCAAGTCGTAAGAAACAACTCATATATCAAAGTTTCACCCCCCAAACAAGTTTCTTGTAACATGTAATTATTTTTAGTAATTTTCTATACTTCTGCTTCTTAAAGTTCTTAAAGTCTATTGCGCTGTAAAGAGTTCAAATTGATTTCAAAATGCCTAGATAGAAGTCAAATACTTTTATAGAAGGAATTGTGGATTCATTTGACAGTAAATATTAATTATATTTATTTAAAAATATGACTTTAGGCCTTTTTTCAACTACTTGAAACATTCAATATTTTGTTTTTTTTTTCAAACTTTCAACAATGAACGTGATACTTTAACACAGCACTTTAAACTCTGAATACTATTAAGTCAATAAGTCCAAGTCATTCCCTTCTATACATATCCCAATATAAGATCATCAGTCAAAAACTCATTCTTCTCACCGCAAATTTTGATTTCCTTTTCTCTCGAAAATCCATCAAAACTCGCTCCTAGGAAAACCACATAACAAATTTTCACATTACATTAAACAATTTTCTAACTTTCCTCGTGTGTGCTTCGGAATAAAACAAACAAATCAAACAAAACTTTGTATTATATTCAAATGAAGCTGCCCTTACCCATCAGAAACCTCAACGCCCACCACAGTCCACAAACCCCATCTACTTTGCCTCCTTTTATAGCTCGCAACAAGCATCTTATACATAATCTAAATCTATGCATACTTTATAGATATACGAACATGAGTGAGTATGAGTACGCATATTATATGCACTGCACATGTAAAAATTCAAACAAACTAACAATAGTTTTCAATCCACAGGAGGCTTCAGCAAAAGCAACATAGATATAAATTGTTTCCCAGAAAGCTCAGAGGGTACGACGAGTACGAGTAATATTTAGGATACAAGTTCAATATGCCAAAGCCGACCGACCGACCAACCATCATCCGCATCCTTCAAAACTGAATTTTGTCTTCTGGTCACGTTCGGATTTTCTCTTGAAACATATATTTATATAAATGTAGACAATATTGGCAGGAGCAAAAGTTTCATTTTGTTATTGGGAATATCCGTATCGCTATATTGGTATAAACTTCAATACCACACTTTTCGCCAGGATATCGTTGGATATATTGAGCACAAATGATTTTGTATATCCTTATCCTGGGCGATTGGTTTTATCTTGTTTTGTTTCGTTTTGTTTTTATTCTTCCTTAAGCTAGTATAGTGTTATTTTTACATATCAAGTGGCAAGCAGTGTGATGGTGGCAGCAGCAAACACAGCTTTTCATGTAATATTCAAGTGAATAACTCAAATTGCAATTCATATAAGATAGATACCTTCTACCAAGGACACACAAATACTCATACAAACATAAGATAGATCGTAGAGATTGAAACGGAGAGTGTTGAAGATACTTTATATCTATACGTTGAATTGAAAACTTATAGATATTATATCATCCATGCAAAAGGATTTGCAAAAATAGGGATCTATTGGGTTTCATATGGATGACGATGATGGCAGGGCAGGAAACCAAACTTTAAAAACTGATACGATAAGCAAGTGATTGTTTGCATATAAATATGAGCAAACAGGATAGTCTTGCGCCTAAGCTCCGCACTCCAATAAAACCATCATCTTCACTCTTTATTTCTGTTGAAAGAAGAAACTTTAAATTATTCACATTCACGAAGAAGTAACAATTTCGTGTTGCAGTATCAACAGGAGCACTTTTTGGGGTCCGGTGATGCTCCTTTTGGTGCTGGATGTCTTTGGATTTTTGTCCACAAAATATTATTTATTCGATTAAATTGGATTCCAAACGAAATATAGACTAAGATATATTTTGTTGTTTTTGTATAAATCTATATGGAGTAAATATATATATACATATGTGCACACCTAATACGTGATGAGATACATATTGTTAAACTTTATATGAGGGTTGTTTAGTTACAAGGATTCTTGAAATTATTTTATACACTCGTTTTAAAACTGCTTTGTTCAAAAATATTTTAATTGAAATATATTTTGGGCAATCAGTTCAAGATACTATCCCACATTTATCTCTATAAAAAAGTGGTGAGGTTTTGATCTAACAACATTTATTATACAAAGATTATATTTACATAAATCGTGTTTGTGTAATTCAAAAACATATATTGTATTTGATGAAAGAGTATACAACTTCTAAAGTTTTTTTCACTATTTTTTGTACATGTAAGCCAGAACTAAAGTAAAGTTTTATCTGAGTTAATTTATTGACCAATTTGTGTAATTATTGTGATTAGTGGAAATATAGTTTTCCGTCCTTTTTTTTGGTCGCTGTATATTTTAATTTGTAATTTGTGTTGTATTCAATTTAGACTTTACTTCATTTTTCGAAGTGCTAATTATATTTATAGTTTTATTTTTAATTTATATTATTAAAAATTATAGGTAATTGTCCGAATTTGTTGTTTTACGAGTTTATACATTAAAATGTTGAGTGAATTCAGGGTGGACTTTAGTAACATTCGTGGTTTAAGAAAAAATTGCTATGCCACACATGTCCAGACTGCATCAAACAGGCCAGCTGTTTTGGCATTGAGTGAAACTCAAATATTTGAAGATTCCGATCATTCAGAATTCAATCTAAATGGGTATAACTTAGTGCCATTATTTTTCCTCATCATGGATTAGCCATATATATAAGAAATGATGTTGCATACCAACTTCAGCTTCAATATGGTTTGTACTCTAACACAAACTTTAACTTCATGTGGTTATAATTCATGGTAGATAAGCACATCATCCACACATTTTTCATATCGAAGTCCAAATCTAGACAAAAATTCAACTTTTAACGAATTTGATGCTCTGTCTGACTCCATTCAAAGAATTGTTGCCCATTACACTGAAATCGTCATTGCGGGCGATTTCAATGTACACAATTCTTCTTGGCTTCGTTATTCTGGCCAGTCAACACGAGAAGGAAGGTATGTTGAGATCTTTGCTGAGTTAAATCTATTAACACAGCTTGTCGATGAGCCAACTCGAATCCCTGACGTTGCAGGTCAATCCGCCAACACCCTAGACTGGTTTCTTACCTCTGACTCTAATAAATACACAATCAGTGTATTACCGCCTCTAGGCAATCGGTGTTTTACCGTCTCAAGGCACATCATACCATTGTATCGTATCTGCAAAATTCTCATGTCTAAAAAACCCATTTAAAGAAAAAACTCCTATCAGAACCGTTTGGCAATATGAGAAAGCCAACTGGGACGGTCTTAATGAATTCTTCAGGAACTTTAATTGGTCACTACGCTTCCTCGATAGTTACATCGATTCCAGCACATATAAGGTTAAAAATTTAATTCTTTGTGGAATGAGAAATTTAATCCCAAACAGGGAAAAATCTATCAAAACCAAATGGATCTCATGGTTTGATTCGAGCTGTAAAGAGGTTATTAGGATCAGAGATGTAAGTTTCCGTTGTTACAAAGCGAACCCGACTGAGGAAAACCGGAATAAGTTCAAACAAGCTATAAAGACATGTAATGGACATATTCGTCGAACCAAATTTTTGCATGATCAGAAATTAAGTCAAAAAATACTACAATGTCCCAAAGGTAGTAAAAATGTATGGTCATTTGTAAAAAACGTACGAAACACCACGCCATCCTCGGTTTTACAAAGCCAATTTGCCAAGCGGATTGCTAAAGCCAATTTGCTTGCAGCGCAGTTTGCTGTTAATTCGACGCTACCGGAAAGTGTCATGAGTCCTCCTGTTCTTGAGAGCGTAAATGATTCTATGGGACAAATCTTCTTTCGCACTCGTACAGTTGCAGGAGTACTGAAAGACCTTAACATACATAAATCCGGTGGCCCGTATAGTATCTCCCCAATTGTTGTGAAGAGGTGTTCTTCATCGCTGGCAAAACCCCTGCGTAAACTTTTCCATCTTTCCTACTATACAGGTCTCTTTCCGAGTGGATGGAAAATGACATTTATCCAGCCTGTCCCTAAAAAAGGCGAATCCTCTTCTCCCTCTAACTATCGTCCAATAGCACTCACGTCCCTTTTTTCAAGGTCATGGAAAAGCTGATATATCTCGAAGAACGGAAGCTTCTTAGTGACCGACAGTATGGCTTTCGTAGCAATAGGTCCACTGGTGATCTCATGGTCTATCTCACCGAACAGTGGAACAAACCTTTGCATCGTTTTGGAGAAAGTAAGATTATTGCACTTGATATTTCAAAAGCATTTGATAGAGTTTGGCGCCAAGCTCTCTTATCGAAAATGCGTGCTTTTGGTATTGATGAATCTCTTCTTCGTTGGATTAGTAATTACCTTTCGAATCGTTCAATACAAGTTGTATTGGATGGTTTCAAGTCTGAAATTCATAAAATAAATGCTGGTGTTCCCCAGGGCTCCGTTTTGTCTCCGTTTTGTCTCCGACACTCTTTCTTATATTCATAAATGATCTTATGTCTGACACTTCTAATCCATTAACTTGTTTCGCCGACGACAGTACCCTCAGCTTTTCATATTCGTTTTTAGATTCTCATCCTTGTCCTTCGGATGTGGAACTTCAACGGCAGCGTATAATAAGCGCATTAAATTCTGATCTTGACAGCATTGCACAATGGGGAATCAAAAACCGTGTAGAATTTAATGCTTCGAAAACTCAATGCTGTCTCCTATCGTTAAAGCGTAACACACCCCCGATGCCACTATCTATGTGTGGCACTTGCATTCAAGAAACTAATCAACTATCATGTGTACCACAGATCACCTTTTATGGAATGATCATATATTTGATATTGCCAAAAATGCTGCCAGGTGCTTAGGATTTCTCCGACAGTGCAAGAAATTTGTCACCCCTCGTGATCTGGCTGTAATTTACAAAGCCTTCATCCGTCCAAAGCTTCAATATAATTCGAATATCTGGGCAGGTGCCCCTAAAACAAGTTTAAATCTCTTGGATAGAATACAAAAAGGTAAAAGGTAAGGTAAGGAACTATAATCGAAACATTTACATCACTAGAACACCGCCGCAATGTTTCATGCCTTTCGTTATTTTATCGATATTTTTACAAACAATGTTCTGTTGAACTAGCCAGTTGCATTCCACCCCTTAAACGATTCAACCGTAATACTCGCACTTCCAGGAATGCCCATCAGTTTACCCTTGAGCTCAATTTCGGGCGTCCTGTCAAGTATAGAGATTATTTCTTAAATGGCACATCGTGAATGTGGAATGCTTTAGCCAACTCTGTTTTTCCCTCACATTTTGATGTTCAGAACTTTAAGACCAATGTGCACCGGTATCTCCTTTTTAATCCTTCCCTATTTTCCTAATGGTCGCACTGTGTTTAAATATAAACATATAAAGGGTACTAATATCCCCTTGAGAGAAGGCGAAATTCCCTGCCGAAACGTTGGAAAAGTTAATGTAACTCAATTTTTTCATTGCGAAAACTACAGCGACAAAAAACACCGATGAAAAACTATATTCCAACTAATCACAGTAAAGTTTTAAGGAGGTATATCTCCCAAAAAAAAAATAATTAAAAAAACATATAATAATAATACCTCCCAAGATATATTGCACTTGATTGCCGAAAATAACTAGATTGTTGATTGGCAAAAAACAGGCTTTACTTTTTCAAGTGAAAAAGACAGCCACTGTTATTTATGCTTTTATTTTAGATTTCCAAGCATTGCAGTAGCGTTTTACTTCATTTAATTCAGATTGCGAGTTAGTTTCTATGAAAAAGCCACCTAAATCTAAAGAAAAGATAGAGGTATCATCAAAGAAAATAGCTTTTTAACCTTCAAAGTCATAAGTGAAAATATTATTAAAGATATTACCAAGTTCAGAGCCTTGAGGTACTTACATCAAAAGTATCAGAAAAAGAGGCTTTGATGCGACCCCCACTGGATAACTTCCTATCCACTCTGTCGATTTGTATTGCTTAAAAGTTTGTAGGATTTCGCGTTTTGTTAAAAAGTTGTCGGTTGAATTATTCTTAAACATTTTAAATTACCAACAATATTTTGTATATGTTAAAGAGTTTGATTTCAAGCAGCTATAAGGAGCGGTATATCCGGCTCCCCGTCCTTGGAGCTATACTAAGGATCTGGCCCTTAAGGTTTAGGGTTGTGCCGTGGGAGTGACTTCCTGACCACGTAAAAAATACATTAGCTTACCAACAAGCCTGGGATACGGATGGATTTACGGTTGACAACGCAAATAAGGGCAACGAACGTAGGATCTGTACATGTTAAGTCACTCAACAGACCAAGTGCAGCCGAACAATCAGCCAACATTGATTTGGACCAATACCTCGTTGTATCCAAGGTATATCCCGATCCAAGTCAAAACAAGGAAGTGCTGTGAGAAGTTTCGACGTTAGACGGCTAGAATGACAAGAAACGTCCAGTCCTTTTCCGATCGAGTCTCTAATAATCTCTTAAAGAGTTCGTTTAGATCGAAGTTCCTGACGTTCAAAGTTTTTTAAAAATAATAGTGCTGCCTTTTACCCATGCGCTGTAGTTTACCTGTTGATTTCCACGCATTGATTGACTATTTTTTTCAATACAAAAAAGAAGTACAACTCTACACCGAAATTAATCTACTTCGTTAAAATTAAAATTATTTTTAAAAAAAATAAACCACAAAGTATCACGGCCTACATACAAATGATGAAAACCAACAGTCATTGACGGCGGCGATTTAGATTTTGGGATTTCGTTTGTGGATTATGTCCATGGGAATTTAGATTGTGGGGATTTTTGTTTTTGGGGATTTTATACTTGGGGAAGAATTTGAAGATTTTTTAAAGTGTGGGGCTTTTGTTTTTGGATATTTTGAACATGTGTATTATGTTGGTATCCCCGATAAACAGAACCGATTACAATAAGTTCCTATGGGCAAGTAAAAATCTCTTGACTCCTAACAAAATGGTCGCCAATTAATAAATAGAATCAACACGCATTACATCATAAATTATTAATTACATTTCAATACATTAAAAGTTTATATAAAATTATAAACTTAAGGTGATAAAGTTGGAAAATGGAACTATATAAAACTGAAGGCGATAATTGGATCTAGAATTTGAATTTTCGAAAAAGTGAAAATAACTGTAAAGTTTAGATTTGCTTTAGCGATTTTTTTTCAAGTTTAATCAAAAAATAATCATAAACTAAACGATTGGTGTGTCTTTTGAAGCTTATCCGTTCTTTTAAATCACTTCTTGTCTATGGATTCATTTTGTCTATGATTTACTCAAGATGATGTTAGTATTTTAGGAACAAATTCTAAACAATCTGGCTTCACAGACCTCACTCTGCTTTTTGATTGATACGTTTAACGTCGATAAGCGTGGAGAGCTTTTTTTGTCCTCCATATCTCAAAACCCAGCAGAGATATCGACTTCAAATAAATTTTGTTATAAATATAATAACACAGAAAGATACAAAAATTACTTTCAAAAAAATAACACTGGCAACTTCTATTAAATTAACAAATATTGTTTTTAACAATTAGCAAAATTTTAATAAAAATCCAACACTCATTTTTTTCAAAAAAAAAATTAAATACACATAAAATTGGTGAACATTAATGTTCGATTCTCGCTATCTCTTGAATAACTGAAGTTATTGACTACAAACAAATTTTATTTTATTCTAGAAAAATCAAATATGTATTTTGTATGTAAGGAGTAAAAACTTAAAAAAAAATGCTAGTACTAAAATTGGTCAACTTTAGTTTTAGACTAAAAATCTGGCTAACAAAAATATGTTTTGAAATCAAACTATTTAATCATTAGCAAAACAAAACTCGAACTTTCCATTTTTGACCAACACATTTGTATGGCGACTTTTTTATTTTTAGTCTTCAAAATGAAAAAACGCCTAACGCGAATCTGCTTAAAATCTTAAGTTCCAAATTTGAAACATTCAAACTGAATTTCAATTCGATCTTATATCTGATTTAACTTTGTAGACTCACTAAATTCCAATACATGCCTGTACTGTACATACATCTGTATCTTTAATGTTTGGATTACCATTTAATTTTAGTTCTAAGATTCTCATATACTTAGGCATGTACGTATGTATGTACCTACATTATCCTATATGTTTAAACCTAACAAAAATATTTGCTTTAAAGATACACCATGTACCTAATCATAATTCATTTTTATTTTTTTGTTAAATTTTTTTAGATTATCTACCAAGCCATATGAAAGCCCCTGGAATTTCTTCTAAAAATATGTCAAGGTTTTGTTTGTTTCTTGCCACAAAATGTAAAAATTTAAATCTATTTTATATGTTTTTTCTTTCGGTGATATTTGGAGCAAGTATAAACATAAATCAGTGAGCTATACAGAAGATAATATGAAGGAAAGGAATAATAATTTCAATGTCAACTTACTTATATTTAAGCCCATCAATGGAAATAGGAAGTTGTGTAATAATTTAAGTTATTCTTGATATTATTTTATGTCGGTGAAACATTTTGTTTTGTTAGATTATCAGAGATTACTTAGTAAAATGTTCGGCCTATAGCAGAAGATACTTTAACCATTTTAGATAAATTGAGTTTAATGGATGATCTTAATAACTATCACAGTAAAACAAATAAAAACAGATATACAATCAAACTTCTCGGAAATTATGTGGCAGTAGCGTTTAAGGTTTAAATCTCATTAATTTTAACTCATAACTCGAACAGCGGCGGAGGATCAATTAATGCTGGCCGCAAACATGTTAAACTAAAAAACTTAAATTCTCTTAATAGGCAGATGTAAAAAAACTCATTTCTTCAATGGTGTTGAGTGGTTACCTGTTGATTATAAAACAAATTCCAAGATGTGGATGACCACATAATTTTTTTAAGATTTAATTTTAAAGTTTTCACAAAAAGGATAATTGAACGGTACATCCGCAGTCTATCGCATCAGCATTTTTTCTTCTAAATAACATTCTTAATTGCCGATTTTACAAAAATGGACCATTGGTACATACATAGAAATTAGATAGGGTGCAACACAGCTTCTTTATTTTGTTCAACTTCACCAAACGATATACTGATCATTTTGCGAGCAAAGATACAAGGCTTTTCTTGGCTTATTACTCCAGAAAGTTTGTGCTGCATAGAATTAGCCTTGTCTTGTCTTTTTTGATGATTTATGTATATGTCGGACGAGTTATCTTACTTGTCTTAAATGTTGTTCTGCTTTGGTATAAGTTGGAAATGAATTTTTTTAAAGGTAACCAATTTTTTCTATAATCATAATTTAATTAATAATAATTTATTTAAAGGCTGTGAAAGAACAATAACTTCCTTGTATTATAATTATTGACAACAAAACTTTTCAGCTATAAAGCTATGATTACACAGTCAACGTAATCAGTCAATGCGTTGACTCTCCGACGTAAAAATGACGTCACAATCTGTCCCAAGAGTGTCACTTCGTGTGATTGTCAACGAAAACTGGTGTCATTGCGTTGACGGGTACGATGACACTCTCGTTGACACACATTTTTGGGTAATCTCTCTTTCAACGTCATTGGGACGCGTTGACGGAGTCGTGTCATCGCAATGACCGTGTCCCAGCGTTGACGGGGCAGAATTAAAAACCGTGTCATCGTCTCAGTTTGACTGTGATTTTTATACATATAAAAAAAAACATGGCCCTGATTTTCTTACATCATTTACGAGTAATTCAAAAAATAAAAAAACAAAACTGGACATACATATAATGAAATTTTAAAGCTGCTGGTAAGTTTTTTTTTAAATTTAAAATAATGTCCCTTTCTTTGATAAAATTTATCAGATTATGATGGAAGATATCGACGATGCTACTCCAAGACAGGAGTCACTTGCCCAAGATGAAGACCAAAAAAAAGGAAAAAGCATATGCTTGGGCCAATATCGGCGTTGATTTCAGCTGTCCAAAAGCGACCAGCGCTTTGGCATGGAGGATGCAGCGATTATAAGCTGGCTCACATAAAATGTGAGTGCTGGAAACAAGTTGCTGAGGAACTAGGGATCCAAAATGTTGATAGCTTTGAAGCTAAATAGAAACAAATGGAACGCCCTTCGTAAAAAAATCGAGCCAAGGCACTTCGGAAATAGCGACCGTGTCATGGGCTCACTTTTCCGAAATGATGTTCATTGAGTCTGCCGAAGTGCTTCAATCAGTAGAATCAGTTTCAACATTGCTCTTGGTAAGCTTATATTTTTTTTTATAAATTCAATCGTAAAATATACATACATATATTTTTTAAGGAGGGAGCCTACACGGATGCTTCGTAATCATAGCTTAAGTTAGGCCGGAAACTATGTTGATGCTACATAATTCTATAGACAAATACTACAAAACATTAAACGTTCAACGTATTTACTTCGTAACTTATACCATCAATTGAAATGTGAACGTTTTTGGTCAAATAAACGCTTAAATCTTTTGTCAATCGCTCCGATTGGTCAGGGGTCATTCCAAAATAGAAGGAAATACCATTTTTTAACTTCCCATATTAAGTTATTGTAATGGGTCCGATTTGTCAAATTGAAAATTTTGACATTTCTCGACGTTTCAAGGTCCCTAGAGTCGAAATAAAAGATTTTTAGAAAGATGTCTGCGCGTGCGTGTGTACGTACGTTCGTACGTCCGTACGTTCGCGACGTTTTTTTCGTCCTCCATAGCTCAAGAACCAGAAGATATATCAACTTCAAATAATTTTTGTTATACAGATAATAAGACAAAGATGCAGAAAGTGCTCTCAAGAAAATTGCGTGGGTGGTTTTCTTACCATAGCAGTTTGAAAAAAGGTGAAAATTTTGGTTGACCCTAAATATCTTACGAACCAAAAACGATAGAGACTTGAATTAAATTGTATGTAATATATTGTAACGTGATACCAAACAGGTATATTTTTTGAAAAAAATCAAATTAACGGTTTTTTTTATAAACCAATAAAAACTTCAAAAAATATTGTTGTCAACATTCAATAAAATTTTGAAAAAAATCGAATTGATAGTTTTTTTACAAACAATTAAAAACCGAAAAAAATTTTCAAAAGTTGGTAAAAATGATTTTCGACTTGAATATCTTTTCAAAAATTTGAGATAATAGCTTCTTACTAATTTTTCCTTATAAGAAATATTGTTTTCAATATTAGGAAAAATTTTGAGAAAAATCGAATTCACAGTTTTTTTACAAAAAATAAAAACCTAAAAAAAAATGTATAAAAGTTGGTAAAAATTGATTTTCGACTCAAATGTCTCTTCAAAAATTTTAAATATTGGCTTCAAACTAATTTCATCTTATAAGAAATATTGTTTTCAACATTTGATAATTTTTTTAAAAAATTCGAATTGACAATTTTCTTACAAAAAATAAAACTCTAAAAAAAAACAATGCTAAAACTTGGTAAAAATTTCCTTTCGGCTCAAATAGCTTTTCAAAAATTAAAAATATTGGCTTCAAACTTATTTTATTTCACAGAAAATATTGTTTTCAATATTCAGTAATTTGTCCATTTTTTTATAAGAAATAAAATCTACAAAAAATAGTACGCAAATTTGGTAAAAATTGATACGGGTACATATAGACAAACTTTTAAGCAAAACAAATCGACAGACGGGATGGGAAGTTATCAGTTTGGGTCGCATCCCAGCCTCTTTAATTGATAAAGTGATCCCTTGGGCGGCAAGATCCCAACTTTATGAGATTGTTTTTAAGCTTGGCACATTCCAACATCGTTGTTTAGAATTTCAGTTGCCATATTCAAAACAGATTCAATTCAAGGCAAGGCAAAAGTCGAATAGTAGCAGAGCAGTGACGTCACGGTCAACAACACCACTTGCAATACCTTGTTACGCCATGTGAAGATAGGGGAAAAACTTCCTCTTCTTGAAGACATTGTACGATAAAGTTAATGTCATTGGCTGGGGGTGCAAAGGAATTATTGAGTTTTCCGGGAATTGGTTAGTTTGCAATTGTATATAAAAAATTTGATTTTTAATTACCATGATATCATCCAGACAACCTTTAAAGTAAAGATCACATGTCTCTGGATTGTAGTCCATTTTCATAGAACCGTAGAATCGCTCTAGCATAATTTTTTGTTTTAGATAACCATGTTGCCTTATGCAAAGGAAGATAATACGATTACTTTTATGGATTGGCCTTCTTAATCACCCGATTTTAACCTAGAATCGTCTTGAAATTTGTTATGATGTTTCGAAATTCATTAATATTAACTAATCATGTAAAATAGGTTAAGAATTTGGTAAATATTACTAAGCGACGCATCGATGATGAAAAGGTATAATAACAAAATAGTGAAAAATGTTGTTTAAATTTCTCATTTCATTAGCAAAATAATTTATACAAAAACCTTAACAAGAATGAAACAGATAACTAAAACATCCTTTATCTTTTTCCAAAATTATAAAACAGTTGCACCCTGTGCGAAAATCCCAGATCAAAGTTTCTTCTAACTTTAATTCATATTAAGCGTGTACGTTCAATTTTTGTTTCGTATTTGACTTTAACCATAACCTCCTGGAGCAATCTACAAACTTAAATTTCAGGATATTAGCTATAGTTTCAACCAAGAGGAAAAATTAAAAATATGTACATTTCAAAAATAATGTTAAATCTTCATGCAATCATAATAATTCCTTTTTAAATTGTCATTGGTAATAATATAACATTGTGTTTTATATATAAAATCCTTATTTATATGACAAAAACAGATTCTTTAATTTTGTATTAATATAAACAAGAAACACCCCAAAAAACCAATTGTTATCAATGGCCCATACAGGAAATAACCTATCAGATAGACATATAAAAGTAGCCCTCCTTCACTTTAGTAGAAAAAACAACACTAAAGCTTTGTTTAGCCTTAAAAAAAGCCACACAAAAGGACACTACTTCAAAACATATTATATATTACCCTCTCCCCTTAATCTTGTTTTTATTTGTACTTTGGCCTTGTACAACAACAGCTTCAAAGTGAAATAAAATAATGTCAAGTTAACTTTTTTTATTATTATTTCATTTCGGTAGATTCTGTCTCGTACACAATACTAAGTCAATCTGTCCTTCCGGATGCTTTTCTTTTGCAATTCAATTTAGACGTGATTCTATTACTTAATTTTTATTTCAAGGACAAAAAATGACAACCGAACCCGAGCGCGCGGTTTAGTTTTGTTTGTCCTTTGAACGTCGAGTCTTCGTACGTCGCTCGTTCTTCTATGTCGTAGTCAGTCTTTGTTATATTTGTTCGTATTTTATTTGATATGTATACCATAGTTTTATTTTTCTTTGTGATGTTCTATGATTTAATATCATCAGTTTTTATTTTTTGATGCATCACTATTGCATTTTTTATCAAGTCAAGTTCATAATGTGCATTGATAATAACAAAATGTCTTTTTATTTTTCATTTTATAGCATTCTACAAATTTGTTTGTCATTTTTTTTAATAAAATAAAAATTGAAAATTATTTCAAATAAAATTATATGAATGATTCTAGAAATTAATATCAAGTAAATGTTTTTGTTTTTAAAGGATAATGACAATTTTTGAGCCCAGTGGGTACACCCCTGAGATTGGTACTAAATGAATGCTGATTAATATACATTATTATAATATTTTCAAAATCGGTTTGGGAGAATTCGAGATATTTGAGGTTGAACTTTGTGTAGATTGGATTGGGAATTAACAATTATTTAATAATCATGTTTCGTGTGTTTGTTAACAACTTGTTCATTGCAACAAGCAATCTTTTATTGAAACACTGAGACGATCGACTCTCATTTAGCAGGAGTAGTTAATAAGCAAAACTTTCGTTACTGGGCCTCTGAAAACCCACAAGAGCTACATGAATGACGAATGACCTCTCCACAGTCCCAAAGTCAATGTTTGCTTTGGAATCAGTCGTAACCTCATTATTGGTCCGTTCTTTTTTTCGTGAAAATAATCAGGCTGTCACTGTCAACACAGATTGTTACTGATTTTGGCTTCTTGATTTGTCTTTGCTGGAACTAAGAAGATGACCCATCAACTTGAAAACTAGCCATACATCCACAGCAACAATGGGTTCTTAAGAAAAATATTCCCTGGACGTCTGATTTTTTTGGGAGCTGATTTGAAATGGCCCCATGATCACCACATATAGAATATATATAAACCACTCGACGCCGAAGTGATACAATAATCAAAAACATTCAAAGGAGTATGCGGAACTTTTCTTAATGTCCGCAGGATTGTTTTAAAAAAATAAAATGGACATCAGTTGACTGATATGATTTTTCGTTCGTAATTTATATATTTTTTTTTTAATTTGTTGAATCGTTTTGTAATGGCACCATCCAAGGAACACATTCATACAAAAATGAGTTTTTTTGTTTATATTGTCCATATTTGAAAAGCCTATTCACTTCATTCTCCTGAATTTGTAAGCTTATAGCTCAAAATCACCAAGGTGCAGAATTGGTTCTGCTAGAAATTTAATGCCTTAAATCTTGACTTAATTGAAAACAAAAAAAAATGAATAAAATACTAAAACTAATCTTTTTGTGTGTCCATCAAACAATATAATTTATTAATAATATGAATTTTAAATGAAATCAATAAACACGCATAGAAAATCATTTCGGACACACGTCCTAATTTACAATCTTCAACAACCAGTCCAAAATATAATTGAAAAATTTAAGGTATTTAACCCCGGTCATTACTTAATACACCGTATTTTGTATACAAAATGTAGTTTCATAGAGGATACTAAAAGATTTTTTATTTTTAACTATAAAAATAAAAAAATAGTTTGTCCAATACCGCAAAAGTCATTTCAGTGAACATATCGATAATGGATCAAAAATAATTTAAAGTTAATCCATCTATTCGGTGTCAAACGTCAGTCGAGGAAGAGAACAATAACAAAGCCGGCTGTCAGAGTATTTTTCGTCAAATAAATTATATCTAAATGTTAAGTACCTTTGTATTCATTATTTGTACAGCGTACATCAATAGTCCGTCATTCCGTGAACGTACTTATTTCATTTAATTATTGATGAAATTCTTTTTTACAACTCGAAGTAACAAAGGAACATCAAATATGTTCCTATTGACAAAGTCAGATCGCTTTTAAGATGGCCGCCGTATACTCAAAGGGCGCTCTTATTTGAAATCGCCATTTCGTGAACGGTCATTTCGGGAACGTTCCCGGACATGTTTTGACGTATTTTCTTTGTAAAAGATTTTGTATGTATTGTTTTCATTATTGCTTATTTAATATAGATATACTGTACACCCATGTTATAAATCAAAGCTTAAATTATGTGCTTTATTTTGTTGATTTTATCAAACTTAGAAAACCGTTCCCAAATTGATGGTTTCTATTAGATATTTAATACTAAAAAATATTTCTAATAAAGTATAAAATTGTATGCGCTGCCCTGTCAAAGTTTATTAAAAATTTTAAAACAGTATAAGCTAAAATTCATCATTTTAGCTTGCAATTTTTTTTTCATAAAACCGATTTTGAAATTTGCAACCTAGGTAATTTTGAGCCTTATTAATAAAAAAAACCGAGGAAATACTGTAGAAGATTTTCAAATATGTCCTATATGTAATATAATAAGAAATGTTGCTTTTAACATTCAGAACCATTTTGACAATTTTTTTACAAAAAATTAAAACCCTAAATATCTTAAATATCTTTTCAAGCTTCGACATATTGTCTTCAAACTAATTTTATTTTATAAAAAATATTGCTCTAAACATTCGATGAAATTTTGAGAAAAATCAAATTTACTGTTTTTTGACTAAAAATAAAAACCTAAAAAAGAGGCTGGGATGCGATAACTTCCTATCCCGTCTGTCGATTTGTCTTGCTTAAAAGTTTGTCTATTTGTACTCGTATCAATTTTTACCAAAATTGCGTACTATTTTTTGTTGATTTTATTTTTTTATAAAAAAACGGACTGTTGGATTTTTATATAAAAATTACTGAATATCAAAAACAATATTTTCTGTGAAATCAAATAAGTTTGAAGCCAATATTTTTAATTTTAAAAAAGCTATTCGAGCCGAAAGTAAATTTTTACCAAGTTTTAGTATTGTTTTTTTTTACGTTTTATTTTTTTGTAAAAAAACTGTCGATTCGATTTTTCTCAAAATTTGTCCTAAAGTTGAAAACAATATTTCTTATAAGAAAAAATTAGTTAGAAGATATTATCGCAAAGTTTTTAAATGATATTTCAGTCGAAAATCATTTTTTACCAACTTTTGTTAATTTTTTTTCTGTTTTTAATTTTTTGTAAAAAAATTGTCAAATAGATTTTTTCAAACTTTAACTGAATGTTGACAGCAAGATTTTTTGAAAGATAAAAGTAAATTAAAGTCAATATCTTAAAGTTTTGAAAAGATATATGAGTCGAAAATCAATTTTTACCAACTTTTATACATTTTTTTTTAGGTTTTTATTTTTTGTAAAAAAACTGTAAATTCGATTTTTCTCAACATTTTTCAAAATATTAAAAACAACATTTCTTATAAGATAAAATAAGCTTGAAGCCTAATTTTCAAGTTTTTGAAAAGATATTTGAATCGATATTCAATTTGTACGAACTTTGAGTAATGTTTTTTTTAGATTTTTATTTTTTATAAAAAAAAACTGTCAATTCGATTTTTCTCAAAATTGTATAAGATGTTAAAATTATTATTCTTCGTTGCACAAAATTGTTTTACAGATGAAATCATATTTCAGTCGTAAAATTTTGGAGGTGACAAATTTTTTTTTTCAGTTTTATTGATTTATAAAAAAACCGTTATATTGATTTGTTTCAAAAAATAAACCTGTTTGGTATCACGTTACAAGATATTATATAAAATTTAATTCAAGTCTCTAGCGTTTTTGGTTCGTAAGATATTTAGGGTTAACTAAAATGTTCACCTTTTTTTTAAACTGCTATGGTAAAAAAACCATTCACACAATTTTCTTGAGAGCCCTTTCTGCATCTTTCTGCCTTATTATCTGTATCACAAAATTTATTTGAAGTCGACATCTCTTCTGGTTCTTGAGCAATGGAGGACGAAAAAACCGTCGCGAACGTACGGACGTACAAACGTACGTACGGACGTACAAACGTACGTACGGACGTACAAACGTACGTACACACGCACGCACAGACATCTTTCTAAAAATCTTTTATTTCGACTCTAGGGACCTTGAAACGTCGAGAAATGTCAAAATTTTCAATTTGACAAATCGGACCCATTACAATAACTTCCTATGGGAAGTTAAAAAATTAATAAAAGTTTGTAAAAAATGATTTTCGACTCAAATATCTTTTCAAAAATTTAAGGTATTAGGCTTTAAAACAGTCAGTTTTTTCATAAAAAAATAAAATCTACAAAAATAGTACACAAAATTGGTAAAAATTGATGTTTGGTTCTCGATATCCCGTGAATAATGGAAAACATTAACTTAAAATTGATTTCATTCATCCAATTTGTATTTGTTTGTATTAGAAATAAAAACTTTTAAGAAATGTTACTAAGATCTGTAAAAATTGGTTCACGACTATAAATGTCGTTAAATAAAATAGATTTCGAAATCAAACTATTTTTAAATTTTTTTAGAATAATTTAATTAATAACTTTTTTAACAAAACTCGAAAACTTAAAAACCTTTTAATCCAGACAAATCGATAGACGGGATGGGAAGTTATCAGTTTGGGTCGCATCCTACATGATTTTGCTTCTATAAATCCTGATTTTCCTAAAAACATTTATTAATGCCCCTAAAATGGAAAACCCAAAACCTCACAGGAAATAAATTATCATCATACATCATACTCGCCCCAACAACCAAAATAACAAGTCTCCATACATTTTTTTTTGGCAAAAATCGAAAATTCGATGTTAAAGAAGAAAAGCCCGATAGATTTTTATTAAATTTTCACTTTTCGATTTTAGTTTAAGAATATTTTTAGAATGCAGTTTTTTGAAGCAAATTAATATGAACTTCACATGTAATTCAAAAATTTAAATTTTGTATCAATATAGGAGCTTAAGGAAAACAAATTATTTAAATGATGTGCATTTGTTTTTCAGAAAGCTTAAAAGCAAAATAACGCATCCTGCTGGAGCAAAACAAATATATTTTTTTATTGAAAGAAGACAAGTTAAGAAAATAAAGTTCATAGATAATTTAATACAAATCTTTCGGTTCGTTTATGAGAAAACTCGAACTCTTGATTTTTGATCAACAAATTTGTGTGAGGACCACTGTTATTTTTAGTCTTAAAAAATAAACAAAAAACACCTAACGTGAATCTGCTTAAAACCTAAACTTCAAAGTTTAAACTCAATCGACTCACTGGTTTGAGCTGTAGGGGCGAGGACAGACAGAAGGACGAAATCAGGGGACCCATTTTTTTAGTTTTAAAAATAGCTATGTAATTATGATAACGAAACTGTGTATAAGAACAAATAAGTTTAGAGTCAATAGTAATTTTTTGTTCTTAAAATGCTTTAGTTAAAAATCAATTTTTTTTGAATAACCTAAGTAAATTTTTGTAGGTTTTCTTTTTTTGTCAAGAAAAAAGCCAATTGGTTCGTATGCAGAGTCAACTGATTTTGAATTTAATAATCTTATTTGTCGAAAACATTATTTACCAAAATTTAAGGTTTTTATTATTTAAAAATATTCGATTTAGATTGTATGGACCTTGAAACATTGAGATATGCCAAAATTTTCATTTCAACAAATCGGAACGACTAAAATAACTTTCTATTTATTTAAATTTTTGGAAACAATGTTATTTTGCAGGTAAAATTCTAAATCTTAAAATATAGGTTCTAAAACATACTCTTTGGATACAGGAGCAAGTTAATGCGACACAGTCGTGATGTTTTTTGGTAGTATTAAATTTGAATGTATATAATATTATTTTTAACTTCCCATAGGAAGTTATTGTAATGGGTCCGATTTGTCAAATTGAACATTTTGACATTTCTTGACGTTTCAAGGTCCCTAGAGTCGAAATAAAAGGTTTTTAGAAAGATGTCTGTGCGTGCGTGTGTACGTACGTTCGCGACGTTTTTTTCGTCTTCCATAGTTCCAGAACCAGAAGAGATATCGACTTCAAATAAATTTTGTTGTACAGATAAAAAGATGCAGAAAGCGCTTACAAGAAAATTGTGTGGGTGGTTTTTTTACTATAGCAGTTTGAAAAAAGGTGAACATTTTGGTTAACCCTAAATATCTTACGAACCAAAAAAACCTAGAGACTTGAATTAAATTTTATATAATATATTGTAACGTGATATCAAAGGAGTATATTTTTTGAAAAAAATCCATTTAACGGTTTTTTTTATAAATCAAAAAAACTGGAAAAAAAATTTGTCACCTCCAAAATTATACGACTAAAATATGATTTCATCTCCAGAACAATTTTATGCAACGAAAAATAAAGTTTTTGATATCTGAGAAAAATCGAATTGGCAGTTTTTTTATAAAAATAAAAATCTAAAAAATACATTATTCAAAGTTGGTGAAAATTGAATATCGATTCAAATATCTTTTAAAAACTTTAAAAATAGGCTCCAAACTTATTTTATCTTATAAGAAATATTGTTTTCATCAATCTGCAAAATGTTAAGAAAAATCGAATTCATAGTTTTTTTACAAAAAATAAAAACCTAAAGATAAAATTAATAAAATTGGTAAAAATTGATTTTCGACTCAAATATCTTTTCAAAACTTTGAGATATTGGCTTTAATCTACTATTATCTTTCAAAAAACATTGTTGCCAACATTCAGTAAAATTTTGAAAAAAATCGAATTGACAGTTTTCTTACAAAAAATTAAAAACCGTAAAAAAATTAACAAAAGTTGGTAAAATATGATTTTCGACTCAAACATCTTTTTAAAAATTTAGGATAATAGCTTCTAACTAATTTGTACTTATAAGAAATATTGTTTTCAACATTAGGACAAATTTTGAGAAAAATCGAACAGACAATTTTTTTACAAAAAATAAAAACCTAAAAAAAAATGTATAAAAGTTGGTAAAAATTGATTTTCGACTCAAATATCTTTTCGAAAATTGTAGATATTGGCTTTAAACAACTTTTATCCTTCAAAAAATATTGTTTCTAACATTCAGTAAAATTTTGAAAAAAATCGAATTGACAGTTTTTGTACAAAAAATTAAAAACCTAAACAAAATTTAACAAAAGATGGTAAAAATTGATTTTCGACTCAAATATCTTTTCAAAAATTGAAATATTGGCTTCCAACTAATTTTTTCTCATAAGAAATATTGGTTTGAACATTCGATAACATTTTGAAAAAAATCGAAGTGTCAGTTTTTTTTTAAATAAAACCCTAAAAAAAATTATAAAACTTGGTAAAAAATTTACTTTCGACTCAAATAGCTTTTTTAAAATTAAAAATATTGGCTTCAAACTTATTTGATTTCACAGAAAATATTGTTTTTGATATTCAGTAATTTTTATATAAAAATCCAACAGTCCGTTTTTTTATAAAAAAATAAAATCAACAAAAAATAGTACGCAATTTTGGTAAAAATTGATACGAGTACAAATAGACAAACTTTTAAGCAAGACAAATCGACAGACGGGATGGGAAGTTATCAGTGTGGGTCGCATCCCAGCCTCTTTTTTATAATTTATTTTCATTTACAAAAAATAAAAACTGTTAGTTGAATTTTAAACTCACATAAAAACGGTAAGTTGTATGAATACCATCAAATGTACAAGATATTTTAAACCAACAAATGCCTTTTCTGCACATGATGATGTCATAACCTTTAAGAGAAACTATATACGATGTTTATGTCTTTGATAGTTCTTGTGATGTGAAAGACACAGAATGTTATTTTGGACGTAAAAACATACACAGATATCTTTCTAAAAGCCATGACTTTTGAAACCTTGAATTATGTCAACATTTTTAATTCAACTTATCAATCCGATTACAATAACTTTGAATCGAAATATAAAAATTACTTGTTTACAATGTTATTGATTTGATATTTTTAATCAATTTTTAAAACATTTCTTGATTTAACTAATCATAGTTAAATATATGTATACATAAATATTTTTCTCTGTCGTACTTCTCACATTTCAAACAGAAACCCAAAGCAAAAAATCTTCTACCCCATCATTTTAAGAAAATAATAGTCCTTTGAGAAATCTTCTTTAGTTGTGTACAGATGGTTTAATATTTCTTTTGTAATTTGAGATATACTCGTACATTCTGTTCTTAGAAGTCTCAAGAATGGGATTCACAAAAAAATTCATAACATAAAAATTTTGAAAATTATTATTTTTATAGTTATTTTTAAATTAGGACTAAACGAAAATGATCAAGAAATAAAAAAATCACTGTTTTCATCAAAACCAAAGCAAAATAAATAAAAGCATAAACAGATTAAAATGACTAAGTATTTTTTATACAAAATAAAATCCTTAAAAAATACTTTTAAAAATTGTTCAAATGACTTTTCTGCCCGAATACCAAATAAAGATATTGACATCCAAATTATATCCTTCCATACAAAGTTGTCAAAATTTATAATTGTAGTCAATTCAAAATTGGCGGCGGGTAAAATAGAGTGATTGACATTAAGGAATGTTCAGATTTAATTGATTCATCTTACACCAGTCAGAAAGTCTTAAATTTGCAAAGGATCGCAATCGCTTGTACTTTGCATACATCTAACAAATTTCCGATCATCTGCAAACAGGACATAAATTGAGTTTTGAAGTACACTAGATAAGTCATTAATGAAAACGAAAAATAATATCGGACCTAAATGGCTTCCCTGGGGAACTCCTGATGAAACAATTATAGAACTTGATAGATTTGAATCAATACGTACATACTGACAACGATTATTTAAATATGTTTTTAACCAGTTAAGCATGTTAGAATGAAACCCGATTTTTTAAAAGTTTTTTCAATAGAATATGGCGATGCACCCTATCAAATACCTTAGCGAAATTTGTGTGAAAAAAATTCACTTGGGGACCCTTCTCCATTTCATTCACTACATAATTAGTACAAATAGCTAAGTTCGTAGAAGTGGATCTACCAGAAACGAAACCGTGTTGAAAAGGAGATACAAACGTCTTGCTTAGAACCATTTTTTATGGATTGGCATTATATAGGACGTTTTCCATTCAGGAAGAATCAGCCCATCATGAAGTGAGTTATTCAAACAGATGAATAAAATTTTGCAACAAGCGGAGACACACTTTATTAAAAGAATAAGGGGAATTCCATCAGGGCCAACATTATTATCTTCGTTTAACTCCTTTAATGCATTTTGTACTTCTGGTAAAGTTATACTTAAGTGTCCTATGTTTATATTGCTAAAGGACTTTACATCAAGAAAAATTAAGTTATCATTTATCATTGATATAATTTGATTTATAAAAGTCAGGGAAAGCATTACAAATGTCAGTCAGATTATATAAAGTCGATCCTAAATACTGCATACATTTTGGTATTCCATTAGATTTTCTTTAATTTTTTATAAAGTCCCAGAAATGTTTGCTATTGGCTTTAAGTTTAGATTCAATTTCATTGATATAATTCTTATTCATATAGGAATTTATATATGTATGTATAGGTATTTATTAAGTACGTTAAAATTGTTCGGCAAATTTAAGTAATTTGTACGCAGATTGGAATTACATAGAGATTTCCGTGAAAGTTTGTATGCTTTTTTGTTTTATTATTTAAATTAATAAGCTGTCTGTTGTGCCAATTAGGTTCAGATGTGTTGAAGCATTTAATTGTAGGCACGTATAGATCAATACCCTCTTTCAGGTAGTTTAAGAAATTGTTATAGTATTCTGATAAATTTTGACATTCGATCGTGTCTGGTTGCAACGAAAATTCTTAATATAACTTGAAAAGTTATTGAAATCAGCTTTCGAAAAAATTACATTATAAAATTGTATTGGAATTTTTTTTTAACAAAATATTAAAATTAAAACAATACGACTTTCGGATGTGGCACCATTTTTTTTGTTGAAAAGAGTCCAGAAATTCGTAAAAATTTCTTACTTTCTTTCCTTCAAATTTTGTTTGGTAAAAAAACGTCATAAATTAAATTTTTGCAATTATTTATGTGTGCACAGAATACAAGGTTTCAAGGTCTGCACGCAACTATTTTCACGCCTCCCCAAATGCTAAAAAAGTCCAGGCAGAGGGGTTACAGGAGGCATCATCACTGCTAAGACGTCCGTCGTTCGTGAAAACGCATACATTTTGATTTGAAATTGATACAACTTGAGATATTTATTGCATAGAATATACTTAATTAGATTGTATATTTGTATTGATAATTTTTTCTTTGTTGGGTTAGAAATTTCCTTTAAATTTGATAACCACGAAATAAATGATGGTGTGACCAAAAGCTGCGTTTTG
The DNA here is from genome assembly GCF_945859685.1 of Eupeodes corollae. Taxonomy (NCBI): domain Eukaryota; kingdom Metazoa; phylum Arthropoda; class Insecta; order Diptera; family Syrphidae; genus Eupeodes; species Eupeodes corollae. The sequence goes on along the minus strand of NC_079147.1, from coordinate 176,869,413 downwards.
TCTCCGTAACTCTTTATTATTTTTATAAATGATCTTTTGCGTGAAACTTTTAACACACAAAAATATTTCACTAATGACAGCACCCTCAGCTTTTCATATTCGTTTTTAGATTATCATCCTTCTTCTTCGAATGCGAGCTACCAACGCAACGGCAGCGTAGCTCATTTAAATTTTGTGTGTCACAAACCACTTGTTGTGGAATGAACACACACTAAGACGATGGAAGAAGCTTTTTACCCCTGCTGGTCTGGCTATAATTTACAAAACTTTTATTCGTCCCAAATTCAACTAAAATTCACATATTTGGTCTGGTGCCCCAATAAAGTACTTGAGTCTTTTGGATACAATAGAAAAAAGAGCTTTGATAGGCGATCGCTCTATTACTGAGCCATTTGTATTGAAGGGGTTTAACCTTTCGTCAAAATTCGGTCGTTAAGTATAGGGATTCTTTCTTTAGCGGCAGTACACGAATATGGAAAGCTTTACTAGGCGCCATATTATCCATTCAATACAATATGCAGACATTCAAAACCAATGTGCATCGGTATCTCCACTCTAATCATATCCTCCTTTCCTTATTTCTCGTAGTTTGGGGAATCCTTGTAAGGGTATTTATAACCTCTTGATTGCACATAAAATATATAACAATTATGATTGAAAGACAGGTATGAGAACAAGTTTAAAATACCTCATATTTTGGGACAAAGTGCTGAATGAAATGTCGACCATTGGTTTGAGTAAGATTAAATATATATTAACGTTAAATTCGTGAGCAAGTTCAAGTGACCCGTCAGTGAAAGATTAATTTAAATTTTTTTCTTAGCTTTTTACTTAGCTTATTATAGTATTATGAAACAAGAAGATGAAAAAAATAGGAAAAAATCCTTGTCCCTCTAAACTTTTTCTTCTTATCTGGTTTGTAAATAGTTTTCGTTTAACCATTGGTCTTGTGTGTAATAGCACTGCGGTGTGTCTTTCTTTATTTTTGTTTGTCTCCAGAAAATGTTTTTGTCCTCTTGAAGAAACATCTTCCGCTGCTAGACTTAAAATATTTCTGGCTCCTTGTTCCATTCATATAGACTCATGGGAAATACTTGAGAGGAAATAACAAGAAGAAGAAGATCATGTTGCACACAGAAAAGTTGCATTTATATAGAAATGTATACTTTATTTATTTTTTTTGTTTGTGCCGAGATAATATGGGTATTCCCTGCCCTGCCCAATGACCATTGTGTACGTACAAGTAATATATGCCCAAGAGATCGTCTAGATGGAATCTTTAAAAATGGGAATTGAAACTCTGAATCTCGCAGTGTGTGTCTCTTCTTTAATTCCTTTGGGGTTGTTTAGGTTCTTACGCATTTGAAGACTATATTGAATTCTGTTGGACTTTTAAAAGGAAAAAGAAAGCTTGAGGTACTTTGCACATAATGTCATCCCCGTTAGTCCGATGGACATTGAGTAGACAATGTCTGCAGGGTTTTTTTTATGACAAGCATATTTCAAAGGTCATATAATGGAAAATAGAGCATTGTACTTCATACATTAAAACTAAAATTTTGGAAACAAACAAAATTGTTATTTTAGGTCAATAGACTAAAGATTATTTGTATACTCGGGATTTCCAAGGTATGACATTGAGACTGTTTATATGACTTTTTATTTTATGAGATTAAACAAGATTGTCGATAAAGGCCAACATCCGGATCACCACAATTGCTTAATTGTATTTTATAGTATTTGAAGTTTGTTGGCGTTGTCACGTCTTAATGAATTCAAATTATTATAATAATAAATACAAAATATTATTTAAAAACACAGTTTATTTACGGGTTTGGTGTTGTTCCAAGAAAGTGACATGTGACACATAATTGCCAATGTGAAATACCATGAGTTTTTAAGATTCCTACACACGAACAAAAATTGGTGGGTAAAATATATAGATATTATAAATCAGCGTATTTTTTCGACATATTACCAATATCGAGAAATTGTTTGGAAAAAAAACAGTATTAATTTATTTATAATTCGTTAAATACTAATGTTAAAAATTCTTATTATATACTTAAAATCTAAAAACTCAAACTAGACTGTTGAAAAACATCAATTTGCATATTTATACTTTTTATATTATCATTTGGTGAATAAATACAAGAGTGAAATTTATTATAGATTTCAATTAATTGATTAAGTGGACTATGTACACCATAGATTGATCTGCTAAAATTAGTATTCAATGGTTTCTGGAGTCTTATACTTTAACGACTAAAACTAAAGTTTAAACTACCAATAACTGATGGTGATGAAATTTGTCCGTTTATTATTCAAACAACAAAACAAAACTACAAGTACATCCTATGAATGAGGGGGAAATGTATGAATACCATGAAACCACGGAAGGGATCATAAAAAAAAACGCAAAAATCTTTTCTGAATGGCTTCGAGTCTCCTGGCGTGTACGGTGGCGTAGTAAGGTACAGGTATATTCCAGGACTGGTTTCACAAATGAAACAAAAAGTAATTTTGAAACATATGGACACGGAAATCACGGCCAAATCTCTTAATAACACCCAGAACTCTATTTGCTTTTTAACTATGAAATTAATATGTTCATTGAATGTTAGTTTAGGATCTAAGACAATACATAAAGGACAAGAATCAAACGTGTTGGAACTTTTTTGCGTGTAAAACTCATGGTTTTACATATGTCAACATTTAAAACAAGATGATTATTATTGCACCATTCCCTAAATAATATTAAGTCTACTTGAAAGAGAAGACAGTCAGACTTTATGTCATCAGCATATATTAGGACAGACGCATTTTGTATAATCGAAACCAATTCATTTATAAATAAAAAAATAGAATAGGACCAAAGTGACTACCCTGTGGGACACCAGAATCCACAACAAATGAATTTGAACACTCATTACGAAATTTAAAACTATAACGTCCAGAGATCCAGTTTATGAAACAGTCGTTAAAACCTTGCTGTGATAGTTTTAAAAGTAATGTTTTACGACACAGTTTGTCAAAGGCCTTCCGGAAATTAGTAAAGATGCGTAGACGTAGAGTGAAACAGATTAGTAAAAGTTGAACGCTTTTTAACAAAACCATGCTGATGGTAATCAAAGATAATTTACCTAAAGCGAAAAAAAGGACGCTACATAGATTGACTCAAACAGTTTAAGTATCACAGTTTAGCAATAAGTCGTAGTTCGTTATTTCGTTTTTAGGACCTTTTTTGTATATTGGAATTATGAAGGAGCTCTTACAGATAAAAGGAAACAAGGAGTTACTTAAAGACGTGTTTAAAAGAACACATAACTCACATGTGCTTAATACGCAACGCATTTCTTTAAAATGGATGATGGTGCACCGTCAGGACCAGGACTAAGGCATTCGTCAAGTTGTAGGATACTATTAAGGTCAGTCTCTTCACTTATAATGAAATTGATAGAATTTAAGTGGGGGAAATTTATAACACTGGTAGATGTGTTAGGAAAACTAAAAGTATTGTAATCTACAAAAGCATCTTTGAAGTAGTTTGCAAACATGTTCGCAATTATTCTCGGCTCATTAATATTTGATGTCGAATCAGTCAATAAGTTAGGGCACCCACATGTTTTTTTCTTGCGATTAACGAATTTCCAAAAACTATAAAGATTATTTTTAAGGTTTAATTCAATTTTCCGAATGTATTCCTTATATAAGATGTTAGAGTAGCCAGTGAAAAGTTCCTATAATCATCATCAGTTCCTGTTTGATCATACTTTATCCAAGCTTTGTTCCTTTTGGTTTTTAAGTTTTTAATGGAGAATCAAACCATGGTTAAACATTTAAGTCTTTTTAAATGAGTCTTTTTAAATGAAATCATTTTGTAGAAACAGTTAAAAAGAGTTAAATAAAAAATGTTACATTTATCGTCGATATTTAAGTTACAAAATAAGTGATCCCAATTTATCGTACATAATAAATTAAAAAGGTTTTCAAAATTACACCTACTAAAGTTAAATTCTATTGTTGTTATTAGAAAGCATATGAGGTGAAGCTATGTCTAATGCAGGATGATGGCGAAGAATCACAGCAGCAGAATCACACCTGCTTCAGAGCTTATGGTTTCGGAGAAAAATACTAGATCGAGTGTTTTTCCAAAACGGTTCTTCACACCGTTGAGTTCACTTAACCCATAATAAGACATATCATCTGTTAATAAAAGCTCATTTGAAGATGACGCGTTTATTGGAACGTAGAAGTTGTCGTCGTTTGAATCCAATTGAGAATGGGTAAATTAAAATCACCAACAACCAATACTTCGTCTTCAGGTTTCCGAAGGATATAAATACATTCTATACAGTTGTTTTGTTTTTCATAAACATCGTTGTTGGAGCTTCGTTGCCATTTTAATTTTCGAGCATAGTATTTCGATGTGTGTTCAGGTAACCAGCGAAAGTATTATTGAAAGCGACAAGAATTCCGCCACAAACGGCGTTCGAATTATCTGAGTTATTACAATCACATCTAAAGACTTGATAAGAGAAGTCAAAAAGCTCCGAGTCCGAGATAGAATTGTTGAGACAAACTTTTGACTTTCATGTTCATATTTAATTTGAGCGCTTAAATGTATTGCCAAAAATGACTTTAAACATGCGCTTTCGGAACTCCATGAGAATTAATAAAGACCCTGAAATTTGTATACATCTTCGCGTTCCTTGCAGTTGCATAGATCACATAGTATTGTCAGAACTGGCAAGGAATGAAGTTTAAAGATATAAATTCACCTCTTTAAATAACAAGCTGATTTATTGATCAGTGTTTTTGGCTAGGAATTAGTTGTTCAAGATTAGATTTCCACTTTTTTCAAACACGTACCTCCTGAATTGATAACTTCTGTGAGCACTAGTCGTAAAATCCTTTCGTTGCCGACTGCCATAACTCTTGTCATGTACTTAAAAAGTAATTTAAGTGTGTCCAAAAAGAGAAGTCCTATTCCTGTTTCGAGATGAATCATATATTTGGGCTGTGTACTTGGTAGCCTGAAGGTAAGACAATCTATGTAACTGTTAACAAAATTTCGTTTTTTTTTGCATACAACTTCTCTTCATAGAAATTTTGTCTCTACAGTTTTGTTTGAACCATATTTATTTCTACAAATTTTAGTTCTTTTTTTTCGTGTTTATTAACTTTGATCCAAACTCCAAATTCCTAATTTTTTTGTAATTTCAAAATGTTGACATAAAATAAGTCTGTGTTCCTTGGTTCCACACCATCAGCGTACTGCACAATTACCATATCAAAAGGTTCGATGCGTAGAGGTTTAATGTTGGTACGATTGTTAATTATTAGTGGCTTAAACTACCAAAACCTAGGAAACTTTGAATGGATAATAAGCTAAAATTTAAAAATTAGTAAACTCTTAAGTTAACCATACCAAACATTTTTTAAATGAAGTGTACATAATCACCATTAAAATTTCAAGCAGATTCTCACAAAATATTGGTATGGTGTCTCGATTTAATCAACATTGATTGAGTGCATACTTACATGGGTAAATTATTTTTACATAAAAATACATAAATTTATATATTTCTGGCTAAAAGAATTTAAAAACATGTCTCAGAATAAAAAGTTATTTTTCCTCATAGAGAAACACTAAAACTACATTTGTTTTTTGAAATGCTTTTAGATACTCAAATGATAACAATATGCGAAAAATGTATATATTCGACGTTAGAGATTTTTTGAAACTGCTTTAACTTTTTAACGTTTGCTCGTAGACAAAAAACGATCATTTATTTTGAAAACATCTGCTTATCTTGAAAGTATCATTCACCGTGTAAAAGTTGTTGCCTACAAACAGAAATATTTGCCAAAAAACCTTTATTGCCATTTATGATGACGTGGGGTTTTCGGAACCTTTTTGTCACTTCAACCTCGACGAAAGGCCTCTAAATTGCCCTGACTACATAAGCTTCAGTCTCCTGAAAATCGCGTATAAGATCCTATTACCGAATTATGTGAACGTCTGAAGCTGTTTGTCAACAACCTGATATGTCCATGACGATGACGATAATATATGCACGCTGCTCTACCAAAGGATCACTGATTCGTTTGATCTCCAAAAAGTATTTAGACAAGGCGATGGACTGTCATGGGACTTCTGAACCTCGGCAAAAGTGGAAACTGGAGGAAAAGATATGACAACGAACTGTATGGGCTGTACAGCGATACTGACCTCGTTAAAAGGATAACGTTTATTACAGTTGAATGAACACCAACGCTCTAGCCCAATAGCGTTGGACGGCCCAGTAGAGGAAGACCACTATTTAGGTGTCGCACGTAGGTGGGATACAGCTAGCTAGGGACCGTGCTATAGCTGGAAACGCATTTAGATTGAGGCCCAGACCCGTCCCGAACTGTAGCGCCACCTTTAGTAAGTAAGTTCTGTTACTTGTTCACAATGATAACGATATCGATATTAAACCTAGGTTTTATGAGTTTTGTGTCTATTTTGATTGGGCTATTTTTGGTTTACCCAACTTTAAAAATGCCTTACTAATGAAATCAACCTCATCGATCTAAGAAGACATACAAATTCTGGCGAGGTCTGGTAGTCAAATAAAAATAATATCCTAGAACATACAAAGCATATGACAATTGATTAAGGTCAATAAAATAAATTTGAATCACCACACAAATGTTTTCTTATCAAATATGTATACTATACGTATACGCCCTTTAAAATTCGTAATTTTGAAATCATTAATATTTTTAACCGTTACAACTCGAATTCATATTCTTCGTACAAAAAATAAAAACCCTAATTTTTGAAATTATTATTCCACAATTCTCTTCCTTCAGTTTCAAAATAGCTCAAATCACTAAAAAAAAAGGCTGGGATGCGACCCACACTGATAACTTCTCATTCCGTCTGTAGATTTGTCTTGCTTAAAAGTTTGTCTATATGTACTCGTATCAATTTTTACCAAATTTGCGTACTATTTTTTGTAGTTTTCTTTTATGAAAAAACAGACAGATTTTTATATAAAAACTACTGAATATCGGAAACAATATTTTTTGAAAAGCTATTTGAGTGGAAGGTAAATGTTTCCCAAGTTTTAGTATTGTTTTTTTTTTTAGAGTTTAATTTTTTTTTTTTTTAATTTCAATTCAATTTTTTTCAAAATTTTTTTGAACGGTGAAAACAATATTTCTTATAAGATAAAATTGGTTTGAAGCCAATATTTCAAATTTTTTAAAAAAGATATTTGAGTCGAAAATCAATGTTTACGAACTTTTATAAATTTTTTCTTAGGTTTTTATTTTTTGTAAAAAAAACTGTCTATTCGATTTTTCTCAAAATTTGTCCTAATGCTTACAACAATATTTCTTATAAGAAAAATTAGAAAGAAGCTATTATCTCAAATTTTTGAAAAGATATTTGAGTCGAAAATCATTTTTTACCAACTTTTGTTAATTTTTGTTCGGTTTTTAATTTTTTGTATAAAAAACTTTCAATTCCATTTTTTTTCAAAATATTATATTATAATATTTTTTGAAAGATAAAAGTAAATTAAAGTCAATATCTCAAAGTTTTGAAAAGATATTTGAGTCGAAAATCAATTTTTACCAGCTTTTATACATTTTTTTTTAGGTTTTTAGTTTTTGTAAAAAAACTGTGAGTTCGATTTTTCTCAACATTTTTCAGAATATTGAAAACAATATTTCTTATAAGATAAAATAAGCTTGAAGCCTAAATTTAAAGTTTTTGAAAAGATATTTGAATCGATATTCAATTTTTAACAACTTTGAGTAATGTTTTGTTTAGATATCTATTTTTTATAAAAAAAAACTGTCAATTCGATTTTTCTCAAAATTTTATCAGATGTCAAAAACATTATTCTTCGTTGCACATAATTTGTTTGGAGATGAAATCATATTTTGGTCGTAAAATTTTGGAGGTGACAAATTTTTTTTTCAGTTTTTTTGATTTATAAAAAAAAACCGTTAAGTAGATTTTTTTCAAAAAACATATTTCTTTGATATCACGTTACAATATATTATATAAAATTTAATTCAATTATCTAGCGTTTTTGGTTCATAAATATTTAGGGTTAACCAAAATGTTCACCTTTTTTTCAAACTGCTATGGTAAACAAACCACCCACGCAATTTTCTTGAGAGCCCTTTCTGCATCTTTCTGCCTTATTATCTTTATAACAAAATTAATTTGAAGTTGATATCTCTTCTGGTTCTTGAGCTATGGACGCGAAAAAAAACGTCGCGAACGTACGGACGTACAAACGTACGTACACACGCACGCATAAACATCTTCCTAAAAATCTTTTATTTCGACTCTGGGGACCTTGAAACGTCGAGAAATGTCAAAATTTTCAATTTGACAAATCGGACCCATTACAATAACTTCCTATGGGAAGTTTAAAATGTCATCTTAAAAAAATGTAAGGTTAGAAATTCAACAGAAAAAAAAACAACATCAAAAGAAATAAAATAAAAACTTCCTACATTATATTTTGAAACTTCACCCGCATCTCGTTGTCAAATCACTTTCTATGTCACTTTTAGTGTTTCTATCCTTGACATCCATTACAAAACTCACTATCACTTGCAGCTGATGCCTTCCTTGTAATTAGACATCAAAAGTATTATCCTTTCTCTTCTATACTATGCCCCTATGTTGCTCGCTTTCTACCTATGAATAGAAATAGAAATATAAATGTAATGGATGTGGATGCAACATTTTACTTAATTATGTTACTTGTATTTCTATGTATCTTTCTGTCACTATTATATAGTTATAGATATAATATGTGCGTGTGAATGTGTTTGTACAATTTTCTCTTTTTCTCCTAATTAAATGTCACTAGTGAAAATAAATGTTCACTTTTATCGTTATCCTGGAAGCACCTGTGTACATATGCAACTTCTATACTGGATGATGGGTTAGTTGGTTGGTACTTCATCTGATGATGATGGTGTGTATAGAATGCTACTCTGTACCTTCCTGCAAATACATTATATACTCTCACTCTGGTTGACGTTAACGATGACGATGATAATGATGATGATAATGATGATAAATTCTAAGAGTCCATTTGCAGCGGCTGGCCCATATCACTGAACTAAGGGAACATATGAATGAACACAAAGTGGCAAACGCAGCTAACTTACTTAAAGGCATTTCTATAGCCTTTCCTATCCCATATAATATTCAGAGATAGTATGGATGAATCTGAATGTGTGTTTGCTTTTATAGACATTTTGCAAGGACTATATAAACACCTTGTCTTGTTTGGAGTATTGGGAACATGTTCAAGGAGCTTAGAGTGTTGTGGTTGTTGGATTATAGAGTAATTTAACTTCAAGCTTGCCTTAGTGACATGAGTGACACATACCTTAGGCATTTGAAAAGGTATTAAAGGAGGCTAGTAAATTAATGTTGTCTACTTGATAAAATTGGGTATAAATATCAGGTGCGATAAAGACACATCAAATTTTGTTTTTCGAACTAGGTAGGTCAATTGGTTCGGTTTTGCTTGTGCGGTATTCAAGTTCCAAATCAAGTATTTCTTGGAGTGTTGTCATGATTTTAGAAATATCGAATATTTTTGAACCAAATTAAGAGGAAATTTGTTTTCATAATAATGAAGATCTTGAAAACTTTTCATCAGTTGTATTTCCTTAATCAACGAAAATGTCACCATTTACAGAAATACGGAAAATTCTATTGCTCGTTCATAAACAAAATCTTGATTATAACTATTTATTAAGATTTAGGGATAAGATCCAAGGAACTGTTTTTTATCTTATCTCTCTTTTCTTTAATGGAATTATTGACAATTAAATTTTTGTATGATGTTCCTTATGTTCACCATTATACACAATAAGGGAAAAGCTTTTGAATTTTAAAAAACTGGGTCGCCTGATTCCGTAGTCTGTCTATCCTCGCCCCCTGGAACCCGAACCATTAGGTCGACTGAGTTTAAACTTGGAAGTAAAGGCTTTATTAATCAGATTTGTCTTGCGATCCGATTTTTTAAATTTTCTCTTAAACATTTTTCTAGGGCACGGCCTTGGATCACAGAATTCAAGCATCAGTGATTTAGAATTTTCTCGAAACCTACTGCGTGCTGTTGTCATGTGTTTTTTCTGTCTGTTGTTTTTCCTCCACTGTCCTTCTCTCTTGTGTTGTTATCACAAGATATAGTCTTATAGCTCAACGTGCTGTGTCTCTAATCTGTACATTAATGTGTTGAGCACGGTTGCCAGTTTGGTCGTTTACAACCAAATTTGGTCATAATTTTCTTACTGGTCGCATGGGCATTTCTTATTCCATTTTGTCCCTTTTTTTGTAAGAAATTGAAAAAAAAAATAACTCGACTCTATTCTCAAAAATAATTGAAAGCCTAAAGTACTTTTCATTTGTAAACGGTACATAAATGTATTTAATTGAACGCACCCCATAATAAGTGCTCGATCATTAAATGCACACGCTGAATGCATTCATTTTGCAATTTATTGGCAGATGGCTCAACATCTCAAAATAATCACATCTCAAGATCATAATCTTACGGATAGAATGGACATGTCAGATTTTGGGAAAAGGCAAGTCAGCATAAAAACGGCTTAAATGAATATTGTTTCAAAATTTAGGTAAGTTCGTTTATAACTTGATGTTACTTTCTCACAGCTCAACTGCTGCTAAGTGGACACTTTTGTAAATTAACTTTAATTTAAATGAAAAGCGGTTTAATTTTGATACCAAAAATAATAAAATGCCGGCCAAAGAACGTCAAAAAAAGAAAAATAACCATATTGTTTGGTCTGCAAACAAATTTTTTTAAATTCATTTTGTATATATTTTATTAAGCGATAATATTCGATCTTTTTTTAGGTTTTTATATTTTATAATAATAAACTATAAATTCGAAGTTTCTTAAAATTTGATGTAAAAAACCATTTTTTAAATCTTGCAGATGACAATTATTTTTTGTCAGTTTTTTTTTAATTTATAAAAAAAAAACGTGGAAAAACCCCAATTTTCCAAAAAATATTTGATAATTATCTCGTTACAGTATATTTTATAATATAAAATTAAATTCAAGTAAGTACGTTTGGGTTAACCAATTTTTTTTTAAATTGCTACGGCTAAGAAACACCCACTCAAAATTTTTGAGAGTCCTTTCTGTATCTTTCTGCATTATATAGATAGTAGATAGTATAACAAAATGTATTTGAAGTCGATATCTCTACTGGTTCCTGATTTATGGACTACGAAAAAAACTTCCCGAGCGTACGGATGTACGAATGCATGCACACGCGCTCGCACAGACATTTCACTACAAATCTTTTATTTAGACTCTAGCAACCTTGAAACGTCGAGAAATGTCAAAATTTACAATTCGACGAATCAGACCGATTACAATAATTTCCTATGAGAAGTTAAAAACCGTTGCGGACACAAATTATTTTGGTCCTTTTTTGGTAAAATTGGTCATTTTTATTTTCAGCTTTGATCATGCAAATTTTGTCTAAGTGGCAACCGTGTTGCTGATTAGTATGAATGTAATTTTTTTATGAACTTGGCTTCTCTCAAAAAAGAAACAATATTTTTGTATTTTACCAGAATTGTACCATCCATAGAACCGTTATTTTGTTTTTAACTTTTGGATTTCAAAAAAAAATTATTTCTCTTTCAAAATTCGAGGTCTCAAAAACTGGTTTAGCATTTTTTAACGAACATTGAAAAAGTTCTAAAAACTGCATTACAAAAATCTGTTTAAACTTAAATTGAAAATTTTCATATTAAAAAATGAATTTAAAATAAAACCCTCCAACGATTTTCGAAAAAAAAATTAAGTAAACTAAGTTTTTTTTTTATTAAATGGCATTAAAATTTTTGAAGACAAACTTTATTTGATACAAGAGCAAATAAGTGCGATTCAATCGTGTACCTACTTTATTTGTTTTGCTTAAAATTTTAGTTTTCTAAAAGGTTTGTTTGATTTTTGAAGCATTCAGATTAAATTGATTTGGATATGAAATATTTTTTGTATTATTTAATTTTTTCTTAAATAAAGAAATTAATATGACTTGCATAAATAAATACTTGTTTTTGTGGACTTCATTCTATAAATCTTTAATCAAATTTGGGCAAGAAGATAACGATATAGGCGTTAGGTATTTTCGCCCAAAACCATATCGCTCAAATTAAAAATGTCATAGCGCACAATTTTATTAACAATTTGTTGTTGTACGATTTGGGGTATATTACCGAGTCTTTGGACGTTAAGACTTTTTTGGGTTTTATGAAATTTCAAATAAAAATAAGCGTTCGGTCACCTCCAACCTTGAATTAGACATTTTGCAATACTTGCCTTATGCCACAGGCTCCACAAACAATATTTTGAGCATTGTAATTGTAAAATGAAATGAAGTCCCTTTGGACATTTATCTTTTAAACAGTGAAGAATTTATTTGATGCCAACAATCCGGAAACAATTTAAGCACTTATAAACACAAATAAGACGTTCACGTTAAAGTTCATGAATTCCAAATTTCTTTTACAGGAAGTTTGTTAATAATTTTATTATTTTTGTCATCAGGTTCAAAATGTTCTAAGTACTGTTTTTTTAATAGTTTTAGTCCTACACGCTTATTTTCGTTGAGTGATCTTTATTTTTTAATGAAATCAAATGAATCACAAACCTTATAGAAAAAAAAACAATATTTCATAGAACCAGGAAGGAAAAAATCGATAAGCCATAAATTCTGGAATCAATCTAAGTAAACAGAACAAAGTTAACAAGAAAAAGCTGTTCCAAGCTTTTAATAACTATTTTTCTTGATAAAATCATAACAGTTAAAAACAAGACAGAATAGTTTGGTGGCAACATATTTATCATCCCTGTACACTTCCGTACGTCACGACTTGAGCCCGCACATGAATTGCCGAAAATACACATTTCGATACTCTTACGCCACATAACTTCTTACACCAGAGAACAGGTATCCACGTTCCTACACAATTAATTGCCAGCAAAGTGTTTAATTTTTGTAAGCGACAATAATTAACAAACTTTATGACCTTCAGGAGCTTGCATATAGTTTGTACAGAAGCACACAGGAACTTTCAAGGACTTATAAATGGCAATGGCGTGATGCCAAAAATAAATATCATATTTTGATCGTTTGTTAAACAACTCCAATTTCTCTACTATCAACTACTCTCTACGTCCCTTCTTCCAAATCGGCCATAATATTTGTATCCCCATTGGCAAACTTTTCCTAATCAGCCACATGATTAATTCTATCAAAGGACCAATTAATCTAATTATCAAAAAACTGCCTAAATAGACATATCGTTTAGGGCACTTTTTCAGTGTCAGTTCTGCGCTTAATTCATACCTACTCATTCACGGCTATATCTCTCTCATTCACGTCTGCTAAATAAATGGGCTCTGTTGAGAACAGAGAAAAGCATAATGCTCGCGGGCTATGTTTTGTTCCTCAACAAGAAAAAATAAATAGGTCTAGAAATAAAGGAAAATCCTTCTACCAAGCCAACATGAGCAGCAACAATCAATGGTACAAAAACAAAATCTTAACTGATGCTGTGAAAGTGAAATATTAAAGACTTTGGTTGATTCTGGAACAACAAGGTCATAGGATCAACAAACGTTGAAAACATCAACCCAAACCATATCGTCGTCTTGTAGCGTATAACTATGTTTATGTATTGTTTGTATACCTATGTGCTTTCTACCTCGATAACCTATTCAAAAAGGATAACTCTGCCTACAGGCGTTTGTTCGTTCTTGAAAGTCCTTGATATGGATGTTTATATTCCCCAGACGGTGATCCTTGATGTAGAGGTATTGTAGGTATGTATGTGGCTGTGTGTACCAAACTCTCCTACTAATTGCATATTTCTCTCGAAAGTAATCAACGGATATAAAGCAAGGGCATAGACACGAAGGAGGTTGGTTTGGTATTGGAAACGGGTGATGTGTTTTGCCTGCAAAACAACCAGGCTGTTGCTCTTCTATACCCATTATACAGAACTCATAGTCTTGTTCGTCTCTCTTATATTTTGCTTTGATATATTTTTTTTGTTTTTGTTTATATCGCTTTGATAATTCTTGTTCCGCAACTCCACACAACCATAAGAACCAACCCACCTTCCTTCCATCTTTCCATCCTCCGTATACGTTATGGATATAGAATTGGTGATTATTTGCGAATTTCTGTAGTCTTCGCAATCGTTTAGTGTTATTAGTGATGTGGTTTCATTAAGTGAGTTGATCCTTGGAGAGTTTTTTGGAATCTCATAGAGAATGACACTTCATTTGGCATAAATGTATGTGTGTGTGTGTGTATCATCCTGCTTCAGCTCCTTGCTGAGACTGTCATGGAAGATGGAAGAAGTGTTGTGAATGCGGAAGCACTTTTGGGAAAACTCCATAAGAGTAATTAAAAGTTTATCCTACATGAACACTGCGAACTGCGAACAACTAACCATACATCATGTCTATGTCTACAAAACATAAGACTTTAATTTACTGGTTATTTCCTAGGAACTATGTGCCAAAGTTATAAGTAAGGTAAGGTACCCATCACATGTAGGTTGATATGAAAAGAATTATTTACTTTACTAATGTGTATTCCTGAACAAAATGGAGCAATCAAATTGATATCAAAGCAATTCTGTGTCATCGAGAAGTTCTTCTGTGATTGAGTATCATTTAGGTGTTTGATCTTTATGTAAAAAGTAACTGGGTTCGTCACAAGAAAACTTCGAGTTTTATAATAAAATCTTTGATAAAGAATTCGTGTCTTGCATTAGCCATAGTTTACATATAGAGATTGGTGTGCCAGCATTAGCCAAACGTGGTAGGCTGTACTGTACCACTTGTGCCGAGTGCAATTACAATTTTTTAACATGTCTCAAATTCAGGCACCCAGCAAAGGTGAATGTTAGACAGTTGTGGCATATTCATTAGGGATGATCGAGAGTTATGGACGGTTATAGAGTTTTTAGTGAGATTTGATAGTGACCCGACTATCTGAGAAAATACGGATATCCAATGTTGATACCAAGTATTCCCTTAACCAGGACAAGACTTCTTTTATTGCAAAAAGTTACGCCTGTTCTTGATCCATCTGTTTATAAGAGTGGATTGAATGCCCTATCCTCCCAGAAAGATCTGGAAGGTATAGAAATCTGGAAGTTTCCGTCCATTTAAAGTTAGGGGATAATGTCTTCTGTTTGCATTGGAATTGATTCTAAATACTATAGACTTATGGGGTGACCAATTTTGTTATTAAACTGTGATGAAGCTTTGAGGCAAAAGAGCTTGCACCTATTTGTTTGCTAAGTATATCAAGAGGTGTCAGGTACAGGAACCAATACGTGATTCGGGGTTGTAAGCCTTATTTATTTACAATAGCTTTTTGCAGGAGAAGAGAGAGAGAAGTGTATGGAAATATTATACACATTTTTAATTCATTTGAAAGGCTTATTTTGAACAGGACGCAATATCGTTCAAAAAGTCACTGTGGTTTCGAGAAATCCCAAATGAAAAATTCGGACAAAGCTAATCAAATTTTGTGTTCTCGTAGGCCTGTATAGAGTGAAGACACTACCAGGCTGAAATCATTCAAAGAGTATCTTCTTCAGGATACATTGGACGCTCTAGGGGCTTATGTGGATTGGTATCGTTTCAAATTCGACAGTATTATTTTCTAAATTTTCGTAACTTCTTCAAAGCTCATTACTTACTTACTTACTTAAGGAGATGATACAGTCCGGGGTGGACCTGAGCCTCAACCAACATGCGTCTCCAGCCAGCTCGGTCCCTAGCTAGCTGTCTCTTTCGCACGCCCACGTCTTCACCCACCTGAGGGCGCACCCTAGTTCGCGGTCTTACTCTACCCTGCCGTCCCTCAGGATTGGATTAGAGGACCAAAAATCACCCGAAGAATTTTTCTCTCCAAGCATCCTAAGACGCTCTCATCTTTCTTTGACAGGGTCCAGGCCTCAGCACAATAAATGAGAACCGGGATGATGAGTATCTTATAGATGGTAATTTTAGATGCTGCTAGAGAGGACTTTACTTTTCAATTGCCTTCTAAGTCCAAAGAAGCAGCGATTTGCAAGAATTATTCTTCATTTGATTTCAGCGCTGGTGTCGTTGTCTGCATTAATAGCGGTGCCTAGGAAGACAAAGTCCTTAACTACCTCAAAGTTATAGCTGTCCATGGTGACGTTTTGTCCAAGACGTCGTTGTTCAGTGTCCTTTTTTGATGACAGCATATACTTGCCCTCATTTACCACTAAACCCATCTTCTTCGCTACCGACGCAATGCTCAAAAACGCTCCACTGACATCACGCTTTGATCTTCCAATTATGTCAATATCATCTGCGTATCCGAGTAATTGGATGGACCTTCGGAAGATTGTGCCTCTAGTGTTGAAGGTTTAGTTTTGCACAATTCTTTTCTGAACAATGTTGAAGAAGTCGCATGACAGTGCATCACCTTGTCTAAAAACTTGTTTGACATCAAATGCATCGGTGAGATCTTTTCCGAGCTTGATAGAGCAGCTTGCATTCTCCATCATCATTCTGCACAAACGGATAAGTTTGACAGGGATGCCAAAACTAGACATTGCACTGTAGAGCTCTTCCATATAGATACTGTCATACGCGGCTTTAAAATTGGTGGATATCGATTTGAAGTTCCTGGGTTTTTTCAAGATCTGCCGCATTGTGAATATTTGGTCGATAGTGGTAAGGACCAATCAGGTTGTTGACGAACGGCTTCAGACTTTCACATAATACGGCAGAGAGGATCTTATATGCAATGTTAAGGAGACTGATACCTCTGTAGTTGGCGCAATTTAGAGGGTTTCCTTTTGTATATATCAGGCAAAACAAAAATGCTTCAACGATTTTATAATTTACTTTGGCAAGATCTCGAATTCTGCGGCAAACCTACGGAAGCTGTAATTTTTCGACACAATTTCAGCAACTTACCAGTGCTGGTTCATTATTGGCGTAAGGTTTTTTCGGCAAAGCCCAAAATTGGTTACAAAGCCAAAAAAGTGAATACAAAATCGCAGAAAAACGCAAAGCTCCCAAATACATTTTAAATAAGAGAACGCCCAAATTGTTAGTTTAGTTTTGCCCAAAAGAATTTTGAATTTTGAGCTTGGGTTGTTTGGAATTTTTACTGGGTTGTGTGACAATTATTTTGGGCATTATGAAGATTATGATTTCTATTGTTTTGTATGTATTATCACCCAACAATATATAACCCAAATTGTAAAATGACACAAAGCCTAAAACGAGAAACGTCGTAAAAAATATCACTTAAAAAACATCACAATGTCCAAAAATATGTCATATCACCCAAAACCATCTTTCAGTGTAACACAAATTTAGAAATTTCATAACAAAATAAAATTCTTGGTTGGTGGGTGCGTATAAACAGTGAGTGCCTACTTGGTCTCACTATAGGATTTGAAGTAATTGCCAAGTTGGGCCTTATATCGTTTTCTGAAATCGAAATAATGCCAAACATATTAGTGTTCCAAAGTTTTGGATGAACTGAAGTTTTAAAAACTCAAAATAATTGAAACATGTGGAATCTTGTAGTCGATATCGTGATATGTCTATTAGTAATTTGGATGATATATAATTTTAAAATTGATTTTGGTAATATGGCTTTGTGGCATTTTGTTCTGAAAAAGTCTTTGGGCGATAGAGTCATTTTTGGGCGGTGTGACATTTTTAATATGTTGGTATTATTTTATTGGGCAGCTTTTTTATATTTTGAATTTCCTAGAACCCAAAAAAGTTTTAACGTTCAATGCTTCAGTAGTTAATTTGTGCGAAATGGTGTTGGGTAAAAAGAAAGTGTACTTAAATTAAACAACTACTTTGCGAAACGCGCAGAACAATCAAATTTTTTAAATGGATCTATCCATAGCAAATCGGGCTGAATAAGTGACAGCGAATTTGACAGATTTAGCTTCAACAATATAATTTATTGGTCAGCTGTCATTTTGACAAGAGCACATTTGACTTGGTAGCTAGGGATTTTTTTTTATTAACTTTCTAGTTTCAATTTTTCAATAAGTTTTTAACCGCCGAAAATGTTAATCCGACAGACATTCATCGTTGCTTAAAAGCTGTTTACGGCAATAAAATGTAGAAGCACAGTATCTCCTTGAGTATCAAAATGTAAATTAACTGACCCTGGAAAAATTAATATTCTTGATAAACATCGCAATGGACATCCGTAACTGTTACAAAAGAAAAACATCGAATTCAAGTGGACGAGCTTATCAAAAATGATCGCCGAATAACTCTAAACTGCATTGCTGATATTGTTGGTATGTCGCAAGAAAGATTCGGGTTCATTATTCAACAACTTGGCTATCGATAACGCCCGACCTCACACATCAAATGCAACCAGTACCGCTCTCAAACAGTCGAAATTCGAGGTTTTCCAACCCCCACCGTATTCACCAGATTTGGCACCTTGTGATTTAAACTTCTTCCCAATCCTATAAGAGAGACCTCAATGGTGACCATTAGATGAAGAATTCAAGGAGGCAGTCAAGTCTTGGATACAAAGGAGACCAGCTACATATTTCAGTTTCGTTGGGAGAAGTGTATATCTGTTTATGGTGATTGTATATTGAAAAATAAAGGTTTTAATTTCTAGCTAAAGAGTGTATTTTAATATATTTGTCTACCTATACATACACTTGAGGCCTACCAGTTTTGTCTAACTAGTTACAGTAAGAAACTTTGTCCAACTCTATTAAATTAATTATGTATCCCTGAAGGTATCCCTAACACTCATATGACGTTGTATCAAATAAAACAATATGCTATGCAGTTGTCCTTCAAATGTCCTTTCGAAAAACGCTATGTCGATCGACGGAGACTATGACGATGACGATGGCAATGACGATGACGATGACGTTGACGAAAACGATGTCTATAGTACATTTTTATGCGCCTTTCAATGATAGAGCTAATGGCTTTTAGCATCAAAAAGTTTTTAATTAAAACTTCACGCACGTTTTCACAAAGTAAATTCGAAAACATTGCCTCTCAGCGTGTCCTACAAGCTATACAACAGCCTACAACTGCAACGGCTACATAAGCAACAAACTGATGTTTAGTTCACAAGCAACAACTGTGAAATGGGATCCATGAAGGATATAGGCAAGGTATCTCCACACAGGACACAACAGAATAGAACGCTGGCTTACAAGTAACAACTGACAACTATAGAGGTACGGTTAGTGGTAAAAAGACCTACAGGCAAAATGGCAGAAAGCCACGGGTCCAACCATGCATGATAGAGTGGAGCAACGTTGGGGTATTTTCCTTGTAGGTATGAAAACAACATATGTATGTACATATATTGTATAATGTATATTCTTTTTATTTTTAAGTTTTTGTTCTGTTCAGTTTTTTTTTTCTATAGGAACTCGGGACTTGTATATTGTGACTCTGGAGGGACTATTCTGACAGGAAACCAGTGGTGAATCAAAGTTTTTCTTGTGAAAACAAAAGGATGTGTACAGAGGGGACAATTTTAGTATTCGGTTTCAGTAGCATAACACGCATGTATAAACTGCTGAGAGGGAGGTGTGCGCCTCGAGGAAGCTCTGCTTTTGGCTTCCCGTTTTATGCCGTGGTACCGAGTATATATTTATATTTCGGTAGCTAAGTAAACAAACCTGAAGGCGAATGGAAGCATGTTACCATGTTCTATCATCATCGTCATCATCAAGAGCAACATCATGATGGTATACAAAAGAATCGGTTAAGCAATTCGGGTCAGGTAGCTTTATCTAGTTAATCGTTTGAATAAGTTTTAAGAAGATGATCAAAAATTAGACGAACTTCTATTTACTTATATATTGGTTAAGGTATCAATTTAAAGGCTCTGAAGTACTGAGTTCTGCAACGAGAACCCGATACACAGCCCCACTCAACGGCTAATAATGTCCGAAGTGCAACTGCTCTGCTTCCCTCTAAATACTTTATGTTTTCGTTAGACAATAATCCATAATTCAAGAAAAAGATCTCCCATATTTTAAAAGGCAATGCCAAATAAATAAACAATGTAACAAAAAAGTTGTATTGAATTTTTTAAATTGAATGCTATGCCATTTTACATTAAATAAAGTAATTACTTAGTTTTAAGCATTATATCCGTTAAATAATGTCCTTTATTATTAATACATTTACAAAGCCTTTACCGGAAGTTTTTCATTGTTCGTCGAGTCATTTGTGGTGTAATGGCTGCCACTTCCTGAGTGAATGCCTCCTTAAGTGCTTCCAAGTTGGGCCATGAGTGTAGACTTGGGCCTTTAAATGTCCCCAAAGACAAAACTCACAAGGTGATAAATGGGGTGATCTTGGTGGCCAAGTAATGTCTCCTCGTAAAGAAAGAAGATGACCTGGAAACATCTCTCTCAAAATGGGCTGTGGCTCGATCTTGTTGGAACCAGACTCCTTTGTGGTTCCTAAGTAAACTGATTTAAGTTTGGTTGGAGGAAGGTCTCAATCATGTGACAGTAGCGATGCGCAATAACTGTAACTTTTTGCCCATTTTTTCTCGGAAAATACGGACCTAACACACCAAATTCAGCAACAGCACACCAAACTGTCACATAAGGGCTGTGAAGTGGTCGTTGACGAATTTCTTGAGGGTTTTCTGTTGCCCAATATCGGAAATTTTGTTTTTGTTACAGTACACTCCTACCAGACAATCCAAGGGCAACTGCATGTTTAAGTGCTGAATGCCTTGGAGATTGCTGGATAGACACACTTACATGTGCCACAATATCCGGCGTTGTTGCGGTTAAAGGTCGGCCAGACGATTTTCTCTTTAGCGCAAAACACGTTGCTTTAAAGTTTGATAACCAAACTTGAATTGTTTTTCCATCCGGAACATGATCATGTAGTCCAAGTTGAAATCGAATGCGAAATGCTCGCTGAGTAGTAATGGCAGAACCACCATTACGGATATATTCCTCTACGACAAATGCGCGATGCTCACCGTCCCACGCCATTATGATTACTAAAAACGGCACGTAGACTTCTATCTCTCTATACCCGAAATAGAATTTTATCTATAAATAGCTTTAAATATAAACGTCTAAAAATACGGGAGGTTTTTTATAGCCCTACTAGTCACTTATTGATTTGAGGAGCGTTGTTCTGCGAAACTGGATAGCATTGCGGTCAATCAGCAACAGGAAAATTAAAAAAACAATGTTGAACGATGTCTAGACCGTACCCCGTTTGGGACAGAGACAACGAAAAATTGTCTAGGCCAAAGATACAAGTGAGCAAGCATGACAGGTGATAATATTCTATAAAACTTTTGTCAGCGAAAGTTTCGCACTTTTTTTCAAAAAATATATTTTAAAAAACTTTACATACATTAGGTTTTCAACTTTTATTTCGCTTTATGTTAATTTTATAAAAAAAAATAATTGAAAGTAATTTTAATATGATTTCTGGAATATGACCACCACGCTTTATTGGACATTGTCCAAAGAAGACTTTTTTCAACAGTGAACCTATCAGAAACTATAATTGATCAAGCTGAGTTTTTTATAAAAGGTTATGCACCAAAATTCTTTCAAATCAAAACACATTCAACTTGCAAAGATGTTTTTCTCCTGAAATCAAAGAAATTATAGATCTAGTAAAACAGCGTAACGCATATTTGCCCACCTAGAAAACTTTTTACTATAGACGTGAACAGATGTTTTGTTACACTTACGGGAGCTTGCTGCTCGAAGATTCATAAAAGAGCTGAAGCTGTAACCATACAAAGAAACATACCAAGAGTTTTTAAAATACCTAAAATAATTAATGTTGGTGTTTTTTCATATACAGACATCTTTGATTGGCAACAAAGTATTTTTGAGCCCCGAGTTCTGAGAGATGTTTCCAATGATGAAACTGTGAATATTTACGATTCGCGAGGCAAAAACAACTTGACGTTCCTAAGGCTACCATGTCAGACTAAAGCAGTAGAACAGTACTTCAAAATTGTCACTTAAGCTGTAACGTCTGCATGTCGTGAAAAGTCAAGACAGCATTTAATTCAAGTCAAAAAATGATGCTGGGATGCGACCCACACTGATAACTTCCCATCCCGTCTGTCGATTTGTCTTTGCTTAAAAGCTTGTAGGGTTGGGTTAAAAAAGTTATTGAATTATTTTTAAAAAAAAATAAAATTACCAACAATATTGTTGGTATGGAGAAATAGTTAAGTTTGAAAATCTAGTTTTGTTAAATAGATTTTTAGTCGAAAACACATTTTTTAAATTAAATTAGGATTTCTTAAATTTTTACAAATTGGATGAATGAAATTAATTTGAGAGATATCAAGAACCGAACATCAATAAATATCAAAAACGTTATTTTCTGTGAAATAAAAAAAATTGAAGACAATATTTTTGAAAACTATTTGAGTCGAAAAGTAAGTTTTTAGTATTGTTTTTTTTAGGTGTTTGTTTTTCGTAAAAAAAAACTGTCAATTTTTCTCAACATTTAACTGAGTGTTAAAAAAAATATTTTTTAAAAGATAAAATAGTTTAAAGCCAATATCTTAAGGTTTTGAAAAGATATTTGAGTCGAAAATCAATTTTTACCAACTTTCATAAAGTTTTTTTTTTAGGTTTTTATTTTTTGTAAAAAACTGTCAATTCAATTTTTCTCAAAATTCGTCAGAATGTTTGAAACAATAATTTTAATAAGTGAAAATTACTTAGAAGCCATAATTTCAAATTTTTGAAAAGTTATATGAGTCGAAAATCAATTTTTACCAACTTTTTTTTTGACAGGAGGAAATCTTCAAAAGACACTTGGTAGTATTCGACACAAAGTAGTGTGGACTCTTAACCACTAAAACCACCTCTTCATCAGGACCAATCTTGAAGAATCGACTTCCGATTTTTCTTTCTTAATGTTGTACAATCACTTTGGGGGAAGTTTAAACTTTTAATACTTTCCCATGTTTTTGTACACCATAAGCTCATGAGGCTTGGTTCTTCTTACAACTTCTGTAACCATTTCTATTTGTAAGTCACGATGTAGATCGGTATTTCTTATGTACCAAGGTGCATTAACTATTCCACGAAGGACTTTGTTTTGGAATTTTTGGATGATTTCGGTATTTGTTTTCTTTGTACAGCCCCATAATTGGACTCCATAGGTCCAAACAGGCTTTAGTACTTGATTATACAGCGTTATTTTGTGTTGGATTGATAATTTAGAGTTGTTACCAAGCAACCAGTACATTTTTCTATATTCCAGTTTAATTCTTCTCTTTTCTTTTTGATGTGCTCTTTCCTCTTAAGCTTTGCATCCAAAGTCATTCTAAGGTATTTGGCCGTATTGGCGTAAGTTACAGCTTGATTATTAATGATTATTGGAATATTGTTAATCTTTTTATTTGTAAAGTTTATATGTGAAGATTTTGTTTCATTGAGTTTGATACGCCATTTTTCGGTCCAAGCTCTCACTGTGTCGACGGCATTTTGTAGTTTTACTGCTGCCTTAGAGACACATTTGTCGGGTACCAAAATTGCGGTGTGATTTGCAAAAGTAGCCATTATGGTGTGAGTACCAACTAGAATATTCCTTGTGTATAGTAAATACAGGGTAGGACCTAGGACACTTCCTTGTGGTACACCGCCTCCTATTTTCTTCAATTCCGAGTATTCTTGATCGTACCTTACTCTAAACAATCGGTCTGAGATGCACGATTTTAATATTTCAAAGTACTGCCTGGGAAGGTCCCTTTGCAGTTTGTACTCAAGTCGCTCAGGCCAAACCTTGTCAAGAGCTTGAGCAACATCTAAGAAAATAGCTGAACATACTTGTTTTTCTTCTAATGCTTTTTCTATTACATCCGATATTCTTTGAACTTGGTCTATCGTGGAATGTTTATTTCTAAAGCCAAACTGATGATTTGGGATTAACCTTCTTGCTTCTATGATTTTCCTAAGTCTCTTCAGAAGCAGTTTTTCAAAAACTTTTGCCATAATTGGTATAAGCGATATTGGTCTTGAAGCCATCACTTCTGTAGGTGGTTTACCTTGCTTTGGTATGACAATTACTTTAGCAATTTTCCAATGGTGCGGGACATACCGGTACTTAAGGCATGCATTTATTATATATTGGAGTTTAATGAAGGCTTTCAATGGCATTTCTTTCATAACCTGAGCAGTAATTAGATCGTAACCTGGTGATTTTTTATTTGGTGATTTCATATTTTTGAAAAGATATTTTTGAGTCGAAATTCAATATTTACCAACTTTGAGTAATGTTTTTTTAGGTTTTTATTTTTTATAAAAAAAAAAACAGTCAATTCGATTTTGCTCAAAATCCTGCCAGTTGTTAATCATTTTCGAGATGACAATTTTTTTTTCAGTTTTTTTGATTTATAAAAAAACGTTCATTGATTTTTTTCAAAAAATATATTTGTTTGGTATCACGTTACAATATATTATATAAAATTTAATTCAAGTGTCTGGCATTTTTGGTTCATGAGATATTTAGGATTAACCAAAATGTTCAACTTTTTTTAAACTGCTATATAAAAAAAAACACGCAATTTTCTTGAGAGCCTTTTCTTCATCTTTCTGCCTTATTATTTGTATAACAACATTTATTTGAAGTCGATATATCTTCTTGAGGTATGGACGACAAAAAAAACCTCGCGAACGTACGGGCGTACGTACAAATTTGACAAATTGGACCCATTACTATACCTTCCTATGGGAAGTTAATAACATCGAAGAAAATTTTGCCAACATTTGAAAG
This sequence comes from Eupeodes corollae, assembly GCF_945859685.1. Taxonomy (NCBI): domain Eukaryota; kingdom Metazoa; phylum Arthropoda; class Insecta; order Diptera; family Syrphidae; genus Eupeodes; species Eupeodes corollae. The sequence goes on along the minus strand of NC_079147.1, from coordinate 176,844,517 downwards.
TGAACGTGACCTTAAAGTCCATTTGAACTAAATGCTAACATTCGAAATATAAGTTTAAAACTAATATTTAACTTTGAATCCATTGTCAAATACTAAATACTCTATTCTTGAAGCAAGATTACAAAAAACTTGTTTAAAATAAATGCTATAAATATTTTTGTATTGCTTGATTTCTGCTAAAGCTATATGAATTCTTAAACACAATGCGCAGGCTTAATTATTTTTTTTGTTGTCCTCATAAACATTAAAAAAACAATTCCTTAAACAATGTTTTATTAATATTAGAATTAAAACAAAACAAAACTCTCATATACATAAGAATAACCCGTCCTACATACAATATTTGGAGTAGAAGTTTCAAAAACTTTCCCACAGGAACAAACAAAGCAACCTTTCTATCAGGAGTTCTAAGAAGCCTTCTGTTAGGTGTCATACAACACCAAAACAAATATTTCAGATACAAAATTCTTTGTTGATATCGACGTATACCAACAATCCATGTCAAATTAAAATAATATCGATAAAAAGTAATAATTCCCTTTTTCACGTTAAAGACTAAAAGTGTAGGTGTTATACTTCACTTCACATATTCGTTGAATAACTAGCTATATTATATTCAAATTTTGATAAATACAAGCTCGTGATGGTCATATAACTAAATTTTACCTATAAATAAACAGCAATAATAATCATCAATAGTCATCAATCAATACAATTTCCGAAATTAAAGAGCAAATATTAGCCAAATGTGAGATACAAACATAAAGTACGCCTACATATGTAAGAATTCAAATATCAACATTTCTAACTGTGTATATTAAGTTCAATATATACTAAAGTATACCTAAAGATACACTCTATAGATAAGTATAGATAGTCAAACGCACATCATTCCCTTAAAATTATAAATAATAAATCTATTCAACTTGAAGCTTTGATAGAGGTAGCATATTAGCAATCCCAATCGCGTATAGCGTTTCGTCCTAGCGGACCTGTGTGTACTGTGTATCTATCGGAATTTGATGATTTCACATCGAAATCAGCACATCCGATTGATAATTTCCCTATAGATTGAGGTATGTCCTAACTATCCTAATGCTAAACAACCATATACATGGCATATAGGCATAGGGCTCTAGGACTTACAACGATACACCTTTATTTACATAGATATAGAAAATGGGATATATGTGTACATTTAGCTAACAAACCATCTTTCTATCTCCGATTAATGGCCGTTTAAGCGGAATAAATAAACATACCCAATATTGTTGTTTTCTAAGGTAGATACAAACATATGTATTTGTAGATATGTTTACTAATATGAACCCTCTTATTCTATCCGCAGTCGCGCCGTGTACCTTCAGCCTTTGGGCAATGACTTGCCCACTCCAACTTCCACATATTTAAGGATTTTAGGATTCAAATCATCATCATATCCTCATCGCATAATGATATCGCAAAATGTGGTGTTGGGTGTGGGTAGATTATACAGAGCATCGGACTTATGTAACCAAACAAACATTAATTATCCTCAGTAACGATAGTAATTAAATTAAACAAAATTCGTTTGCAAAAAGTTAAACTATTATGTAAGAGCGATAGTAGAGACCGAGGGAGGGGTTAGTGCCTATAGAGAAAGAGTACCTTATGCCAACTATAATGGTATTATCCGCCGAGCCGGTAGGTTTTATGGCCTCCCATCATCCAGCTAAATAGGTAGTTAGGGAGATATGCACTACATAGTACCTATGTATGTGTGGGGCTTTTGGGGATACCTATAAGTTTTACTCGGAAAACAAGACGTGAGGATACTTTATTCCTTTTTTTTCAAACATTACATCCATCAGCATTACCGTAAATGTTCGCTCGAGCGATGCTAATTTCAAAGCCTTGTTTGAGGTGGAATTAACAATGTGCTTGCTCCGGCGGGCATCACTAGGGCGTATACGCAACCTTTTTTACGACTTTTTTTCTTTGTTGTTCTCTTTTATGAAGAGTTAAAATACACTAAGGTGAGGTATACAATTTAAATGCACATAATGTGAAAGGTATTTGTTGCTAGCGAGTGAAATATTTGTAAAGTATGGTAAAAAGAAAAATTGGTTGGTTAGATCCTTTTTGATGCAGAAAAATGTACTCTATTAATTAATGTTAAAACACGCACCGCGCAAATATATGTATATGCATCAACGATTTATTTAACAGGTCACTTATTTTAATATTATAGTAATATTTCAGTGACTTGAGCATTTGTCAAAATGTCTAGGAATTATTTTCTACAAAATTGTTTAAATGTTTCCTTCATTATTTTCACTATATCGTTGGTTGCGACTAAAATTATGATTTTTATTAGTTGAGCTAAGTTTTAATAAATAGAAAATATTTGTTTAGGACCCTTTTTTCTATGCGAATTAATAACTGACTTAGTCAACAAGAATTGAGGTATAAGTGCATAAACGAGTGCCTCATGATCATTTGTTTTTTTTTTTTTCAGAAAAAAAGGAGATGCTGGGAAAAGATACAGCATCAGCCGGCTACAATTGCAATAAATCGCCAAATCCTTCTCCGACAAAGTCAAAATACGTCAATGTCTAAAGCACATTGTCAACAACTTGGTCCTTATCAGTGTGGTTTTAGAAAAGGAAAGTCCACAGTCGGTCAAATATTCACATTACCGAAGGTCCCTGAATAAACCCAAACATAAAATCGACACTCGCCATCTCTTAAGGGGTTTGTTTTGGCGTCCCATGGCAGCCATTTTGTTTTGGTGACATCTGTCAAATCTTTTGTTTATTATTCAGTAAATGAGTGTTCGCTAACGCAAACCTTGCGCGTATGGTGCCCATTTTACGGTAGACGTTTTTGCAATTCACAGTCGACTCTTCAACGTTTGGTGGCCAAATTTAGGACACGAGGTTCGGTAAACAATCAGCCAACAGTCATACGTTTAAGGAACTCAAGATCGGCCGACAACATCGCCGAGGTCTGTGAAAGTGTACAGCAGAACCCGAGGCAGTCTATTCCTTGCCGTACACAAGAACACGGCCTTTTGCAGACTTCAACTTGGCGAACTTTTCGTCGAGACTTGGGCCTACGCCAGTGCACGATCCAACGGACCTAGGAGCTCAAAGTTAATGGCCATAGACAAGACAATTGCCGTTTGTTCGCTGACTGGGCTGCAAATCGTTTGGAAGGAGGCCCCAATTTTGACCGAAAAATCATCTTTAGTGACGAGGCTCATTTTTGGATGAACGGTCACACAGCAAACGCCCTTATTGAAAAACCCTAGATATAAAGCCATATCAACTTATTGGCATCCCTACCCAACTCATCATGAAGAATTCACGCTGCTCCATAAAGGTTGGAAACTTAACCGAACCATAGTCATTTTCAATGTGTATACTTTAAACCTAAACAGGTGTTATAGCCAATGCCAAATAGGAAGATCATTTCGAATGTACCAAATTGGTGACATAAACGTTCAAAGGTGTTAAAAGTAAGAACAAAGTCAAAGTTATAATGATAAAACAATAACACAGTGCAATGGGTAATCCCTTCTCTCCCTTCCCTCCATCCCTCACAGTCATATTATCTCAATCGATGTAGACATTGCGTACGGTTCTTTTTATTGTTATGCAGTGTATATATGGATTGAGTTGATGTGTCTTCGGATAGATTAGTACATGTGATATCTAGTTAACCAGGGGCGGATCGATATGCAGATTTTCACTAAGGCATAACACTAGTGAAAGTCTGTTATTGAAAAGTCCAAATTGGATTCTAGTTATTACATTTACTATAGGTAATTGTCCGAATTTGTTGTTTTACAAGTTTTTATACATTAAAATGTTGAGTGAATTCAGGGTGGACTTTAGTAACATTCGTGGTTTAAGAAAGAATTCCTATGCCACATATGTCCACATTGCGTCAAACAGGCCAGCTGTTTTGGCATTGAGTGAAACTCAAATAGGTGAAGATTCTGATCATTCGGAATTCAATCTAAATGGGTATAACTTAGTGCCATTATTTTTTCCTCATCATGGACTAGCCGTATATATAAGAAATGATGTTGCATACCAACTCCAGCCACAATATGGTTTGTGGACTAACACAAACTTTAACTTCATGTGGTTAAAATTCACGGTAAATAAACACATCATTCACACTTGTTTTTTATATCGAAGTCCAAATCTGGACAGAAATTCAACTTTTAACGAATTTGATGCTCTGTCTGACTCCATTCAAAGAATTGTTGCCCATTATCCTCACACTGAAATTGTCATTGCGGGCGATTTCAGTGTACACAATTCTTCTTGGCTTCGTTATTCTGGTCAGTCAACACCGGAAGGAAGGTATGTTGAGATCTTTGCTGAGTTAAATCAATTAACCCAGCTTGTCGATGAGCCAACTCGAATCCCTGACGTTGCTGGTCCATCCGCCAACACCCTAGACTTGTTTCTTACCTCAGACCCTAATAAATACACAATCAGTGTATTACCGCCTCTAGGCACATCAGACCATTATATCGTATCTGCAAAATTCTCATGTCTAAAAAACCCAGTTAAAGAAAAACTCCTATGAGAACCGTTTGGCAATATGAGAAAGCCAACTGGGACGGTCTCAATGAATTCTTCAGGAACTTTAACTGGTCACTATGCTTCCTCGATAGTGACGTGGATTCCAGCGCTGATATGGTTACAAATTTAATTCTTTGTGGAATGAGAAATTTTATCCCGAACAGGGTAAAATCTATCAAACCCAAAGAGAACTCATGGTTTGATTCGAGCTGTAAAGAGGTTATTAGGATCAGAGATGTAAGTTTCCGTTGTTACAAAGCCAACCCGACCGAGGAAAACCGGAATAAGTTTAAACAAGCTAGAAAGACCTGTAATGGACATATTCGACGAACCAAATTTTTGCATGATCAGAAATTAAGGCAAAAAATACTACAATGTCCCAAAGGTAGTAAAAATTTCTGGTCATTTGTAAAAAACGTACGAAACACCACGTCATCCTCGGTTCCAACGCTCGTCCACAATGACACTCCCTATGTAAGCTCGATTGATAAAGCCAATTTGCTTGCAGCACATTTTGCTGTTAATTCGACGCTACCGGATAGTGTCATGAGTCCTCCTGTTCTTGAGAGCGTAAATGATTCTATGGGACGAATCTTCTTTCGCACTCGTGCAGTCGAAAGAGTACTGAAAGACCTTGACATACACAAATCCGCTGGCCCGGATAGTATTCCCCCTATTGTTCTGAAGAGGTGCTCTTCAACGCTGGCAAAACCACTGCGTAAGCTTTTCCATCTGTCCTATTCTACAGGTCTCTTCCCGAGTGGATAGAAAACTGCATTTGTCCAGCCTGTCCCTAAAAAATGCGAATCCTCTTCTCCCTCAAACTATCGTCCAATTGCACTTACGTCCCTTCTTTCCAAGGTCATGGAAACGCTGATTTATTTTCAGCTTAAGAAATATCTTGAAGAACGGAAGCTTCTTAATGACCGACAGTATGGCTTTCGTAGCAATAGGTCCACTGGTGATCTCATGGTTCATCTCACCGAACAGTGGAACAAATCTTTACATCGTTTTGGAGAAAGTAAGATTATTGCACTTGATATTTCAAAAGCATTTGATAGAGTTTGGCACCAAGCTCTCTTATCGAAAATGCGTGCTTTTGGTATTGATGAATCTCTTCTTCGTTGGATTAGAAATTACCTTTCTAACCGTTCAATACAAGTTGTATTGGATGGTTTCATGTCTGAAATTCATAAAATAAATGCTGGTGTACCCCAGGGCTCCGTTTTGTCTCCGACTCTCTTCCTTATATTCATAAACGATCTCTTGTCTGTCACTTCTAATCCATTAAACTGTTTCGCCGACGACAGTACCCTCAGCTTTTCATATTCGTTTCTAGATTCACATCCTTGTCCTTCGAATGTGGAATTTCAACGGCAGCGTATGATAAGCTCATTAAATTCTGATCTTCACAGCATTGTCCAATGGGGAATCAAAAACCGTGTAGAATTTAATGCTTCCAAAACTCAATGCTGTCTCCTGTCGTTAAAGCGTAACCCACCCCGGGTTACTGAGCGGCACTTGCATCCAGGAAACTAATGAACTTTCAGTACTTGGTATGAATATCACAGATCACCTCTTATGGAATGATCACACAGTCGCAATGTTTCATGCCTTTCGTTATTTTATAGATATTTTTACAAACAATGTTCTGTCGAATTAGCCAGTTGCATTCCACCCCTTAAACAATTCAGCCGTAATACTCGCACTTCTAGGAATGCTCATCAGTTTACCCTTGAGCTCAATTTCGGGCGTACTGTTAAGTACAGAGATTCTTTCTTAAATCGCACATCGAGAATGTGGAATGCTTTGGCCAACTCTGTTTTTCCCTCCCATTTTGATGTTCAGAACTTTAAGACCAATGTGCACCGGTATCTCCTCTTAAATCCTTCCCTATTTTCCTAATGGTCGTACTGTGTTTAAATATAAACATATAAAGGGTACTAATAACCCCTTGAGTGCTTGTGAATACAAAAAAAAAAAAAAAATCATTTACAACAAAACGGCTTTAACTGAATCCAAGTTGGTATTTTTCATGATAACCAAGGTTTCATATTAATATATAAGAAGAAAACATAGAAGATAATTCTTCCAACGAAGACATTTTAAAATCTTTAAAAATTATCAGAAAACTGTGAAAATTCACATTTTGTATATAGAAAGATAAGATTTTGAGAAGGCATTTTGAGTCAATCGTGAATGCATCTGGAGATCGCTTATTGCGCGAGGAATTCCTGAGAAAATTGTCACTATTATTAAAGAATCGTACGACAACGCAAGGTGTTTTCTGTTGCACAATGGAAAGCTTTCCGACTCATTTGATGTCTTGTCACCAATTCAGTTTTTGCTAGCGATCGACGATGTGATGACTGCCAAATGGGTACAAATGAAAGACACGGTATCCAATGGAGTATATTTGACAAGCTTAGCCACATAGATTATGCTGACGATATGTGTCTCATGGCAAACAACACCGCAGGCTTAAATCAGATGTGTCATTCACTGCAATTAAATGGAGAGGTGGCTGGCTGGATTAACACAAATAAGATCAAAGTAATGACTACAAGACAAAGCACACAAGTTATTCTAAGGCACGGAACCATAGAGGAGGTCGAGCAGTTTAAATATCTGGGAAGTTTTATAGCTCTCGATGGCGGAACGGATCTTAATGTTAACAGTTGAATAAACAAAGACCGTAGTGCATTTGGAATCCTTTCTCCTGTGTGGAACTCTAGCAAAATATCGCTACGCACCAAGCTCAAGCTCTTCGAATCCAACGTCAAACCAGTGATGTTATATGCTTCTGAAACATGGAAATGGTCTGCCAACATCTCTAGCAGACTACATGCTTTCGTTAACCTTTGTCTGCGCTCTATTTTGCAGATCCGGTGGCCGCAAACCATTTCTAACGTTGAGCTGTGGAATTGGGCCGGACGGAATGGACGTAGATAACGGAAATGTCGTTGGATAGGTCATACACTGAGGAAACCGGACGACAATATAGGAAAACAATCCGTCCAATGGAACCTGGGGATTCCATTAATAATAACAGACGCGTTGGAAGACCAAAGACAACTTGGAGGTCATCAGTTTTCAAAGAGGCTCGGTCTCAAGGTATTCAATCGTAGCCACAGCTGAGATCAGTTGCGGTGAATCGGTATAGGTGGAAGGATCTTGTTGCTGCCCTATGCTCCAGGAGGAGTTAAAGCGCTGCTGTACTTGCAGCCGGACAACATATATACATACAAAGAGACATTTTTATTGTAAATAAAAATAATTTAACTGAAAAATGGTGTGTTTCTGTGCAGTAAAAAATGTCAACCTAATTGAATTTTGGAGGAAAACAATATATGGCTTTTGTCAGCACTTTCTCGAAAATGACCAACAGTGTTCTCTATATATATAATAGACTCTGCCAGGAATCTTCAAAAGATTTAGTTTCCCTAAGAACATTTGTTTTCCTCGGAATGTTTGTGTCTGCCTTAAAATAAATATTCTTCCGACACACAAAAACTCCAGTGACTTTCAAACTTTTCTGAGGGACAGTTTTGAGCATCCTTATGGTTCCCAATGTTATATATATAAAGTGAATAACATTCTAGAAAGTATTATATTCCTGAAACATCTCAATGAAAAAATGGACTTTATACCAAAATTCAATTCGTAATATTCAACAATTTTCCATACAACTTCGAAAAATACATCATAAGTATTCAAAACAGATTAAAAATGTAAATGTAAAATCCATCATGTGTTAATCGGGTCAAGTTTGGGGTATATAAAAACGAGTCCATCAAAAAATGTTTAGAAACTTTTTCAAAAAGCTGTTCAACTTGCCTTTGAAAACGTAAACGCACTTGACCTTGAAACAGGACTTCCTTGAAAGTACTCTCTTGCGAAATAAACGCTTTCCCTTTATTGGAAATTCGTGCAATACATTTTTTCGATTGATTGACAACTTATTCAAATTCGGTTAAGACTCAACTATATCATGTTATACAGATTATATGAAAATCTCGTCCGAAATGAGTTTATAGTGAGAGTTTGGGGATCGGAGAAAGAATTATTTAAGCTCGTTGTAGAAAGACTATTTTCATGACCTGTATAATTACAGAGAAATACATGTACATATCTAATTTTTAAAACAAGATATGAGATATGAATTACCAGGTCTAAATGAACGCCTATATAACTGAAGTTTCAACCAGTTCTATTTATTTTGTAACCTAAGGGCAGCAGAAGACTGTTTTCACTTTCTTAGTATAACGTGTCATTGAAAAGTAGATCCTAGTGCCTTACAACTCTCAACTATGCCTGTATGCTAGTAAAGTTATCAAAACATAAGAAAAGCTTAACCATTTATGTTAAAACAGTTTATATATAGACAGATATGCTTATAGTTTATTTTTTGTATACCTTTATCCGTAGTCTAACCATCAAATTTTGAAAAATCTATATGTATTCAGAAAATATAAAAACAAAGTTAAAAACAAAGAAATAAGATTTCATTAAACATTAATGAAGACTCATAAGTAATATTACAATAAATTATAATTTCCAGAAACTAAATAAGAGAGATGCTTAATAGATTTTAACTACAATATCTTCATTTATAATTTATTGCTATGACTGGTTTCGTGTTTACGTTAGCCTAAAAAACACCATTTTTTAACATTTTCGAAGAAGCACATTTCAAAAACTTAATAGATGGAAATAATAATTATAAGGCTAGATTCAAATTTAGAATATTTTTTTGTTTATTATAATAACACAGAAATCAAAATATAAAACACTAAAATTCACTTCGTTTTATGCTCCGAAAGTTAATTTCAGAACTCCAAATATTAGAGTGCATAGAAACATTCCGTGAAAAAAAATATCTTAGCTCTACTAAAAACAGATTGTACAATGCTTGGGAGGCTGGGTTGCAACTCACCTGATCTGTGCCCGTCCTTCCATTTGTCATAAAACTTTAACAATATCTTTTTTGTTCTACTAATACTTGAGTGCAAAACAATATTTCTTATCAGTTTTTTGCTGTTTTCGCACGCTTTCCTATTTTGTACACGAATTCGCAATTGAATTTTTCTAAAAGCTTTACTTAAAGTTAGCTACAGCGTTTTGCATACGGTAAAATAAGTTTTATTACAATATCTGTTTTTTTCCCGATATTTTTACGATAACACCAGATTCAATACGGAATAAAACTATTTTTAATCAATAGCTGTATTTGTTTTTAACAAGGTTTAGTAATGTATTTTTAGTTTTTTTTTTTAACTGTCAATTCGATCTTTCTTAAAATTTTCTTGAATGTTCAAAACTAATATATTTTATAAGAAGAAGTTAGTTTAAAGCCAATATTTAAATTTTTTAAAAAGATATTTGAGCCAAAAATCAATTTTTAAAAAGTTTTAGGCAATTCGATTTTTCTCAAAATTTTACCATATGCCATACAATTACTTTGAAGATAAAGTTATTTTTGTTCGTAAAATATTCGAGGTAACATTTATTTATGTTCAGTTTTCTTATTTATAAAAAAAAGTTGATTGAATTTTGTTTCAAAATTATACTAGTTTGATTTAACACCTCAAGCAAAATTTAATTCAAGTCGCCATTGTTATTGGTTAGTGAGATATCTTTGCGGTTAACCAAAATGTTTACCTTTTGTTTAAATTATTGCTATGGTAAAAAAAACCACCCATTCATTATTTGTGCATCTTTCTGTGCAATATCTGTATAACGAAATTTATTTGAAGTCGATATCGGTACTCGTACGGAACTTGAAACATGTAGAAATATCAAAATTTTCAATTCGACAGATTGCAATAGCTTCCTATGGGAAGTTAATAAAAGTATTTTATCCTACATACACTGCTGGTCAAAAAAATAGGTGTGGGAAAGTGTTTGATATCCACTGTTGAAAGAAAAAAAAGAATGGTTGTTCTCTCTATGAGGTTCAATTATTTGTGTTTCAATAAAATTGTATGCCTTCTAAAATCTAAGCTTCTTATAATATTCTTTATTTTATGGTATTTACTCTTGAGGTGAGTCAAGGGCGCATCTAGACATTTCATCAGGGGGGGGGGGGGGGTTACACACTTATATGAGTTTTTACTCACCGCTTAAAAATGTTCTTTAATGTTTTGTAAAGGATCCTAACAAAATTTAATAATTGCTAAAAAGCCAACTTTAGTTATCAAATTATTTAGAACACTGTTGTCCAGCAAGGTATGGTCTTACTATTTAATTTGGATGACTCATATAAAAGCATTTCAAGATTCCAACAGTATTCTTAATATGTCATATTTAAGAGCTTGAATACAATAGCTTTTTGATGCATTTGGCGTAGAAATGTAGGAAATTGTTTTGAAATTTTGCTTTTTTCCAAAAACAAAACACACTTTTCTTGTTTTTATTTCTATTAATGCAAAGAACGCTGCAAAAATTTAAAAATCCAGAAAATGAGAGGATCTGATATGTAAAAATATCGGGCTTTTTTGAAATCAATTTCTGGGAGTCTCTTTTTACTCTCGTTATCAGTCTGCTTAATCGTATTTTGATCTTACAAAACTTAAAAATTGTAGAGACAAAAAAGTTTGATTCTTGAATCCAAGTAAGTAGCTGCATTTTACTTCATAATTTCTCTAAAAAAATTATATTAAAACAAAGTAAGGTAAGTAAGCAAATAAGTTGGGAAGAAAAGTTTTGTAGTACTCACAAATTACACGTTTCAAAGCTTTTATATCAATAGATATAAAACGTTTATTATGTTTTTCACTTAGCCATTAATTTAACAAAAGTGTCACTTGATTTTTTTGGGACATTTGTATTATTGAAATTCGTGTTTGAATCTCAGTTCTAGAGCTTCAAAGCAAATTCATTTCAATAGTAGACTTTTTTAATTTTTTAAAGTCTTTTGTATTTAACAGAAAACACAAACGTGAACTTGCTAATTTCTTTCAAAAAGACAGTTTAAAAATATTTCCTATATTTTAAGATTTAAAAATGTACCTTCAAAATATTTTTTTCTCAAAAATTTAAGTGCCATTTTATTTGTCACAAAATCTAGATTAACCTATTTTTTTTTCGAAAATCATTTTAAATTTTGTCTTAAAAATATTTTTGGTATAAGCACTAAATAAAGAACATTTTGCATTAAAATTTCGTCAAAAAATGTTGTCCCCTTTCTGAAATATCGAGTTTTGTAAACAAAATTAGTATTTTATTAAAAATCAAAACAAAATACATTTTTGGTCATGAAAATAATCATGAATTTGATCATTGACAAGAGCTTGCACTGCACAGAAAGAGAAGAATTTTGAAATCGTTAAATTAGTTCTTGAGACAACTTAAAAACAAAATTAAGGTTTTTTGAATGGTACCCTTCTGGACCAATACGAACATATGTTTTTCTTGTAGAAAGAAGCCAAATTAAGAACACACAATTTAAATAAAGTTTTAGAAAAATCACATGTTTTAACCAAAAAAATTTCGTATTAATAAAATAAAGCAAAACTCCTTACGCTAATCGGCTGAAACCCTTAATTTCAATCAACATAATTGTTTGGACTGTAGGAGCCATGAAAGGCAAACAGACGAAAGGAATCGGGGTATCCACTTTTTTCGGCTTCTCTACCGTCGTAATGTCATATTTGATTAAAAACTCTAGTTTAAAATTGTTTACTTATGCAAAACTTGCTATAGTTTATAGTTCCTATAGTCGCAGTTAAAATCACTTCAATAATCACTATTTATGTGTGTCAAAAAAATGTAATAATATAATTGAAAGGAACTTAATATAAGATTCATGATCTCTTATTTAAGGTTTCTTCTTAAGAACCTGAATATTATCTCTTTTTCTTAGAAACAATTTTTATGAAAATAATTTAAAACATGACTAAAGTTTTTTCAAATTCTAAATTGAGCGAAAATCAAAATTTGAGTTGTTTTTGACAGCAAACCACTTTTTGGTGAATGTCGTTAAATTACTAATAAATCTTTAAATGAAATCTTTACTTATACAACTTAACTGTTATAAGCTTTTTGGCTTATGCGACCCCCCCTGGATCGTCAATTGGTCAAAAGTTGATTAATTTGTGCTGTTTTTTTGGAATAAGGCTGAATATCCGATTCATATTATGTTCTTCGTCCAATCTTCAGTCAAAAGTAGTACTTTTAGCAACAATGTTTAAGGAAGTAAAATATAAATGTTATTTTCATTGACAAAAAATAAATAATTCAAAATATAATGAGGGTCATATCCATTAACGCAATACGATTAGTTTTGAATTAAAGTGAATTCCTGCGAAAAAGCAAACAATTTATCTCACAGGGGGTGGGGGGGTCATGACCTCCCCCCCGCCATTGATGTGAGTTGTTTTTCATCATTTTATTAGTTTCAAACAAAAGCCTTTTAATTTATTAGTCTTTGAATATGGATCGAAAAGTCCACTGCTCCCCAAAAGAAAGTAAATTAATTCGTCGACTTAGAGATGAGGGCAAGACCTACAAATTCATTCGGCAGATCTCAAAATTTAATAGCAATTGCTCTGAAGACCAGAGGAGAGCAAAAATAGAGGTCTGCCGAAAAAAAAACATAAGCTACCACTCAACGCCGCGGCGCGCCGCCGCCCCGCATTCTACTTCTAGCTAAATCTAATCATTTTATTTCGTCAAGGACAGTATGTGCGCAAATTGTTAATGCGGCCAGTGCCCGCTTGATCCGAAGACGGGTTCAGAACTCCAGTCTCAGGAAGATTCGCCAGGAAAGTTCCTTTCCTTAGGGCCTTAGACCATGTTAATTGGAACGGACTAGAAGACATACAAAAATGACGAAATATAATGTGGAGTGATGAAACAAAAGTACATTTATTTTCATCGGAATCCGGGCGCAATGTAAGGCGACCAAGAGGTAGAGGCAGCCATCCCCACTATAAACAAAAAACTATTAAATACGGAGGAGGGAATATATGGATAACATGGATGCGATTGCTTTTCCTACTACGGTGTCGGTCCTATTGGATAAAGACAATAAAAAGACAATTTATGTTTTATTTTAAATTTAATTTATTCTTCTTCGACTTTCTTCTTAGTCGTACAAACGCAGAATGAATGGAACTAAAGGTTATTCCTGGAAGATGTCATGTTACCGCTTTCTTAGGAAAACATGCCCCTGTAATGGCACTTTCAGAAAACAACGATCCGAAACATACTGCATTTCTTGTCAAAGATTGTTTTCGAGAGAAACAACTATCTTATTTGAACTTGTACAATGAGCTTAAGCGTAAATTAGGGGTCAATGTTTCACTAATGAAGTCCAATTTTGGGAGGCGGTACCAAGGTAATGGTTTTCCATACCCATACAAAAATGCCAAAAGTAATAAAGTTAATGCCGCGACTCCAAAGAGTTTAGGGTAATATTAGAGGATATTCAGGTTATTAGAGTAGATAGGATAGATAATTCATTATTATTAAAAACGATAATATTAATACTTTAGGAAGACGTACTTATTTTTTTGTTCAAGTGAAAAAAAAAACACCATCGGCTGTTTTTGGGCTATATTATTTATGATTGGCATGTATTTGATTTAATGAATATAAGAGCTTTTTAAAATATCTACGTAAAATTATTATTTAACATAAGAAAGTAATAAAAAAAAAAGAGGCTGTGATGCGACCCACACTGATAACTTCCCATCCCGTCTTCCGATTTGTCTTGCTTAAAATTTTGTCTATATGTGCTCGTATCAATTTCTACCAAATGTTGTAGATTTTATTTTTTTTTGAAAAATCGACTGTTGGATTTTTATATACAAATTACTGAACATCGAAAACAATATTTTTGTGAAATAAAATATGTTTGAAGCTAATATTTTCAATTTTTGAAAAGATATTTGAGTCGAAAATCAATTTTTACCAACTTTTGTTAATTTTTTTGTAGGTTTTTATTTTTTTGTACAAAAACTGTCCATTCGATTTTTTTCAAAATTTTACTGAATGTTGACAACAATATTTTTTGAAAGATGAAAGTAAATTAAAGCCAATATCTTAAAGTTTTGAGAAGATATTTGAGTCGAAAACCAATTTTTACCAACTTTTATTAATTTTTTTTTGAGGTTTTTATTTTTTGTACAAAAACTGTCAATTCGATTTTTCTCAACATTTTTCAGAATGTTGAAATTAATATTTCTTATAAAATAAGTTTGAAGCCTAAATTTCAAGTTTTTGAAAAGATATTTGAATCGATATTCAATTTTTACCAACTAATGATTTACCTAATGATTTTTTTAGATTTTTATTTTTTATAAAAAAAAACTGTCAATTAGATTTTTCTCAAAATTTTATCAGATGTTTTGGAGATGAAATAATATTTTAGTCATAAAATTTTGGAGGTGAAAATTTTTTTTTTGTGTTTTTTTTTTTGATTTATAAAAAACCGTTAAATGGATTTTTTTTAAATATACTTCTTTGATACAACGTTACAATATATTATAAAAAAATGTATTTCAAGTCTCTAGCGTTTTTGGGTCGTAAGATATTTAGGGTTAACCAAAATTTTCACCTTTTTTAAAAACTTAATTAAAAAAAACCACCCACGCAATTTTCTTGAGAGCCCTTTCTGTATCTTTCTGTCTTATTATCTGTATAACAAAATTTATTTGGAGTCGATATCTCTTCTGGTTCTTGAGCTACGGAAGACGAAAAAACGTCGCGAACGTACGGCCGTACGAACGTACGTACACACGCACGCACAGACATCTTTCTAAAAATATTTTATTTCGACTGTAGGGACCTTGAAACGTCGAGAAATGTCAAAATTTTCAATTTGACAAATCGCACCCATTACAATAACTTCCTATGGGAAGTTAATAACAGGCATAAATAAACATCAACTCATGAAATTTCCAAAAAAAACTGTTGTGTTCATTAATTGATAATTTTCATATTTAATAAAAATACAAAATAAACCAAAATGATAAGCAACATAGCTTTTGAAGAAAACCAAAATTACAGAAAAAAAGTAAGAATGCTTTGCCTGCGCAAGAATATTCGATACAACTCTAATTTCTTACAACTGGAAGTACTTTTAATTCTAATTAATTCCTTAAGTTTCAGATCATATTTTCGGTTGAATAAGAAAGCGTTTGCATTCGTATTAAACAAGTTGGAAGGCCAATTTAAAAATGCAAGCACCTCCTTAATCCCTGCTATACTAAAATTATCTTCTGCCCTTAGATTTTTTGCTAGTGGGAGTTATCAGAGCAGCGTAGGAAAAGATTTTGACTTAGGCCTGTCACAATCCTCGGTTTCCTTAGTATTAGAAGAAGTTGTGTATTTGCAATTGAACCCAAATTATGTGCAACCTGGATCAGTCTCAACATGTCATCCGATGAGAAACATAACACACAAAACAACTTTCTTTTAACAACCGGTTATCAGGAGTAATAGTATGTGTTAACGGAAAGGCAATGATAGTAAGTTTTTTCTCGAGAGTAGCTTCTGGTTTTTATTTATTTATTTTATTTATTTATTTACTCTAAACAATTTACAAAATTAATTTATAAATTATTTACTAAGGAAGACTTCAGGGCGACAATGCCATTTGAAGTCGTTTTTTAAGTTCAAAAATGAATTTAAGTTAAGATTAATTTATGATGATTAAATACAAAAAATATTTAAAAATATTTACAGAAAAACAAAATTCAGTATGTGTTTGTAAATAAATAGCAAGTTTTTATAACAGAAAAAAAATTATTTAAATATCCAAAAATTTATGATGAGGTGTTGTTGCTAATTTGATGTATCTTAAAGATTCAGGGTTGGCAGGATCTAGTAGTTCCGCAAGTTGTTGTTCATTGCTTGAAGAACCGTTAGCGTCAGTAAATATTTTTAATCCAGGACATGTAATTAGACAATGATGTACTGACAATTCGACGTTACAAAAATTGCATTTCTCTGGAGTTTCTCTCCAATGCCTTTCTCTGTAATAACGCCTACTGGTGAAAAGTGTTCTTCCCAGCCTCATACGGAGTAATTTAATGCAATTTTCTCTGGTAAGGTTTTTACTGTAGGGAGTACGCTTGTGCTGATTTTCGTACATTTGCAAGAAAGTTTGACTACTTTCCCACAAAGTGGCTACCTCTTTCTCTAAGTGTACTGCAAATATTTTTGTAATTAAAATCGATTATTCAATTGTTAATGGTAAGTTGAAAGTGTCCTTAGCTGCGGTGTCAGCATCTTGGTTGCCCTTGATGCCTACATGTCCAGATACCCAAGCCAAGCAGGTATCTATGGAAGAGTATAAGAGACTTCTCACGTTTTCTAAGGACTGGCATTTATTGAAACCACTTTTAAGGTCATTTAGTATGTTGAGGTTGTCAGTGAAAATAATTTTTTTTACAGGTAGATTCTTGGTGAAAGATAAACATTTCAGAATTGCATTAAGTTCTGAAATATAAATATAAATATAGATTATTTTTGAATTTTCATTTGATTCTAATTCCACTACTGCATAAGAGGAATTTGGATCCTTAAACGAACCACCTGTATTAAAAATACGATCGGCTTTTTTATCAGCGATCATCTGACTATGAAGTTCTTTAAATTATTGATCCGGTGTATTGTTTTTCTTATGACTTGCTAAAGAAGTGTCGATTAAGAGGAAATTTCGTTTCTAAGATGGAGGATGACTCTGAACTACCTCATCTCTTGATGTGAGGGAAAAAGGAAGAGGAAACCCTGGTTCGGATAAAAAGGACGTTATCTTATTTATTGCAGATGGTAACTTTGCGAGGCTTTCCTATGCTAAGCCATTTCTTCGTAGCCTTGTGTAAAGGGTGCAAGGGATTTCCCAGAGCCTTGCATGCTTTTGATCTTTTCTTAGCAAAGAGTTCAAATGGTAGATAACCAAGTGCTAATATAGGTGTTGTTTTTAGCGCACCTTTTGCCGTTCGGAAGCATTGGTTGATGGCAGCATTAATAGTTTCTACATTTTTCTGTGTAGACCACATGAAAGTGGGTAAACCATGTTGAAGAGAACCATCTACTTAGGTCTTAGCTAGTCGGATGGCGGTTTTCGGTAGACCACATGAAAGTGGGTAAACCATGTTGAAGAGAACCATCTACTAAAGTCTTAGCTATTCGGATGGCGGTTTTCATTTGGAGCAGACCATATTGTTATTGTTGCGAAGTTTAAGTTGATTTGTTGCTTTTTTTATTTGAGAATTCCATTTCAAATTTCCAGAAAAAAGTATGCCGAGTATCCTGAGTTCTCTTTTGAGCAGATAACATCTATACTTTAGCATCTGGAGACCCAAACCTTTTAGTACAAGTTTTTAAGACGTGTGACCATAAAATGTGTATTCGTCAACCCATGATTCCTCTGTATGGAAATTGGTTCCAATCGATTCGACCAGTTCGACTAACTTTTCGTACTGATGTTTATTAGTTCTCTTGCAGCTGAATAAAAATGCATTGATTCATGTTATTTTATAAAAGAAATGAAATATACTTATGAACTTACATTGTTTTATTTTCCGACATTTCTTTTACATAAGCTTCGACCTAATCTTCGAAAAACGTATGATTTTTAAGTCGAATGTTCTCAATTCGCCAACGGTAATACAAATTTCTCACTCACAAAGGGTTCAATAACAAAATCAGAGTCTCTCGCATCCCAGCCTCTTTTTTTACAGTTTTATTTTTAAGACAAAATTCCCACACCTACATTCTCCGAATTTCTCAACAAAAAAAATGTAAATTAATCTTTGCAATATAACAAATTTATATTCAACGAAATGAGCTTTATTTTAGTTTCTTTTTAATTTGTACAATCAAATAAAAGCCAAATAAAAACATAATTAAGTCTTAAATATCATTGAATAGAGTAGGACTAGGCTCGTAAACATTTAGATAAATGTCATCTGGATTCTACAATTTAGTCAGCCTTATCACAGGCCCCGTCGTAATAGATTCGTAGTACGAACCCCGAATAATTGTATCATTGGTCCCATCGTACTAAACAAATTTGCTACGAAATTCGGAGTTCGTGAAAATTGGTATCACTATTCACTAGCCCCGAATGAATAGGAAGTTTGGCAGTTTTTTCTACGAACAATTATTTTGATCGGAGTTTTTAAAACGAACAAAAAATTAAGCTTTCGAAGATAAATTAAATAAAAATAAAATATATGAAAAGAATCATGTAAGTTTTACTATTGTTTTAATGTGAAAGTGTTTACCTATGTTTTTTTATTTTTTTTTTTGAAGGGCAAATAAAGTTATCACAAATAAAATTCAATTCGAAAAGCTTTATGAAAAGTCTTCAAGAAAAACTTGAAATTGCCCAAGGATTTTCAAAAATCCCTAAGGAGGAAGTGAATTCGTGAAGGCAGTAAAAATAGAGTTAAATAGTTAAAGACCCACCTTCTAAGGACACCTCTAGCTGGAAAAAAGTAAATTGAATAAATTAGTCCAAACTTTTTTATAATTTAATTTAATTCTTAAGTGTGGTTAGATTGAAAGGCATGAATCAAGAGGAAAATGGTTGAGAACAAAAAAGAATGCAAAGCTACAGGTGGCGGAGCAAATAGAATGCATTTTTTTAGCAGCCTCGAAGAAGGTGTCATAAGAATGAATGAACTTTGACCAGCGGAATAAAAGACCCACAATCTTTTGGATTCGAAAATTCCTCCGAGCCTTTAGAATCAAATGAACCTTGTGAAGAGAACTAACTTGCCGATGTTTCGATGTCATCAGACGTAGTTGATGTGAGAAATGTTCCACGGCGTCTTCCAACCACTTCGCGTCAATCATATGTTTCATCCAGTCTTCGTGTATTTTCTTCATTTATTGCAAAGATTGCAACGACAATACTATCAATTTTTAAGATAGGTAGAAATGTCGATCTCAAGGCAACCTAGCCTGCGATCCAATTAGCGCTGTAGTGCGCCGTTTTGATACCAAAATCAACTTTTAAAGACAAAAACAAATAAAAATAAGAACAAATCGAAAGATGAAAAACGAACTTTTATTTAATTTTCTTATTTTGACGCATATCAGCTGATTTTGAAACTCCGAAATTAGTATTTATGTGTGCTAATGCTTTCTTGAATTCGTTCGGGGCTTATGATGTAAATGTATTCGTATTCGTAGCGTAACACAATTTTCGGGGACTCGCTACGAGGGACTCTGTGATAGGGGTGAGTATCTTCTTGAGTTGCAATCCATGTTCCATTTATATAACACGCTGCACTGTAATAAACAAATTATTTCACATGAGAAATTGATCACCAACTTTGATATTTAAAGACAAACAAAATTGAAGTCTTATAACTTTTTCGATTAATAATAATGAAGAAAGGCATTCTGAACGATTGATTTTGTTTTTGATACCAACCAAAAAAGTTATGCATAACATCAGAGTAACTATGACAAGCATTTTCATATCCACCAGGCTAAAGTTTCACTCAAAACGAGATCGACTCTATAAAGTTGATGGTCGCTCGTGAGTTCTTATCGTCATTTGAAAATATTGTAAAATTTTAAACTTCAAAAGTTTTTGCTTGCTTACCTTTATACGAATGATATCCCAATGTATCTTTTATCCCCTCATTTGGGCACCATCAATTATCATCCTTAACAACACTTCTTCCATCAAAGATCATTTTTCTGAGGCGAACTATGCCACTTGTTGATTTGCTTAAATGATAAACTTATTTTTAGCCATCCGCCTCCCAACTTTCTTAAACTGAAAAATAGAAAAAATAAAGGCACAAACTGGCGGCAAAACTTGCCAAACACGCTGACGGCTTCATTTTCTTAGTTGAGACTTCTTATTATCACAATTTATCAACTAATGTTTGTCGAGGGAAATTAAATTCAAAATGAAAATGGAAATAGAAAACTTTAACAAACTAAAAAAACGTGAATGTAATTTTTTTACAGCGTAACAAACTTTTTATTGAACATTTGTTACTAATTATTTTTCTGTATCCTTTTAGTAATAAAAAACGCTCAATTTCATATAAAACTATGTTTGCATAGCGCTTCCTTTTTATTTCTTAATCTTCTTAAGGTAAAATTCAAGTTCTTTGCCTTCAAGAATGTAACCATCAGCACGACCACATTGTCCTGGGCGGGAAGAGACACAAGCTGTTAGGAAAAAAAAAACAAAGATTCGTCATTAGAAAATTATCAAAAACCAGTGTATCAAAATATCTGCAGAATACAATTTAACATCAGAGTAACTATGACAAGCAAATCATATCCACCAGGCTAGAGCTTCTCTCAAAACGAGATCAGCTCTATAAGTTGATGGTCGCTTTAAAAGTAGATTAACATCATTTGAAAAAGCGAAAATAGGGAGACAAAGTTGATTGTTAGGCTTACCAAGGATACGTCCAGAAATGAACTGGTCCTCCAAAGCCTGCTCAACCTTGGCGTACTTTTGGCGGTCCAAGTATTTCTTCATCACACGGTCGCTGCGCTTCTTGTTGAGAACGTCGTTCTCATCGTCTTTCACTGCGTGCTTAGGGTCACGTTTGCGTCCCAAGGGCAGGATGTAGTGGGATTCGTACCACTGTCTGAATGGAGTGGCATCGATCACGATGATGGCGTTCTTTACCAGCGTACTGGTACGGACCAGCTCGTTGTTGGAGGCATTGTAGACGACATCGATGATACGTGTCTTGCGGGCAACACCCTCAGACGCCCAGGCGAAATTGCCGGTGTCCAAACGGAGAGCACGGTATTTGATGTTACCGCCACGGGTGCGGACCTGGTGGATGCGGGAACCGCCAAGCTGTAATTGAATAGAAAATCGATATCAAAAATCTGGAAACAAGATCTTCGATCTTAGGAATGATAATTTAACAATCAGTGGTCCGAACATAATGCTTGATCATCAATGGTGTACAGGTGACACGCAGTATCATCATTGAAAGAAATGTCTGTGGGGGAAAATTCTCCAAGACGAAAAACTTACTTTAGTGTTTGCAGCAGGACGTCCTAACTCGAACTTCCTCTTCTTACGGAGGGACTTGCGTTTGCCACCAGTGGCCCTTCGCTTATGAGCGCTATCACGACTTATACCTGAATGGATTCACAAAAAACATCACTTTAATCACAAGATCTAAAAACTATGAAGAATCTAACATAATCTAAAGGCATCTTTAAATAAAAAAAAGAAACTTTCACGATTCAATCTCTATAACCCAAGTTGAGGAGCAATTTCATTTTAACGTTTTAAGATAAAAGTATGTGAAAACTTTAGAAAATAATTTAACAAATTGAAAGTTGATTGAATTTGATTTCATTTTATTGTAGTTTTAGTTTAAATTTGTTTTAATTTTTATACGATGCCGATAGATTTAGTTTGGATGAAACCGAAAAAACAAGCACTCACCCATCTTGGAGTAATAACAGAGAAGGAAAGGAAGTAAAAACACATGAATTTTCAGCTCGTGTCAAACATTTTTATTGTAGTAGATTTTTCAGTTTGGATTTTGACAATTTGTGCTGAATTGAAAAAATGGCGGTTGTTTTTGATCTAGGCAGTTTTTTAAAGCATGTCATTAGACAGTGGGGTAAAAAAATCCCTAACTATTGTTTGTGTATTATGTTATTATATGTTATTCTACTTACTTCTACAAGTAGAATTCGGCAAGTTTGATCATTACAATTTATCGTTCGGGAAGACGTATTTTATTTAGATTGCGAATAATAATTTTGTTCGTATGCTCTAATTTTCATCCTAAAACTTTGTTTTCTGCAGAAAAAAGTTTAAAATTCTAGTTCGTGGCTGAAAAAATCCACAAGAGTTTGGAGAAGTATAAACTTTAATTGTGTGATGTTTGTGCATTCGATTACTGCAAACAAAAGGATGTTAGATAATTAATTAATGCTTTTTCAGAAAGATATAAGAAACCAAAATGTTGAAGGCACTTATTTCTGCATGCTTAAAACTGTAGGTCCCCTCTATCCCTGACAACAGAACTCACACACAGGAATCTTTGAGAGTTGTAAGTCACTAGGCCCTAGTTCTCAACGGACTGTTTCGCTACCCAATTTTTTTTTAACTATCAATTTATGTGTACTGTGAAATGCTTCTCTTCTTGAAGGCTTACGGCAACACTGTACATTTTTGTATAGGTAATTAAAAAGGACTTCCACTGGAGTCTTCTCTCCTACTTCCGGGTTTTAACATGTACCTTTCTCTGTATATTTTATTGTAAATACAGCATTAATCTAAGCGGAAAGGCAAACAATCAGCGCTACGGTTACACTTTTTAATAAAACATTTAGGTGAAAAACTGGTCCAAGAAAAGTACGTCTGTTCTTATAAGCTTCTAACTTATTGCCATTTCTGACTTATTGCACTTGTGGTCTCAGGAGACGACTTGATGCCATATCGCCCGTGTGAACTGGAAGTTAGATTTGTCTAAAACTCCGAATCTACTACATTTTACTAAAGCGCCCCATACACGATTCAAATCGATTGAAAACTGAGTTGTCAACTAAGTTTGTATTCGAGCACACACTGTATAGCATAGAGAAAATATATTTAGCCCTATGAGGAGTTTCGCCCGAATGTGGTTCCACCCGAAAAAAGAATCCCTTTTTCTTTTCCCTTACTTTGAGTTTCACCCGAAAAAAAAGTGATGTTCGAAAAATTCCTCCTATCAGGAGCATTCAATTCGGGCGAAATATAACACACTTGACAGCTAAAATGCAACAACGTTAAAATGTAGGTTTTTCGACGAAATTGTTGATTATGGCAAACATTTATTAATTTTTGTTTTATTTTCAGGAGTAAATCAATAAACACAAAACAAAGTGATATACTCTCGCTGAAAATGCAGGGCAACCCTGACATTGCAAGAGGTTTCGTGAAAGAAAATAAAAACAAAATTAATGCATTTTGAAAGCTGCTAAAGTTGGAGCTGAATAGCGCTGGGCCTCCCATTAAAAGTGATTTTAAAAGGAAGAAGGTAAGAAATTATTTTTGTTGTGTTTTTGTATTTAACAAATCAATTATTATCAGGTATGGACCGACCAAAAACGATACGTGCGGAAGAAGGCCTCCCAAAACCGAATTGACGAAAAAGGAACAGTTGAAACAAAACTAGGAAGTTCTCTCCCTCTTAGGAAACAATTTTCCAACTCGTTGGAATGAAGACGGCAGTCGAGGGTGTCGTTGCCTCCTCTTCATTTGGACTGCATCAGCCAAAGACGAAACCAAATGAGAACACAGAAACGAACAAATCGGAAGCATTTTACACATCCGATGAAAATGTATATGAAGAGGAACAGATAGAAGACATCGAGGAGATCACCATTGTTTCGGCTCCACCACCTGTTCCTTCCCAAATTATCAACAGTAATGCCTCCGCTCTGAGTACAACATTTCAAGAAGGCCAAAAAAAAGGATTGACAAAATCGATGCGCAGCAAGTTCTTATGGAAGAACTATTTTTCGTACTGTCAGTTTCGAAGTGAAATTTTATTCGGGCGAAACTCCTGATAGTTTTTTACCAGATCCTGATAGGGCTGATTATATATTTATTACAAGAACTTGATATTATAATCTTAAGACTACAAATTCGTAATAGGAAATAGTAAACATTAGCAAATGGAATATTGAAGAAAGTGGATTTCCACTCACATTAATTTGGGAATGGGGCAATTGATGGGAAACAGTCGAAATACGGAAGCCACCGAACTCAGGATCTTTTTACTTCAATTACAAGAAGACGTTTAGCATCGTTTTAAAGGCCATCGTTAAAGCTAAGAAAAAAAAAAACAAAACTGTAGGTAACAAAAATGTCATTAACAACCTTCTCTGTCTACAAAAATATCCGATATGCTGGAATATTTGTCTTCTTAGTTTTGGTTTAATGAATCCTAATTATTGATTTCCTCTCGTTGTTGAGTTCTCCAGGAATTTTAATGACAAATTTTCTGTGAGCAACTTCCTTGTTGGGTCAAATAGACATATTTTTGTGGTAATGAACTGCATGAAGATGATGATGTGGAATGTGATGGTTGGATTAACGGTGATTGATGGTATTGTATTGGTAATGAACTGGACATAGGATATATGGAAATGGGTGGCGAAGGTGAAAAATGTTTGTAACTATTTGTAGTTCTTGATGGTGATATAATAGAATGCAATGTTAGTTGTTGAAGTTCCCCAAGAATGAGAATTTTTTCAGTGCTTTTTTGCATAAAACCATGCCCAGAACTTTGCGTGGATGGTTGCATCATCTTCATTGTTCATCGACTCAAGTTGGGCGCAGGCTTATTGCTGAAAATCTTGTTTTGGATTGTTCTTGTTCCGTTTAGGCCGAATTTTCTATAACAAATTTAAATTTGAATTTTTAAAAAATTCTTAACTTACAAATATTTACCTTTAACTCCTCAACATCGAAATTTACTGTTGTTCTTGGTCTCGAAGAATATCCAACTCGAAAAAATACCATAACGAGGAAATATAAACATTTTCTCCCCAACTCCAGATTTTAGGTAATCGGCTACTTTTGTCAGTTCCCGGCGGTAACCTGTTTTTTTTTCTTTATTTAATTTTGATATTTAATAATAAATAAATTGGGTGGCGCGACAGTCCATTGAGAACCAAGGCCTAGTGACTTACAACTCTCAACCATTCCTGTGTGCGAGTAATGTTATCAGGAATGGAGGGGACCTACAGTTTATATGCCGACTCCGAACGGCTAATTTTGAGAAAGCACTTTTTCATGACAATAGTTACTCTTGGAGAAGTAGTCAATTCCTCGCAAGAGGCAGTACCCGTGAAAAGATTTTAGATGGCATAGGCAGGGATCGAACCCAAGACCTCTAGCATGACAGTCCAACGCACTAACCATCATGCCACGGGTACCAATTTTGATATTTGGCGTTTTTTAATTTCCAAATAGCTAGATGATTTTGAGCTATTTTTAAATTTTCTCTCCAAATATTCTTGTTCGCGTTGAGAGTCATTTTTAGCAAAACATCAACTTGCTTTGTTGAACTGTGTGGTGCGCTTCAGCAGCAGATCTATAGAGGAAATATATTTCCTCTTTGAACAGATCTTGAAATCTGAATTTCAACTCACAAGCCAAAAAGAACCGAGCCGATCCAAAATCGACCGTGTGTGAGGAAACTGAAATTACATTGTTTGGCTCTGTCGATCTATTCGGATTTTCAGAAAGTCAAAGCTTGAGCTAAGGAGCTAAGGCCAAACTTACAAGAGAACAAGCAAAGCTAAAGAGGTGGATTTAATTTTAAGTTGGATCTTCTCGAAAAAAATAATTGACAAGCAGTTTATATTTAGTAGGTCAATGTCCACGGCGTTTTGGTCACTGCAAGATTTTCAACGAAACTATTAAGTTATATTTCAGAATTCTGCAAAGAAAAAAATTCTGCGGAGAAAAATAATATTTGCAATCATCGTATTAATCTCCAAATTGATGAATAAATTACCTTTAATAGCAGATGTCGATAGTTAGTTCTTGTGGTTGTAAAATAAAAAAAAATGCGTTTGGAATTATATTTTTTTCATCAAACCTTCAAAAGATTTGAAATCAAATTGAAGGCTGTTTTTGTATAGGAAAAAAACTGACCAGCAGTCCATGTCTGGTAAATCAATGGTTTGGAATGGGATCTATTCATGAGCGTGAAAGAAAAGTGTTCTCAATTAGGAAATATGTATTTTATTATATATTTCTCTATAATGAGCTTCGTTATAATATTTTACTTCTGATTTCTAACATTGTTACTGAATTATTTAATTAAAACCATTTTGTGGAAAAATTTATCAAACTTATATGAGTTTTTTAAGCAGAAGTTGAATATTAGTATTGATTGCTTTTATGAAATAAGTAATATGAGTTTAACAAGAATAGTATTTTAATTTTGTGATAAAATACTGTCCTGTGTAGAGAAGTCAATGTAATGCCAATTTAACAAACACAAATCATCGCACTAAACAGAATCCTTCAGTGTAACTACAGATTACCGAACGCTTCTAATCTTCAAATTGAAGTTTGTTTGTTTTCATGCCAAAAATTCATCGTTCATCCTCACACTGCCTTACCTACTCCTTGAATCTCTTTTCTCTCTCACTCTGAAATTGCAAAAACGTTTTTCTCTTTCTACCACTGAAACATCAAAAGCAAAACAAAACGTCAAAACGTCAAGTAGAAAAAAAATATGTCACTTTTCACTTTCGCAAAGTCCACAAATATCCAATTAAAATAAATCGAATTATAAAAATCTAAATCCAAAGAAACAAATCCAACTGGAAGATGTCTGCCCGAGCAGACTATTTCTCCTTTCAATCGATGTGCCAAAGTCTCGCCCGAGTATTGGCCAAAATCGATCCTACACCCTGGGAAAAGGTGATAAGAAAAAGAAAACGAAGAAAAGAACCACCTCAGTGATTTGTCAGCGAAATAATTTCTTTTTTCTTTTGTACTTTCGTATCTATAGGTACAATCTCTTTTTCGTTATTGCCCACAAGAAAACGCTGTAGGTGTATTCTGCCTAGATGCTAAGGCTCAAGACGCTGTCCTCGCCCTAGGACTCTATTTTCTCGAGAGTAAATGCCAGCATGAAGAACAAATTGTTCCCTATCTACTCAGACTTGCCAAATGCCTGCCCAAGGCCGTTTGGATTGATGACTCAAAGTCGACAAAAATCGATCGTAAGTTCATGACCATGACGTCAACTTGAAGAGCTGTTCTTTTTTTGTTTTTGTATTACATTTCTATTTACTTTTGTGCTTGACAGGTATTCCCTCGGCGGAGAAGTTCAGTTTCTGTTTGAATACACTTCTATCAGACATTGCTGCCAGGTGCCCAGATCTCCGAGATGAAATAATAATCAATCAAGTGGAGACTCTCTCTGCCTTG
Organism: Eupeodes corollae; assembly: GCF_945859685.1. Lineage (NCBI taxonomy): Eukaryota > Metazoa > Arthropoda > Insecta > Diptera > Syrphidae > Eupeodes > Eupeodes corollae. Next base: position 176,817,028 of record NC_079147.1, on the reverse strand, counting down.
ACAAACATCATCAAATCCAGCAAGGAGGGAAGCAATGCTCCTCCTCCCATCATTCTTTGCAAGGCCACAGTTCCGCTGCTGTTTGGACTGGCCCGGTCGATGGGACGCTACGCTGCGGCTGAACCTCCTTTGTTATGTCGGATTTTCCCGTTGGAAGAGATGCCCGTGGTTAAGAGCAAGGAGACGGCCATCTTCAGTTCACATGAACGCCTCGGCAGCTTCAGCCACTTTCGTTCCATCATTCCTCGGTCGATGTCTGGCAGTCTGAGTCAGGATTCCACTGATTCTCGTTTCGCCCGTAATGTAACGGCGATTTGCCACGCCGCCAGCACTGTCAAGAAGCCAACGTTCCAGACGTACTTCTCAGTACCGTACGACCCCAAGACCCACTTCTTCACGAAATGCGGCTCCAGCTTCAATCAGTTTCCCAATATGAGAGTCTGTGACTCCCCCACCAAGCAGTCGAATGGCACCCACAACCCCATGGTCTTTCCAATACAACATTTGCAGACAATCTTCTCGATTGCAAAAAAACTGCTTACCAAGGAGAATCTGGAACACCTGGACGAACAGGCAAGCGACATTTTCTCCTTGCATCAGATCAAGGGCTACTGCTACAAGAGCTTCTCGGAGACTCTGAACCTGGTGATGGTGACATTGCTAAGGGAACTGCTGCAGAATCAAAACGATCTGCCGACCCCATTCACCAAAGACGTGCAGGAGTTCGTCAAGCGACTGTTCCTCAATGGCCAGACGGAGCTGCAAAACAAGCAACAGGATCATGAAAAGGAGAAGAAAGAAGACAACGGTGGCATCCCGGTAGTGAATAAATACAAAATCAATGTCATGGCTAATGCTGCATGTGTGGACTTGCTGGTTTGGGCGATTCGCGATGAAACAGGTTGGTTTGGGTTGACTTAAGTCACTCTTTCTTCTGGAAGCTAAATTTTCTAGATCTTTCACAGTCGACGAAGAGTACAATGTTCCTTCTTTGCAGAATGGTTTAAATTATTTACTCACTAAAGGTTAAAGCGGGTGTTCCCTGTTTTTATTTTTTATTTTTGTTGTTCTTGAGTTGGTTTTCTCTCATTTTTTGGTTTATTTGTTCTTCCTACTCCTCCTTCGCCAACACCGTCCTAAATCCTTTGAGAGTTTGAGAATGGTTTTTTGTTTGAGCAGAGAAACAGCGATCGATTTCTTTTAGTAATGTTTGTTTATGTTGCTTTCTTCTCACAGAAGCCGATAAGCTGTGTGGTCGGCTCTCCCAGAAGCTAAACTCGATTTTGAGTCACAAAATCGTCATGGATCACATGCCTCTTCTGATGGTGTGCCTTGAAGGACTCGGCAAACTTGCTCAAAAGTTTCCCAACATCGCAGGAACATCAATATCATATTTGAGGGACTTTCTTGTCGATCCGAGTCCCATTTTAGCCAAACTTCATGTTTATTCCACCGTGCAGAATGCCCAGCAAATTCAGAAAAAGGATACCAAGGAAGTGACTCCGTTCAAGATAATTGTTCAGAGTAGTAGTGAGTTGCGAGCGATTGATGTATTCGGCAATGGAGGCAAAGGTGGTCTCACCAAATCCGGACAAGCTGCGTTTGAAGCTTTGCGAGATGCGGCTATTGAGAATTTGAGCATTGCTCTGAGATCGGCGCATAGTTTGGACCAATATTGTGTTCCGGCTCTGGTGGCGAATGTATCGAACCGGCTTTTTACAGCCGAGAAACATGAATCGTAAGTATATCGTGATTTATTTAAAGTTGTTTTTAATTGCAGAAGGTTTGAGGTGGAGGTTTAGTTTGATTTTGAAGCCTTTTAGTGTTAATTTTTTGTCAAAACTTTTGAAAAAGTGAATTGCACTATAAAACGGCGTGTTTAAGCATTTTTTAGTGTAATGAATAATAAAAAATCTATACAAATTAAAATTCACTTAAAGTTAAGTGAATGTTTAAGATTTCAAGTGCACAAGTTTTTTTTTTTTAATTAAAAGAATAATAAAGTGTTATTGAGAATTCTTAGATTTGGGATTTGTTCAGCACTAAATTTTGGTTCAATGATTTTAAGCATTTTCATATTTGCAATTTCTGTGAGGTTAAAGCGTACACAAATTATTCAACAACAGTTCCCCGGTGACCGTAAACTAAACAAACTGTTGCAAAACGTTTACTTTAAATGTTCGTTCCAAGTTCAAAAGTTCCAATCTGAAATAAAACAGCACAATTTTTTAAATAGTTCAAACAAAAAAATATGATATGGAATGGAATGGCAACCACAAACGCCGATCGTATCGATACAAATTTCGGAAAGTAAAAACATTTTTTTTAATTTCATGCGGTCTCCACTGTTTTGAATCTTTATATTGATCGGCGGCCCACATTATCCTCTGCGAAAGACCACATGATTTTTTGGAGGCTTTCAATGCAAATATGCTGAAGAACAAATAACCAAATCACTATTTCTGTTATTTTAATCTTCAAGAATTCAAAAAACAATTTAAACTGTAACCTCCCCTCTAACGCTTTCATTTTTTTCTTAATGCTTATACTGTTACTCTTGGATTTTATAAGCATACATACAATTCTTTGTGTTTGTGATAATGAGAATCAAAGCCGCCATACAATACAATTTTCCTATAATCCATTCATATTCGTCCACTGATATTTTCAGTTGTTTTGACATATGCTGGGTCCTCTCTTGTTTTCTGCTTATATAAATGAACTTCCATCTTTATTAGTTAATTGCAGCTCTCACTTGTATGCTGATGACGTTCAGCTTCACTTCAGATATCGAACGAATCTTTGTGTGACTCGTTGGTAAGGTTTATGGAGTACGTTATAGGTTACACAACCTTTCACTCCTTAAAAACGCGTTTGATTCTCGCTAAAACCTTGGTAATTCCTATCCTGCTTAATGGTTGTGAAATTTATTGTAACTCCAGTTTCACGAGCAGCCGAAAACTTAATGTATCATTCAACTCAATCGTTCGTTATGTTTTTGGATAACCCAAATATGGTACGATATCTGATTTTGCCTTGCGCTTTTCAAAAATATAAAGAACTTCGTAGTTTCATTTTGCTTTCCGACATAGTTATCGCACACCAACAACAATATTGTTTTGATAGAGCAAGAAAGGTGACCTCAAACAGGTATTATCGCCCTTAGGCACATCATAACATTGTTTCATATCTGCAAATTTCTCATGCCAAAAGAACCCAATGGCAATATGAGAAAGCCGACTGGGATGCCTAAACGAATTCTTCAGGAATTATTATTATAAGGTTACTGTTCTTCCTCTATAGTGATGTAGATCTCAGTGAAGATAAGGTTACAAATTTTATAATTTGTGGAATAACAAATTTTATTCCGAATAGGGGTATCAAAACCAAAGAAAGCTCATGTTTTGATTCGAGCTGTAAAGCGGTTATTAGGATCTAAGATTTAAGTTTTCGGATTTAACAAACCACTGATAGTTACTTAATTACTTACTTAAGGTGACGCTACAGTCCTGTGTGAACTAGGGCCTCACCCAACAAACTTCTCTATCTAGCTCGGTCCCTAGCTAGATGTCTCCAGTTTCGCGCTCCAAGTTGGGTGAGGTCACCTTCCACTTGTGCGCGTCACGTGACCCAGCCATCTTAGTCGTTGGACTTTTACCCTTCTGGCTAAGTCTACGTCGCTGCACAGCTCGTCGTTCCATCTTCTCCTCCCTTCCACTTCGATGCATTTGGGACAGTAGATCACACGAAGAACTTTTCTCTCGAAGCGACCCAAGGTGCTTTCATCCGTTTTGTCATGGTCCATGCTTCTGCACCGTATAGCAGGACGGGGATGATAAGGGTCTTATATAGAAACACTTTGGTCCCTCGAGAGAGGACTTTACCACTCAATTGCTTTCTTAGTCCAAAGAAACAGCGGTTAGCAAGATTATTCTGCGTTTGATCTCAGCGCTGGTATTGTTTTCTGGGTTTACAGCGGAGCCTAGGTAGACGAAGTCCTTGACTACCTCAAAGTTACGTCTGTCGATTGTGACGTTTTGACCAAAACGTCGGTGTTGTATGTCCTTTCTAGACGACATGTACTTTATTTTGCCCTCATTAACCGTTAAACCCATTTTTGCCGCCTCTGCCTCAATACTCACAAAAGCCCCATTGACATCACGCTGAGTTCTTCCGATTATGTCAATGTCATCAGCATATGCCAGTAATTGGACAGACTTTTGAAAGATAGTGCCTCTAGTGTTGACGTGTGATAGTATCTCTCTTATTGTTCGTTCGTTGTGTTCTTCAACGCTGGTAAAATACAGGTCTCTTTCCAACTGAACGGGAAGCAGCATTTATCTAGTCGGATCCCAAAAAAGGTAATTTCTCCTCATCCTCTAATCATCGTATAATTGCACTCACGTCACGAATCAATTTACATCTTAAGAAATATCTTGAAGAACAAAAGCTCTTAAAGACCGGCAGTATTTTTACGCCTTGAGTGCGCCTTAAATATAAAAAAAAAGAATAGTTAATGGAACTATATGAAACTTTGACTCCAACCATTTCTGTTCCGCCTTACTTCGCCCTCCTCAGTTCCTTAAATAATGTTTTAAAATTTTATTTGAAGTTTTACAAAGAGAAATTAAATAGGAGGCTTTCAAATCTAAAAATTACTCCATTTTCTAAAATTTAATACAATTCAAAACCTTAATCTACTTTGCAGAGAATCGAGTCTAGTTAGTTTGAATATCATCGTTATGTTGGGTCATGTTGCTGTAGCTCTCAAAGACACCTCCAAAACAACACAAAATATTCTACAGTTCTTCATTCAGCGGTTTTGTAAAGTTCCCTCCGAACAGAACGTACTCATTGTCGATCAACTTGGCTGTATGATAATCTCTCAATGTGAACCGCATGTTTTCGATGAAATCATGAAGATGTTCTCCCGAGTAACAGTTCAAGCAGCCTCTTTGGCATACACATCCAATCCAGATCATCGGAAGCAATTTTGTAATGTATCAGATGCAGTTGTGAATGCGTTGGGCAATATTGCAGCAAATATTCAAGGTGATGCCGAGATGTTAGAGCTTTTAGGAAAGCTCTTAGAACTGTTTGTTCAAATTGGTTTGGAAGGTGAACGTTCCTATGATAACACTCCGGGTGCACAGAAGGCCAGTTCAAGTGCTGGTAACTTAGGAATGCTTATACCAGTGATTGCGGTTCTAGTGCGACGTCTGCCTCCGATCAAGAATCCCAAAATGCGATTGCATAAGCTCTTCAAGGACTTTTGGGTGTATTGTGTGGTCATGGGATTCACTAATTCTCGTCTATGGCCAGCAGACTGGTATCAGGGAGTGCAGCAGATTGCTGCCAAATCACCGTTACTCATATCCCAGACGACACACAAGTCTGATATGAGGGAGTTGAACTACACAACAGCGATAAAAAGCGATTCGGTGAGCTTGAACGAACTGAGAAGTCAAATTCTTCTCCTTCTTGATCATCCTCCAGCTGAGGTAACAGCCTGCATCAATAAGTTGACATTCGCCCAGTGCACATTCCTGCTGAGTGTGTATTGGCTGGAGACACTTCGAGTAGAGAACGCAGAAGAACCTAGCTTGGAACCGATTCTAAGTTATATGTGCGATACGGCATTGCAGAAGGACAAGTCTGGAATCTGGCAATGTGTGAAATGGTAAGGCAAACTCAGAAATCGAAGGGTTCTTAAAGACTATTGTCTCTTTTTAGTATTGCTGATCAGGTGTTTGAAAAGTTCCGCAATGTTCTCTTCATTCATGACGATGTCCGCGAAAAGGTTCTGGAATCGCAGGCGACTCTGCTACTGGTCTACTTCAACCACATCCATAAACAAATCCAACTCGTGGCCGATCAATATCTCTCACAGTTGGTCGATAAATTCCCCCATTTACTGTGGAACCGTCGAGTCCTGTGGTGTATGCTGGACATACTTCAGCTCTTGGCGTTTTCCCTGACCTTGGATCCCAACGAAGAAACGCCAACACTGCGAGTAGTTTCAACTCCTTACACTCTTCATCTTATGGATTCTTTGCCAGCCCGAGAGGGCAGACTCAAGGACTTTGCTGACCGTTGTCAAGGAATTGTTAACGAGGCTATGAAGTGGGCTCCTCGATCGACACGCTCACATCTCCAAGAGTATCCCAATCAGATTCCCACTCCTGTCCTGGCTCACCATAGTGGACTGGCGCTGGCATTTGATTCTGTTGTTGCAAGTAGTAAATTATATCCGAATGCCCTTCCGTCCACCAATAAGAGGCCACATTGCGTAAACAGTGACACGCCCAGATTTGTATCGGTTCTATGCCTCAGGGCTAAGTATGCCGGGGAGATTTCGGGAATGCTCTCGGCTATGAATGAGAAGGATAAGGCTGGAATTGCTGATCGCCTGGTAAAGGATGTATGGGATGCTTGCAAGGAGAAAAGTGACGCTAAACATCGAGGAGCCCTCTGGAGGGCGACTGCCTATTTGGTTCTATGTTCGGGCATCAATCGAAAGTTGCTGCATGCTGTTTGTAGGTTTTTTCTGATGATTAATTTGAATGTATGGATAAATTGATGTTTTTGTTTCTCCTTACAGCGACATCTCAGGTTGAACTGTTTACCGAATCGGCCATGGAGACTGCTGTCGAGTGCTGGCAGTGGGTCCTCACTGCCCGACAAGATCTAGAACTGTGCTTCATTCAGGACATGGTAAGTGCTTGGCAGATAACTTTCGAGAAGAAACTAGGGCTGTTCTCGGACGAAGTTCAAATAACCAATCCTCTGGCTGCATACGACGGTTGTAAATTGGTTTCCAAGCCCATTCAAATAGCTCCTCATCTGATCTGGTTGCAATTGCTGTCGGAAATGGTCGACACAGCAAAGTACTGCAATCGAGATAAAGTAGAAATGTTCTGCATGCTCCTCAATCGCTGTTTGCCAATTTCCAAGACCAACAAGCAGAATCGGCAGGTCTCAACAGTTGGATGTAGATTCAAGCTACTTCAATGTGGATTGTCCCTACTGCAAGGAAACACCATTGCCAAATCGATAGCCAGGAATATTCTCCGAGAGAGGATTTATAACAATGCTTTGGATTATTTCTGTGGCCCACCAACCTGTCCAAATCAGTCAAAGGAGCAATTGTTGGATGATATCCAAATACTTCTTAAGTTCTGGCAGACAATGAGGAGCGAAAAGAAGCATCTGATGACCACCGAGGTTGGTGATAATGACGTAGCCAGTGTTTTAGGAACTACATCTTCCAGTCAAATGCTATCGGTGAAGCAGAATCCCGAGACGGCATCGCTGATCAGTGGAAGTGATGTGGCACGATCCATGTCGGGAACAGGTGGATGGTACAACACCATCCCCCATTCGACTTCGACTCTATCGAAAAGATCAACTCGATCGAAACGACTTCCTTATCAGAAGGATGCATACGATAAGGACTATATGAAGAAGAGAAACCTAATTCTCGAGCTTTTGGCGGTTGAATTGGAATTCATGATCATTTGGTATAATCCTAATTGTTTGCCAGATCTGGCAATACCGGGGGAGGAGCAGATAAACGAATGGCGAGCCAGACCGTATAAGTTAAATGTTTGGAGGGACTACACACGCTTGGCGTGGTCATACAATCCAGCTCTAGCTGTGTTCCTTCCTTGCAGGATCAAAAACTCAGACTCCATTGAGGACGAGGTGACCAGGTTGGTGTGTGCTGATCCAATTGCAGTTGCTCACATACCCGAGGCTCTGAAGTACCTCGTAACAACTAAAAACCTTCTTCAGGAGAGTCCTGATCTGGTGTACGTTCTAGCTTGGTCAGCAGTAAATCCCATCCAAGCCCTCTCCTACTTCTCCAGACAATATCCGTCGCATCCCCTAACAGCTCAGTATGCAGTGAAAACTCTCTCATCATACCCAGCTGAATCAGTGCTTCCATACATTCCACAACTTGTCCAAGCCCTTCGACACGACACTATGGGCTATGTTACTGAATTCATTAAAAACATCTCCAAGAGGTCGCAGATTGTGGCCCACCAGTTGATTTGGAATATGCAAACAAATATGTTTATGGACGAAGATCAACTGCACAAGGATCCCAATTTGTATGAGGCCTTGGAATTGCTTAGTCAGAATATCATTTCGTCATTCTCTGGCTCAGCAAAGAGATTCTACGAGAGAGAGTTTGATTTCTTTGGAAAAATTACTGCAGTTTCAGGGGAGATTCGATCGTTCCCGAAGGGTATCGAGCGAAAGAACGCGTGTTTGGCTGCTTTAAGTCGGATTAAGGTGCAATCGGGATGCTATTTGCCATCGAATCCGGAGGCTATGGTGCTAGATATTGATTATAACAGCGGAACTCCAATGCAGAGTGCCGCCAAGGCTCCATATTTAGCCAGATTTAGGGTCTACAGATGTGGAATCAATGAGCTGGAGACAAGAGCAATGGAGGTTTCAAATAATCCAGTGAGTATTTTTTTGGATTTTCATAGTTTTATAGATAAGATAAGTTTTTTTTTCTGTAGAATTCCCAAGAAGATGCTCATGCCACACATGGAGTTGAATCATGGCAAGCTGCTATATTCAAAGTCGGAGATGATGTGCGCCAGGATATGTTGGCTCTGCAGGTCATAACAATATTCAAAAACATATTCCAGCAAGTTGGACTGGATTTGTTCCTGTTTCCTTACAGAGTTGTGGCTACAGCTCCTGGGGTAAGTTGAACATTTAAATATATATTTGTAGAGGCCAGCGGAATGAATAAATCCTTCCCATCCAGTGCGGTGTAATTGAATGTGTACCAAATGCCAAATCAAGAGACCAACTTGGTCGACAGACAGACTCTGGACTCTATGAGTATTTCCTTCATCAGTATGGCGATGAGAGTTCAAAGGAATTCCAAGCGGCTCGAGCGAACTTTGTCAAATCAATGGCTGCCTATTCTCTGATTGGATACTTGTTGCAAATCAAAGATCGTCACAATGGCAACATCATGATTGACAAAGACGGGCACATAATTCACATCGATTTTGGTTTCATGTTTGAGTCATCTCCCGGCGGCAACATTGGTTTCGAGCCAGACATGAAACTCACCGACGAAATGGTCATGATAATGGGTGGCAAAATGGAGGCTCCCGCCTTCAAGTGGTTCTGTGAACTTTGTGTGCAGGCATTCCTAGCAGTGCGTCCTTACCAGGATGCCATTGTGTCATTGGTCTCTCTAATGCTCGACACCGGATTGCCCTGCTTCCGTGGGCAGACCATTAATTTACTTAAACAGCGATTTGTTGCAACGAAAAATAATCGAGAAGCTGCTGCTCATATGTTGGCTGTCATAAGAAATTCCTATCAGAACTTTAGGACACGAACCTACGACATGATACAATACTATCAAAACCAAATTCCATATTAAGTCATTTTCTGTGTTTTGTTTAAATATTTTATTTTTCGTATTTTCTCTTAAAAAACCTAAACTCTTGTTGATTGTTATTTATTCATCGTATTTTTTTTTGTTTAAATCTAAACTAAAAACCTAATGTGAAGAGAATTTATTATGTTATTGTGTTTAATGTGTGTTTTTAAAACTATACTTAATAATTAAGTCATAAAGGTACATAATTATTATATTATAATAAATCTTCTATATCTTCGTGTATTGTATTATTCTGTTAAATTCCTTAAAATGTTATTCCTTGTAGGTCCTGTTCGGGGATGATAAGCAAAAAATAAAAATGCAATATTAAAAAAACTATCTATCTATCTATCTATTAAAAAAAAAGAAAAGAGTTTTCATCATTTTAAATTTGAATGGCATGAAATTGAAACTGTTTAAATTTTGCAGGGAATGTAGAATTTAAAACATTAACGTCCCACAAGGTGGATAAAATTTATTAAGTTCTAGGCGTATTTAACCGTAAGAAAATAAAATGAAAGATATCCTTTTTTTCAATTTGAATATAGTCCGAGCCGAGTTCAAATGGCTTGTGTAAATAGTCTCGAAGGGAATTTTTTGAGCTCTTTGGATATTTGGGTGGTGATGTTAATACCTATTTTTATGTTCTGTGTTATGTTCTTTCTATCCTGGGTAGTCAAATGTATGCACAGATATCCTAGTGAGATGCTTATTTTAGAACTTAACCTAACCTGAATCGAATGTTCTTTTTGTTTTCACAACCTACTCTATCTCTTTGAACTCATTATTCTGACATCTAAAAAGGTGACGAAATGGTTAGAAATTGCAATTAAATATCAAATATAATATTTAGGTCTCCTAATAATTTAAAAATGAATATGAAATTAAAAGATGAATATACAAAAACGTACATAAAGTCAGGTAAATATCTAAATTGAAAATTATTTTGAATTAGGAAATATCCTGTCGAGTGGATATATCGTAGGATACACAAACAAAATAATACTGTTTTAAAGGTTTAAATTCTTCTGATTTCGAATCTAGCCTTAAACTTTCTCTAAAAATGCTAAAGACAACCAATTATAGGATTTTTGAGGCTAAGGTAAGGCAGAACATATCCATGAACAATACAATGTATGATGATTTTGCAAGGTACTGATCTTATTGTCTTCTCTTACATAGGTTAGGTTGGAGTGGCTGTCCAGATGTCATTGACGCACGTAGACCTCAAGGGTCCATTGTGATACCACTAATGAGGTTACTCATGGGAGAGTAATGAATTTAAACAAACCATTTTGTACTTTTAATAAAGTTAGAGAGACGTTTTGTGTCAATCGTTGCCATTTCACTGGTGTTATCGAAGAAGGGATTACCCAGAAAGTAATTCCTTCTAATGGAGAGTGCTGGACATGTACATAGAAGGTGTTGGACCGTTTCCTCTTCCTCCTCGTCCATGCAGCTTCTACAGAAGTCATTTGTGTAGACCCCTAGCCCCAGAGCATGTCTTCCAATGAACTGTGTCCCGTTATTACTCCAATTGTAGAGCTTATACTTTGTCTGCTCAGTGATATCAAGCCTTTTGACCGTTTTAAGTCAATACTTGGCCATATTTGTTTGGTTGCTAGGCAGGTGGTACTTTGTGACCATCTAGCATTTGTTGTTTCTAGAGCATATTTCTTGAGAAGATATTTGCATGTAGCAAGTGGTGTTCCTATGATATGTTTTTGTCTAACATAAGGCAGAAGTGTTCCGTTTTTGGCGAGCTCATCGGCTTTGCAATTTCCCGGAATGTCTCTCTGGCCCGGCACCCAAATGAGGTGAACTGTTCCGTCATCTCATTCAGAGATGATTGACAATCGTGGACTGTTCGAGAGTTTGTGGAGACAGACGCGAGAGATTTAAGAGCGGCTTGGCTGTCTGAGAAGATTCGTATATCCTTACAAGATATAACGTTTTCTTTGAGCCAGGATAGTGCTTCTTTAATCGCCATTACTTCTGTCTGGAATACACTACATTGATTGGGAAGTCTATAGGATAGACTGAGATTCAGTTGTTCTGAAAAGATATCACTTCCAACTCTTTGAACCGTCAGTATAGAAGTGTACCGCATCGTCTTCCAGGGGTCTCTCTTCTTCCCAGGAGGATCTTGAAGGGATGGACACATGGAAGCTTTTACCAAATACCATTATTGGGGTGGTATAGTCTAAGCGATCTGGGATAGATCTGAAATTGTCTAGAATAGTAGTATGTCCATTATTGTTACTGGTCCATTGAGAGGTGGCTCTAAGCCTTACACGTGAGTTTGCAGCCACCTTTTTAGAGAAGATGTCAAGTGGTGTTAGGTTTAAAAGCACTTCCAGTGCTGCGGTTGGTGTTGAGCGAAGTGCTCCTGCTGACCGCTGGACTTTGATGAGCTTATTTAGATTTACTATCTTGTCCAGTGCGGTCCACCATACGACGGCTCTATAAGCACATACCTGCTGACCGCTGGACTTAGATGATCTTATTTAGATTTACCATCTTGTCCAGTGCGGTCCACCATACGACGGCTCCATAAATGAGTATCGGCCTGATTACCGAAGTGTATAGCCAGTGGGTTATTTTTGGGGAGAAGCCCCATTTTGATCCTATGGCCTTTTTACAAGTAAAAAGCGCCACAGTAGCCTTTTTGACTCTTTCATCAATATTTGCCTTCCAATTTAGTATTTTGTCTAAAATGAGGCCCAAATATTTAGCTTGATCGGAGAAGCTTAATGGTATTCCTCTAATCTTGGGTGGGCTAATCTGAGGAATTTTATATCTTCTCGAAAAGAGTATTAATTCTGTTTTGTGTGGGTTGAAGTCCAATCCGCATTGCTTATCCCATTTAGTTAGCCTGTTTAGGGCATTTTGTAGGAATTCCGATAGAACTTGGGGGTGCTTCCCAGATGCGGATATCGCAACGTCGTCAGCATAGGCAATCACCTTGAAACCCTCTGCTTCCAATGCTGTAAGTAGGTCGTTTACTACCATGTTCCATAAAAGAGGCGAAAGGACTCCACCTTGTGGAGTGCCTCGATTCACCGATCTGGTGGTAGTAAAACTTCTTATGTTAGAAATTAGTGTCCTGCTTTTGAGCATGAGACTTATAAGATCTATCTTCTCTTACATTATCATTAGGTAGGAGCCCTTATTGCAATCTAAATGGAGTTTTGAGAAATATTGAATTTAACGCTTTTGTAATTAAAAAAAAAAACGTTTTGGATCTCAGTTTTCAATTCTGATTTCGAATCTGAGCTTTGTACTTTCTAAAATTAGTTTTTCGCATTCGGCTTAAAACTGTAGGTTTCCTCCATCCTTAACAGCATTGAGACTAGTAAGTCACGAGGCCTTATTTTTCAACGGATTGTTAGTTTTATTTATTTTAGGTGGCACCTTACAACTTATGAAGGCTTTTCGAACATTTTATAAAATACAATAAATATTTTAACGGAACGTTAAATATAGGGATTAGGTGTAGATTTGGGAAACCATCATGAGTTTTATTAAAAAAAAAATTATAATAAATTAACATACACAAGTTCAAAAAGCCTTTCTTCGAATGTTAACTTAAATACTAGCATCTCAAAAACCTGTGTGTTATCTTTTTTGAATTCTTGGGGCTACTCTCAAATAATCAACCAATGCACCACAGACGAACCTAAGTTACTGGATCTAAATTGTACTTTTCACCAAAGTTTTTTTTATTTAAATAAAATTTAAGCTTAGTATTCTAGAAATAAAAAATAATTGTGTTATAAAATATTTACAGCGACATTCGCTCCTTTTATAACTTTTCGAGACTCATCATTTTTTAAAGTTATCATATTTAACCGTTATTATAATATACACTGAGTGCCATTAATATTCGGTTTTTTTGCTTCTTTCCATAAGAACACTTTACTTTTCACTTTAAACTTTAAAAAAGTTAAAAACCAGTTTTTTTTTTAAAAAATATGTTGTATTTAATAATTTCAACATATATAAATTTAAAATAAAATAAATAAATAATACGACAAAAAATAACACTTCATTAATATTCGTTTTTTTTTACATACTTATATTAACTTTTTAATTAACCTTTTTAACATTGATTTTAATATTTTGTTGGAATCCGTCCAGTCGCTTGGGCATATTTTGTATAATTGTTTGAATGTATTCAATGTCTATTTTGCTTCATTCTTCTTGAAGCCGTTGCTTAGGTGCACTTATTGAAGAAACAGGGTTTTCGCGAACTCGAGGGTCCAATTCATCCAACAAATTCTCGATTGGGTTAAGGTCTTTAGATTGTGGAGGTGTTTCGATAACTTTTGGACAGTTATACAGTAGCCATTCTCTTACAATATGCGGCTTGTGCTTCGGGTGGTTGTCCTGGTAAAATTTGAAATTCCTTAAAATGACTATTTTCTCAGCATTTTCAGTTAAATTTTCTTTTAAGATCCCCAAATAGTATTCCTTATTCAAAATACCGTATATGAATACTAAATTTCCCATGCCTCTTGTCGAAATGCACCCCCAAACCTTAATGTGCCCGCCTCCATGCTTAGCTGTTGGCTTTGTGTTCCTGCTTTTAGCTCTTCATTTGGTTTGCGCTACCCCATAGCTCTTCCATCCGATCCAAAGAGGTTATACTTACTCTCGTCAGCAAATATTACATCATCCCACCAAGTTGCATCCTTATTTTTGTGTTCCCTAGCGAATTTGATCCGAATTTGCCTGTTGTGCATATTGAAATATACATTTTTTCGGAAAACACGACCATTGTAGCCATTTGTATTTATGGTTCGGCTTACCGTTGATGCAGATATTTTCTTTTTGCATTCCATTAACACATCTTGCACAATTTTTGGGGCACTTAAACGAGTATGCAAAAGTCTAGTCAACATTTTATTTTAACGGTACTCTTGAATAGACAAACTGTTAATCAACCTTTACTACGAACAAAACACCAAAAGAATGTTTAAGAATTAATGACACTCGCTATAGGTATTTTATGACAGAAACTCTGCGGTTGTTGTCAATAAGTTATCCGGTGACAGGATTTAATACACTCAAAACAAAATGTTAAAGAATATTTAAATTTTCAAATACATTTTTGAGTTACGCCTTTCATGTACTTCTATAATAAATAGTTTACAGAAAAATGACGCTACATCGTCGTATGGGTCCCGAGCTACAACGGCCCTATACGTCTTTTCATTCTCCAAATTATTTTTAAAACTTCCAACCATAAGTGTCTGGTGGCTAGTGCTGTAATTGTTAATATTGTTATATTGTAAATTTATTTATATTGTAATAAATAATATAAAGGGAAATGTTGGTGGTCATCTTCTTATGTTTTTTGAAAAAAATATAGTATTCTGTTGACATAACCTTCGCTTTGCCATCTCACTTTCTATAAATATTAAATAATCATTAGAAATTGTAAAAAGGGAGTTAATTAAATTTCAATTTCACAACGTTTTGTAAACACCCCATCAATATAGTTCTCTGAATACATTCATTTTATAAAACAACATTACCGACTTCATAGACGACCAGAAACATCTGTCTTCTTTCTACTCACTGGAAAACTGTAAATTCCGTATTTTTTTTTTCTTCAACTAAAATCCAACATCATCCATTTTTAATTTATATCTGAAAAGTGTTCAAGACGTGCGAAATACGAAATTCTTATTGCGGTTTAAAACCATTTAATTCTCAAATATTGTGCATTAAAAATACTTGAAAAACGTTTACTAAATCCTATAAACTGTCGATAGATTGAAAATATAACCAGTATTTAATTGGAAAGACAAATAAATTCGAAAAGAATCGAAACAACGCAGCAGCATTTCAGTGCAGGAGCAGCTGAATTTTATTCCATTTCAGTTTCAGTTTCGTACAATGGAAATCGAGTTCACGTCGTCTCTTGACTCATAATTTGTTCATTTTCGTCATAGAAAATACAGAGAAAAAGCAAAACGGAAAAAGGAAAAAACCAGAAGAATAATTTTTGTTTAAAAGCGAAAACGTGTGTGTTAAAAGTTAAAATAAACATTTAACAACATTCTACAATAACAACACAACAGAATCTGTAGAAGATAAAATAGAACTAATTTAAGTTTAAGTTTACGTGCGAAAAGGTTAATAAAATAAAAATACTGACTTGTGCAAAATCATAAATTTGGTCTTATTATTGGTATGATTAATTTATATTGTTTAAAGTGCATCTTTTTCAATCTCGAAATTTCAATATTTTTCAGCATGAACGACAAAGAAGCAGAGGAAACTGGGCTGTTCCGTGGGCTAACTGCGATGGAAATTTCTGGTGGCCGTGACCCCAAGGAGACTTATCGGTGAGAGTTCTTTTTCTTTGCGAATTAGCTGTTTTGCTGCAATCGGCTTCGTTCGGCAGATCTATTCATTTATTTTTAGTTTTTTCTTGTTTGTAGACAAAAAAAATTAATCAAGTGTGATTTATTGTGTTAAAAATAAACCCCAACCTATTTACTTGTATGTGTATCCGCTTGTACATCAACCCCCGTCTGATAGTCGCCCCCTTGACCAATCACCCCTCACTTCCACTTGGTGTTGGTCATAGTCTTGGTTTTGTTTTTATTTCTGTTTATTCACAGAGACAAGTGAAAAGTTTGAATTTTTCTTGGTCGTCTTTAGCTCCTTTGTATTAAAATTCTGAATTCTAAGACAAAGAAGAATGTGGAAAATAGTTTGTTACAAGCTTGATCAAATTATTGAGGTAGGTCCGCCACTGCGGTCGCCAGCGAAGGTATTATTGTTTCAATTTCGTCACAAAACAAAAATGTAGCTCGTGTTTAAGATTATTAACAATTAACGTCATGACTCATTAACATTTTTATTTCCATTTATTGTTGTAATCGTCTAATTTTGTTATTTTATAAGTTGGTGAAGGTGACGTAAATAATTAGGTATTCAAGCAATTGCAATAAATAAACAAATTAATATATTTACGTAGTGTCTATTGCAGCAGTTAGTCGTAAGTGTTTTGAAAACGATTGTTAAACGAAAGAACGATTTTTTATCGAAAATCTAAAACTTGTTTCTTCCGGTTTTTTTATTAGGTATTCTAATTGGATAATTTCCAATGACATTGTTCAGGGCTGCCGTTAGTAAGACTTGATGTGTTCTTTATGGAATATAAAATAGTACGCGAATAAGTATTCCTTTTAGTTATTTATTTTTCATAGAGTTTTGCATTAAACTGTTTATTTTGTATTTGTGGCTGCCTGTTAAAGTTCAGCCCATAACAATTACATATTATCTTCCTTTCGATCATTAGTTCGTTTACTCTTCGTTGTCTACTGGTAACAGGATTTGCTTTAATTCTTTGTTCAGACAGGTTTTTCTTTTCATTAGAAGGTAGGTTGCAAGCTTTGTTTGTTTTTTTTTTCAGCAAATTTTTGTTGGGTGCGGGTTAAATTTTAGCAAGTTATTGATCTAGTTTCAAGACAATATCTACCAGTAGTTCTACTGAGGTAGATAAGTTCCGAAACAATCTGTAAGTTGACCAAAATTGATATACACACATACTTCTAAAATGAAAAAAACTTGCCGAAAAAATCGTTAGATAATTTGAAATAACTAATAATCCGCGTAGTATCAACAAAAAAACTGCTTATTCGTATAAAACGTTTTTTCAAGATATCTTCAGAATTTCAAATCATTTGTCAACTTAAAAAATTAACTTAAAAAATGCAGTATTGAGAAGTAAAGAGAAGGAAGCCTAGAGCCTAAAGCTTTGTTCAGATTCCATAAACTCAATTTGAAAGGGCACATTCGTTCACTCAAAGTTGAACTCTAGAACTGAAGGCGGGGTTTCATATAATTCAAGGTTTATTACTTTTATACGTATACAATGAAATATACTAAAATACACGAAAATTAATAAATCAATTAATGAAGAAGATTAGTGGCGAGCACAGGTGCTCGCGATGATGTTCAGGATGTAAGTGGCCGAATGATGCCGCGAAGAGTGCAAGATGGCAGCGGCGGAAAAGGGTATCATGGATGACACAAGGAGAAAATCTTTCTCCTTCGCTGCACGACATCTGTCAGACAACAGTTTCCTCCACACTTATTTGGACTTTGACTTGGTTCTCCTTTTTTGTTGTAAACGTTCCGACCGTCTATTATTTTCTGGGGCTGGATATAAACTGAAACTAACTCGCTTTTTCCTGCCATGACTCGGCTGAGTCGCGGGAATGTTGGAAGTTGATGAAGTACTTGCATGCTCGGCTTTGTCAGCTTCAGTAGATGTTGAGCAAGTTGGCGATGAGCAAACTGGCGATGTAAGATCAGTGGTAGGTGGTGATGGTGGATTCGTCTTGATAACTGAATCCTCTACCCTCTTTGGTGATGACGAAAATGATGCCTCATATGGTATATGTCTTCAACTTGATGACTTTTCTTTTTTGATTGTGATGGTTGTGAAACACCTAGGTTAGAATAAGAGATAGGATTGGTTAAAGTGAATTCTTTACTCCCCTGAACTTTCGAAGTTGGGTGATCATTTTCGGAGGCTTCTCTTTGGCGAATTTGGTTTTGGTGGCGACGCCAAATGGAACCATGTTCAGTTTCCACTCTGTACATTCTCCTTCCTAACGTTTCCGTAATGACAGCTTTGATCCATTTAGTTTTATGGCGAGTTTTATTCGGACGAGAACAGTTTGGCCACTGACGAATTTGGCTGAATTTTTTTTTACGTGAGTTTTTGAATCGGGGCACAAAGCAGATAGCGCAGTTCGATGGCATCGCCCCTGGAGCTTCTCCGCAGGTGATTTTCCATCTTTGCCCGGGGATGACCGGTATGTTGGTAAAAATACCTGTAGAGCGTCTTCACATCGGGTGTTGTCACAAAGAATTTTCGCAATCGATGTTTTGAACGTCCGTACCATTCGTTGAGCGGCTCCATTTGATTCTGGGTTGAAAGGAGAGGAAGTGATGTGTTGTATTGAGAACCGTTTACAAAAATGTTGAAATTCGGATGACGTAAACTGAGTGCCGTTGTCAGAAACTATCGTCTTCGGTAACCCCTCCAGAGCGAAAACCGTTTTTAACGTATTTATCGTAGTTGTTGCTGTACAAGAAACCATTTTTATGATGAATGGAAAATTCGAGAAAGAGTCGGCCACTATCATCCACATGTGTTTCTCGAACGGGCCCGCAAAATCAACATGAATGGGGACCCAGGCTTCATCTGTGCGTGGCCAACTTGTGTAGTGTTTCGGAGGCTGGCTTGCGTTCAACTGGCAAGCGTTACACTGGGAGACGGTTCGATGGATGGCGTCGTCTAGTTGTTCCCTGTTTTTTATTATTTTTTTTTGTTTAAATTATAATGTTTTGGTGTTAACTTATTAACTCTTTCTCTCTCTCTCTCATTAACTCGCATATTCATCTGCAATTTCATTTTGATGCAAAACTGTGACATTAGCATCCACATCATTAAAAAAAAGTCAAATCATCGACTAAAATTATAATTATAGAAATTGATTGCTTTTTTTCTAAGCAATTGTATTGATTAGTCACCTGATATAGCAGCAAAACCGAAATTCGAAGATGTAAAAAGCAACGACAATTGCTGCATTAGATTATTTAGTGCTGGTAGCTACTTTTCTTTGGTCCGACCACCCGTCTTTTTGGGGCTCGATCCCTTGAATTCGGTTTAATTTTTGTTTATTTCTCTCGCAAAGATTTTACAAATCGTGAAATGCAGAAACAAAAATTCCTGCAAACCGACTTACTTCGCTTGTTGTTGCAAAATTGAATATATTTACATACAATCTTCTTCCACGCCTTCTCCTTATCGCGATTGGTAGCATCTTTCGTCTTTCCTATAATTGAATAGTACTCTAATATGATATTGATGAACTAAGAGCAAGCTATATATTGTGCCCTCTAATGGTTTAGGTGAGGTTACTCATTTTACAGCAAGCCCTCAAAAGTTGCTCTTTAAAGGAACTTAAAATTTTGTGTTTTTAAAGAGAGAGTAGTTACTAGGCTTCGATAAATCCTACTTATAGTGATACAAGCAAAAAGTCGTTTTTGATTATAGTTTCCAAGTAGTAGTTTAGCCTGTCTTAGTAAGGTTTTGATCTTGTTTTTGATCACACTATCTTCTAAACCACAATAAGGCTCTGGTTCCGTCAATGAAGCTGCTTCTTCATTGCCTTGCATTCCAAAGTGCACCGGTATCTTATGAAGTGAGACTATATTGTACTTTTCCATTTTGTCTACCAACGCATTTCCTTACTAGTAAGTACCTTACATACTTACTTAACAACATGCGTCTCCAGCCAGCTCCCTAGCTAGCTGTCTCCAGTTACGCACGCCAAGTTGGTTGAGGGGTTCATCCACCTGAGTGCGCCGCTTGAGTCGCGGTCTTTCTCTACTACGCCGTCCCTCGGGATTGGATTCGAAGACCTTCCGGGCTGGAGCTTTGATGTCCATTTGCTCTACATGACCTAGCCATCTAAGTCGTTAGACTTTAATTCTATTAACTAGGTTAGTTTCGCTGTAAAGTCCGTACAGTTCGTCGTTATATCTTCTTCTCCATCCTCTATCTATTCATACGGGACCATATATCACCCAAAGAATTTTTTGACAGGGTCCAGACCTCAGCGCCATAAATTAGAACCGGGATGATGAGTTTTATAGATGGTGATTTTAGATGCTCGAGAGAGGCAGCGATTTTGCAAGAGTTATCCTTCGTTTGATTTCAGCGCTGGTGTCGTTGTCTGTGTTTAAAGCCTAGGCAGACAAAGTCCTTTACTACCTCGAAGTAATAGTTGTCCACCGTCCAGCATATACTTGGTCTTGCCCTCATTGACCTCTAAGCTCAGCTTCTTCGCTACCGTCGCAATGCTCAAAAACGCTCCACTGACATCACACTTTGATCTTCCAATTATGTCAATATCATCTGCGTATCCGAGTAATTGGATGGACAGTTGGAAGATTGTGCCTCTAGTTTTGACCGTTGAGTTTTGCACAATTCTTGCAAGAACGACAAAGAGGTAGCATGACAGTGCAACGCTTTGTCTTAAACCTTTTTTGACATCAAATGCATCGGTGAAATCTTCTCCGACCCTGATAGTGCAGTGTGCATTCTCCATCGTCATTCTGCACGAACGGATAAGTTTGACAGGGATGCAAAAACTAGACATTGCTCTGTAGAGCTCTTCCGTATAGATGCTGTCATACGCGGCTTTAAAATTGATAAAGAGATGGTGGGTATCGATTTGAAGCTCCTGGGTTATTTCAAGATCTGTCGTAGTGTAAATATTTGGTCGATAGTGGACTTTCCTGGTCAGAGGCCACACTAATAAGGGCCTATCAGATTGTTGACGAACGGCTTCAGACGTTCACATAATGTCCAATTCAGCTAGTAAAAATATTCGATGACTAGAAAATTGATTGTGACAAGAGCTCTACGCCATGACGGACCATCCTGGAAGAACCAGAGGTCGTCTATATCCACGTCTTCAAATTTATATAAAAAAAGTCATTTAACATGGCCTTGTAACGCCCATCGTTGAATGACCCAGTAATGCTGCGACTACTCCGAAATCCGCACCAAATTATCACTGTCTTTAGATGCAATGGCTCCTTGAGAATAACAGATAACAGAAATGTGTAAATATAATTCCTTACAGAAGGCGGTGTGTGCTTCATTTCGGCCAAAACAGAAATACAAAAATTTAATAAATACAAAATTAAATTGATAAAATGTGGTGCACTTGGCGTTTTTTCTACGTTTCCATTTTGATTATTTTTCCCTTACTGCTTTTTTACTTTTATTTTATTTCTTTATTTGCAGCTCCTTGTATATGGTCACCAAACAATTGGATGATGAAAAAAAATCCATAGTATCAATGTCCGAACTCTTCGATCATGACATCGAAGATAAACGTTCACAGTTGGTGCAACTGTGCAAGTCCATTTTATTTAAAGACTTTCAAGTTGTTGGTAAGAAAGCACGCGAAATACTCTGGCGCAAAGGTTACTACGAATTTATAGCTTTCGTAAAGAAGAACTGGAATAAAGAACAAAAAGAAGAAAGTGCCGAAGAGAACTTCCAGAAGCTGGAGAAGTTTCTGTTCAGTGGTATCGCCAACTATAAGCGTATCGCATCTAAAATGGAAGAAATCTACGATTTAGATTTGAAATTCCTACTTAATTTCGGTGTCTTCACTGAGGGGGTTGATGGATGTGATTACCGCAAGATCAGCACCAGCGATGGTGAGGAAATTATCGATGACTTCGTGGTGGACAAGAGTCTCGAGGCGGTTAGTTTTGCCTTGGACACAATTCACTCAGCATTGCTTTCCTTGGGGGACTTGCATCGATATTTTCTTGATTTCAAAATTGATTCAAAGCCGAAGATAACGAAGAAAATGGCGGCGAAATTTTATTACGAGGCATTCAAGTTGAATCCTGCCATTGGCATGTCCCAGAATCAGCTGGGAACTCTGTATTACGGACAGAATTATGACCTGGATTCCATCTATCATTATCTGTACTCGTTGGTGTGCATTGTACCATTTGAATTGAGTGAGAATAACGTGTGCAAATTGTTCCAAGCTCACGCAGACTACCTTGAGAAGTTAGATCCCAATAAGGTTGAGTTCAATCTGAAGGATTTCTATGCTCGATTCTATCTGATTGTGGATATATTCTTCTTTGACAAAGAAGTTCCAGACTTCAACAGCTTGTGTCATTGTGTCTTGGTTGATTTGAGGAAGATTCTGTGCTCGAAGAGCATCAACATCACGGAGGCAAGTGTCTTCAAGGTTGTCAATATTCTGTTCTTCTGTTTGTCCAAGTTGAAGATGATCAACTCGCAGAAAGTGTACTCGTTAAACGCTTTCCTGGTGGCAGTTTGTTCTGATCTCATGGACGCTTGCATTGTCAATCTAGAGCAGGTGGTTTTGTCGAAATCGAAGGAGAACGAAGAATTCCACGAGATGTACGCGAAGAAATTCGAGGAATTCGATATGTCAGTGCGAAAGAGTCGCAATGAGTTCAAGAACTGGATGGCCACAATGGGAGAGACTGAG
The DNA here is from genome assembly GCF_945859685.1 of Eupeodes corollae. Taxonomy (NCBI): domain Eukaryota; kingdom Metazoa; phylum Arthropoda; class Insecta; order Diptera; family Syrphidae; genus Eupeodes; species Eupeodes corollae. The sequence continues at coordinate 176,794,516 of NC_079147.1, read as the reverse complement.
AAGAAGATCAAACCTCCATCGGACACCGATGAGCAGGAGGAAATCAATGGGAAGCGCGAGATCAAAGCATCGGTTGTTGTTTCAAAGAAGGATAACGATGAGAAAAACCCACAGAATTCGACACGCAGCAGTGACGAGGCCAAGGAATCCGACTTAAAGACACCATTGTCGAGTAAAAGCAAGAAGAAGGGCATGAAATTGCGACGCCGTCGTAGGAAGATAGCACAAAGTGACGATAGCAGTTGCTATGACACAGAATCCGACATGGACACGGACTTCTCCTCCGAGGAAGATGAATACTCGGATTTGAGTTCGAATTTCGAGAGCGATTTCAGTGATATCGAGGATGGCGGAGCATTGCCCAATGGCAAGGAAATTAAACAGAAAGCCGAAGAATCAGAGGACGATGAGTTGGAGAACAGAAACTACCCAACCTTTTCCGATAACGAAGATATTGTTATCGAGGAAGAGAAGATCATATATCCTGGAGCTGATTTGTCCCAAGAAGTCGATAGTGAGGAGCTCCTAAAGGGCTTTGAGATCCTCAATCTGAATAGTGCTTCATTGGGCGCAATCAATTTTAAATCAGACATCGAGGAGGAGGTGAAGGTGGGTGATCCGCCCAAGAAATTGGTCTATCGCAATAAGTACACCAAAATTGACCCCAACATCATTGTGGACTTTGTTCAAACCGAGCCGACAATGCGTGCTCTGAAGATTCTCTTTGACTGGTTGAAGATAAACCAGGAGATTTTGTTTGGATGCTATCACTCCAACCCCGAGTTTATTCATAAAATCATGAAGCTTCTGAACTACTGCAACATTGACATCTTCACCAGAAAGGTGTACTTCGAGAGGGAGTTCTTGCTCACTTCAAATGTCCGTGAGCCTCTGAGTGAACTGTTCGATGTCCGCGCCGCGGTTCCTTTATCGGAAGATTTTGTTCTGAAGAACTTTGATCTATTCCAAAGCACACAGATGCAGCTAGATTGGGAAACCACAATTCGCGAGAAAATTACTCCCAACGAGGAGAACATACTGAGAATCTTCAAAATGGTCGATTTTGGATTCTTTATTTGCAAACAGAAGAAGTTCAACTATAGATTCTGTGTTAAGTCGAGGAAATTCACCGAGAATGTGAAGAAAAAGAGGGAGGAGAAGAAAGTATCCTCATCCCGTCGAAGGGAACGCAGATCGGCAAAGAATTCGAGGAAGCGCGTAGAAGGACGCACTCGTCGCTACAGTGATCGTAAGAATGGAATCGTACGCAAGAGCTACACCAGCAATGAAGAGAAGGACACAGTTGAGGAGTGCAAACGAATGCCCCGCAAGGGTTACCTAAGAAATCGCAATGCAGGCGAAAAAATTGAGAAGCTGCAATCGAGCAGTGGCGCCGATGAGGAACGCAGTGAAGCCCAAAAGAACGAAGTCAATAAGAAATGCGAGATAATGGGCAAATTGTGGCTGAAGAATGAAGTGGAAACTTTGGAAGAAGAGGTACAAATATTTTATCCGACTTAAACAAATTGAATGGTGTTTATTTTATAATTTGTATTATTTTTAGCTCCGCAAAAATCCATTGAATATGATTATGACACCATTTGTTGTTGTCGATGCGAAGGCACTTACTGAATATACAGGGATTGTTAAGAACTTGGTCAAAAGCAAGAAGTTTATTGTTTTGATTCCAAATGCAGGTAATTTTATTTACATTGGGTAAAAGTTCAAATGATCTAGTTTAAATTGGGAAATATCCCCTCATTTAAAACTACAAATCGTAAGTTATATTTTCTTTATATTTGGTCTAGGTAATTTTATAAGCGTTAACGGTAGTAGAGGTATAGCTTTTCAGTAGGTAGTTTTCCCCTTGGATTCTTAATGTTTCAAAATGGTTTCAGAACTACAACTGTGCAGCGAACGCTCCTGATAAAAACGAACTTTTGCGTCGGAAAATTGCTGACACTACGTTGGTCGTCCACTTGGTTCCTGCACTAGTGGAGCATATCATAAATAGATTTGGACATAAAAGCCTTCTGGACAACAAAGGGAGAAGTGCAGTAGATGATTATGCGAAAACTGCAGCAAAGCCCAATGTTATCAGCTCCGAACATATCTTCTTAACACCCCGCGTGGTTTATAACCTTCATGGTCGAGTTCTCCAAGATATTTCTTGAGCTGGTCATTAATCAGAGTTACACTGACCTTGTAAAGGTGCGGTCGAAGATGTTGAGAGGTTTAAAAGCAGGAATGTTGTTCGAAAGTTTTATGAAAAGGTGAAACGAAAATCACAGGTACATAAACCTAGAACTGAAGGCTGCAAATACGAAAGTGGAAACATCATAGTGGAACCGCAGTCAAGGCTGAGGATATGGAAAGACTACTTTTGCAGACTATATAGCGGCGACGATGAACCGAATTCCGCTGTCAAGCAGGATGATCCATTCAACATAGACGACGAAAGCCAACAATCCCGTCCTCCCGATTTAGACGAAGTAAAGATTGCCATATCTAAGCTAAAGTCTAATAATGAATGCCCAGCTCTTTAAAGCAGCTGGAGATAAGGTGGTTAGGAGCATGCACCAACTTATCTGTAAAATATGGTCGGAAGAAAGCATGTCCGATCAATGGAACCTCAGTATTGTTTGCCCGATCCTGAAAAAAGAGACCCTCATCATCTTAACATCGTCTATAAAATCTTCTCTGCCGTAATATGTGAATGTGTAAAGCCCATTATCAACAACCTGATAGGTCCTTATTAGTGTGGTCTTAGACCAGGAAAGTCCACAGTTGATCAAATATTCACATTACGGCAGATCCTGGAAAAAACCCAAGAACACCAAATCGACACCCACCATCTTTTCATCGATTTCATATGCATATGACAGCATCTACAGGGACGAGCTGTATAGACCCATGTCTAGTTTTGGCATCCTTGCCAAACTCGTCCGTTTGTGCAGGATGACCATGGAGAATTCACGCTGCTCCATAAAGGTTGGAAACAACTTAACAGAACCTTGCGATGTCAAAAAAGGTTTTAGACAAGGTGACGCGCTGTCATGTGATTTTTTTAACATAGTGCTTGAAAGAATAGTGCAGAGCTCAAACGTCAACACTAGAGGCACTATCTTTCAAAAGTCTGTCCAATTACTAGCATATGCTGGTGACATTGGCATAATCGGAAGAACTCAGCGTGATGTCAATGGGGCTTTTGTGAGTATTGAGGCAGAGGCGGCAAAATTCGGTTTAACGGTTAATGAGGACAAAACAAAGTACATGCTGTCGTCAAGAAAGGACATACAACACCGACGTCTTGATCAAAACGTCACCATGGACTATGACAAAAGCGGATGAAAGCACCTTGGGTCGGTTGGATTCTACCTATGCATCGAAGGGGAGTGGAGGAGAAGATGGAACGACGAGTTGTACGGGCTGTACAGCGACGTAGACTTAACCAGAAGGGTTAAAGTCCAACGACTAAGATGGCTGGGTCACGTAGAGCACATGGAAACCAATGCTCCAGCCCGGAAAATCTTCGAATCCACACCCACAGGACAGCACAGTAGAGGAAGACCGCGGATCAGTCAAGTAGTATTGGACGGGTCCAAATCTGATATTCACAAAATAAATGTTGGTGTGCCCTAGGGCTCCGTTTTGTTTTCGACGCTCTTCCTTATTTTTATAAATGATCTTTTGTCTGAAACTTCTAACCCACTAAATTGTTTCGCGGATGACAGTACCCTCAGCTTTTCATATTTGTTTTTAGATTCTCATCCTTGTCCTTCGGATGTGGAACTTCAACGGCAGCGTATGATAAACTCATTAAATTCTGATCTCGACAGCATTGTATAATGGGAAATCAAAAACCGTGTAGAATTTAATGCTTCGAAAACTCAGCTGTCTTCTATAGTTAAAGCGAGATATACCCTCTTTGCCACTATCTGTGAGTGGCCCTTGCATCAACGAAAATGAAAATCTTGACATCCTCGGAATGTGCATCAGCAACACGCGATGTCGCTAAAAATGCCGCAAAAGATCTAGGTTTTTTGAGAAGATGCAAGAAATTTTTCTCTCGGTCTAATCTGGCTACAATCTACAAAACCTACATATATACGTTTAAAACTTGAATATAACTCTCATCTCTGGGCTTATGCTTCAGTAACTTATTTAAGCCTCTTGGACTGTATTCAAAGAAGAGCTTTTAATTGATTTGTGCCTTTTCCATTACACGATTACGTCACTCGAACATCGTCGTAAAGTTTCTTGTCTTACCCTTTTTTACCATTATTTTAACAGATTTTGCTCTAGTGAAATAGCCAGTTGCATTCTTCTCCTTCAACAATTTAATCGTAATACCCGCGGTTCTAGGAATGCCAATCAATTTATCCTTAAGTCCAACTTCGGCCGTACTATAAAGTACAGAGAATCATTTTTTAGCCTACTACGCGAACGTGGAATGCCTTGCCACGCTCTATCTTTCCCTATCATTGCAATGTTCAGGAATTCAAAATCAATGTTCACCGGCATCTCCTATATTTTTACCTTTTTAATGTTCGCTAATTATAAAAAAAACTTAGTGCACCCAATAGATAAGCTACAAGGTATGGTCTTGGTAGATACTAAAAGTTGACTGAGCTATTTCATAATCATATTTCAATTTTTCAACATGGGTTTGTAGCAGGGAAATCAACGGCAACAAACTTAGCATTATTAAGCAATAACATCATAACAAATATGGAAAATGGTTTCCAAACTGATGTTATTTTTACTGATTTTGCTAAGGCATTTGACAGAGTCAATCACCAAATCTTGTTAAATAAATTAACTTCTCTAGGTATTAACTCTTTTCTATTAAAATGGGTTGAGTCATATTTAGCTGGTAGAGTTCAAATAGTAAAAGTTGGTAATTCGCTCTCAAAATTTGTTTCTGTTCCATCTGGTGTTCCGCAAGGAAGCCATTTGGGTCCATTACTTTTTTTGTTATTTGTAAACGATATACCTGATCTATTTCAAAATTCAAACTGCCTTCTTTTCGCAGATGACCTCAAACTATACCGTAAGATTTCTTGTCAAACTGATTGTTTTCTTCTTTTGGAAGATCTGTCGAAGCTTGACAATTGGTGTAAGCAAAATCACCTTCTCTTAAATGTTTCCAAGTGTCAAGTTTTGTCGTGTTTCCGAAATTCTAATCCTATAGTGTTTGACTATAATATCAACTACACAAATTTAGAACGTGTAACTAGGAAGAAAGATCTAGGGGTAATTCTAGATACAAACCTTTCTTTTTTACCGCATTATGATTTTATTATAAACAAAGCAAATCAAATGCTTGGTTTTCTTAAAAGAAACACAAAAGAATTCTCAGATTCATATACTTTAAAATCCCTTTACAATTCTCTAGTAAGATCAGTTCTTGAATATTGTAGCATTGTTTGGAACGCTTATTATAATAATTCAATTGACAGAATTGAAAAAGTTCAAAAGAATTTTACAAGATATGCGTTTTATAAGCTTAATTGGCGGATTGCAAGGCCTTCTTATTATAGTAGGTGTTTATTGTTTGGTATGCATTCTCTTTATGATCGTCGGGTTTATTTTTCAGTTATGTTTATGAGAGATACAGTTACATTTCATATAAATTGCCCTCCTTTATTAACATTAGTTAATTGTGTTAACGTACCCTCTAGAACTACACGCTATCGGTTTCAATTTTATGAGCAGTTTCATCGCACAAATTATGGCCGTAATGAACCAATCGCGCGTTGCACTAGAGAAGTGAATTTAATTTGCAATAGGATTGATTTTAATATTGATGTTTCGAGAGATTTATTTAAAAAATATTTGTTAAATAATATTAAACTGTAATTTCCTAATAAATTTAAAGAATTGATCTTTTTTTTTCATAAACTTATATTTATTAATTGTAAAATTACGAATAATAATGTATAACTTATAGTAATATTTATTTAATTTATTTATTTATATAAGCATACAGCCCCCAACAATTGTATTATTTAGTATCTAGTCTATAAAGATTGTAATCTGATTGATGAAATAAAACTAAAACTAAAACTAAGAGAAGTGAGCTTTTAATAGGGATGGAATTGTTTATTACTTTTTCAGTAATAGAAACGATTTTGTAAGCTGAGTTTGATTCCAATATTTGAGGCATATAAGGGTAGGATCAATAATTATTGGGTTGATATTGACATTTGCTGTTAGAATCTTTAGAAAGCACTTTTTCGTTACGTCAAGTACACTTTTTGCATCATTAACACTAGAACCTGTTTGCACGAGAATATTATCATCTGCATAAGAGAAATAACTAAATTTGTTGGGCTGTACTAAACCATAAGTCTAAGGAAACTGTCAAACATGATGTTAGTGTTCAATGACTTAAATAATTTTCAAAATATTTAGAAAGTTTTTAAATATCACCCTTGAAAGAAGCCATTCTAAAAGCTAGTTGGGATACTGAGAATTAACAGCTGTTATTAGGTGTATTTTTAAACTAGTTATAGAATACACGAAAACTTATTTAAATTGTGCTTCACAGTGCTTTGAATGCTTAAACATTAAACAAACAATTCCAGTTATCTAAGTGGAAGATTATCAACTAGAGCCAGTTTACAACCTTATAACATAAGAACAGATGATAAAGTCAATGTTCAGTATCTAAACAAAATTTAAAGCTTGCAATTAACTTCCAAATGATGTAAAAATTGGCAAATATCACATATTTCAAAAGATACCTAATATTATTTGCACAAAAAAATTATTAAATTTGAGATAATTAGATAAATTATTACCTTGAATTGTAAAAATAGCTAAACTACGTAAGCTTAACAACCTATATCTAATCTAATAACTTAAACTCCATGGATCAATTATTAGTTATTATTATTTCGATTTGTTGTCAATTGTGAAAATTCGGAAATATTAATTCTTGTTTTTTCTTTAATTTAAATTTAGTATTTAATGAATTGGACGATTTGAAGAAGCGCAGCGAAAATGCCAGGAACGTTATTCGTTGGCTAGAGCAAGAATTCACCCATGGCAACAGACATATGCGTGCCCAGAGGGATAACGAGAATATGACATTCTCGTTGGTTAAAATTCCAAGGAAGCTCGGTGAGTAATAATCAATAATTATTGATTCACATCAAAATGACCTAATCAAAAACGGCTTATCATGTTCTTTGTTTTTCATTTCAGATCGCGAGGCAACAGTCTTCGTTCAAATTGCTCAATTCTGCAATCACCTCGTTGCCAATCACACCGATCCCAATTCAACAGAATTCCAATCGAACGTGGTAACTTATCTATCGGGAGATAACTTGCACGAGAAACGTCATACAAATTTCAGTTTCACTGGCATCTTAGACGCCATACCAGTGCGTCATGATCAAATTGCTAACTTCTATGCTAAATTCAAAATGAACAAAAAATGAACAATGCCACAAACGGAGGAACAAGAAATAAAACAACAACGAAATCAATCCATCAATGACGAAGAACATAAGAAGAGAGAAGATTTCACCAGAATTTTTAAGGCGAAAGGTTTTGAGGAAAAAAATTAATACCGAATTGCGCATGCGTGTTCATTTCCAAAAAAAAAAAAACTAAAAAAAAACACCACAAACAACATACAACAAAAACAACATGCAAAGGGCAAGCGTATATTATATTCGTACATATAAAAAGTAAAATCTTTAAAAACCTAAATCAACAACAAACAAATTCAGCAAACAGACATTTTATGTGTAAACACAACAAACCAATTTTTGTTTTATAAGGAAAAGATGAATGGGAAGATGAATGAGGTGTAGAGGTAGAGAGGCAGTAAATGTGGAATCGTTTGTTGACGAGTGGTGGTGCTGCTCCCCCTCCCACACGACTCACGGTTGTAAAACAAACATTTTTACCATAAAACGATCTTGAAACAATATAGAATTAAAACAAACAAATACAAAACAGTCAAAGCCATTTTGCAAAAGTCATACAAATTGTTCTTGTTACGGTCAAAGAAATTTTTTTTTTAAAATCCGATTGAAAGAAACAAATATCCATTAAATAAATAAATTTCAACATTTAAAAAACAAAAATACACAACAAAACACAAGCAGATTAAAAGATTAGAGGAACACAAAACCAAGAAAAGAGAAAAAGAAAAAAAAACAGCGAAAGAGCAGCGCGCAATTCGAAGTGCAAAAAGGCGAAATCGCATCCAACAAAATTGTTCTTTAAATTGTGATTTTATCGTGTATTCGCGTCTTTCCCGAGCTTGAGTTTGTTCTTTTATGCTAACCTTTTTGCTTCAAAAACAAACAAACAAAATTAAAAGAATTTTCAGCGAAAAATTACAACAAAAAAAAAAAAACAAATTAAAGAAAAGAAAAAAACAACAACAACACAACAAACATAAAACTACATGGGTCTTAATATCTTGAAAGGAAAAAAGGAGTAGATGTGGACGAAGAAAACTAATGCAGGACAAACAAAAATATAAAATTAAATACTATTTTATTATTATCCTGCAGACAATAGCTTATTAGATTTTTTCATTGCTTTAAATTATTAAATTTATTTTTTCTTATTTTTATTTTGAATTTTTGAATCATATCGATCTTTCTTTTATATTTGAAAACATTTTATTCGACAGAATTGGAATAAATAAAACAGCTTTATGCTTTCCAAGAAGGATTAAAAATTAATCGCTTGAATTAAGCAGATTTAATGGGGGGTCATTGGCCCCCACTGAAAATTAAAATTTTATCATTTTTCTTTTCTACACAAGTCTTGAATTAATTTTGTATAGAGCGGTTTTAAAACAAATCTACATCCTTTCTTTTTTTTAGACAATAACAAAAAAATATGTTTATTTTGTGTTTTTGTGTTAAGTATTTTTTTTAGTTATTTAAATTAATATATGTATGTATTTCATCGAAAGAAGAAAATTTTATTCAATTTCTAAATATGAAAATCCTTTATAACAAAAACAATACGTGTCAAATTAAAAAATGCATTGCAAATAAAATGAAGCGTTTGTTTTATTATTATTATTTATTTATAATTAAAGTTACAAATAGTATATTAAGATAGGGCATAGCAGCTAGGACTTCCAGATCTAGGTTGATCTTATGGATTGTGTTGTTAACATAGTGATGAAAATTTGTTAAAAAAAAGTTGAAGATTTTGGTGATTTCATTTAGGTTGGTTGTGGGGAGAAATCAGAACAGAGCAAGTTAGTGTTACATATTCAGTACGTAGGTGGTTTCCATACCTATAGACGCTTTTTGGATTGCATAATTAAATTCCTTGTAAGTCTAATTTTGTTAAGATGTTAAACAGGAACCCAAAAAAGTTAGAGAGATTTGTCATTTTTTATAAGAATATTGATTAAACTGTTTAATAAGATAAAAACTGGTGTCAGGGTTTGTAGAAATTAAAAAAAAAATTAGTCAAATTTTGGTAGAAATGTTTTTGTTAATTAGGCTGATTTTGAGAAATCAGTAAAAATGAAGTTGCAACCTGTAGATTTTAAAGTAGTTAATTACCAAGAAACATTTGTGGAAAATGTTGTTGGTGCTGTTTTTCTGATATTTGAAGAGGGCAAGTAGAATTTAAGTTGGTTTAATATTTCAAGGTGAGGATCTTACAGCCCTATTATGGTTATCATATATCAACACGATATTTGATAACAGTTGATAATTATTAATATTATTGAATCGGTATTATGGTGATCAATTATCAATATTTTTGATAAATAGTGAATTAAAAGATCTATTGTGAATAGCTTTATTGATAAACTCGGTATTACGGCTATCAAACATATTGATACCCATCAAATATTCTATCAGCTACAAAATCTTCGTTGACAAATGTATCAAATATTCGTAAATGGTAAAGAATTGTAATTTATATACGATTTATAAAAGTTTATTTTTAGTAGTTATAGCCTTCACTAGAATTGTTGTTTGAAAGCAATTGTACTGAGGGACGAAGGTTTATAGTGCAAGATAAAATAAACAGTATTACGAGATGCTTTAAACCCACTTGACACATTTTAAATTCATGAATTAAAATAAGCAAATTAAACTTAGTATTACTGCCTTTTGCAACCTCAGGATTTTCCTCCATTAGTTTCACAAGCCTTTCTATTTGTTTTCTTTTGCCAACTATTCTACTCCTAAATAAACAAAATATTATTAAGAAAAAGGAGAAATTTATTTAATGAAAACAACTTAGGTTAGGTTAGGTTGGAGTGGCTGTCCAGATGTCATTGACACACGTAGACCTCAAGGGTCCATTGTGATACCACTGATGAGGTAACTCATGGGAGAGTAATGAATTCAAACAAACCATTTTGTACTTTTAATAAAGTTAGAGACGTTTTGTGTCAATCGTTGCCAGTTCACTGGTGTTATCGAAGAAGGGATTACCGAGAAAGTTATTCCTTCTAATGGAGAGTGCTGGACATGTACACAGAAGGTGTTGGACTGTTTCCTCTTCCTCCTCGTCCATGCAGCTTCTACAGAAGTCATTTGTGTAGACCCCTAGCCTCAGAGCATGTCTTCCTATGAGGCAGTGTCCCGTTATTACTCCAATTGTAGAGCTTATACTTTGTCTGCTCAGTGATAACAAGCTTTTTGACCGTTTTAAGTCAATACTTGGCCATATTTGCTTGGTTGCTAGGCAGGTGGTACTTTGTGACCATCTAGCATTTGTTGTTTCTAGAGCATATTGCTTGAGAAGATATTTGCATGTACCGAGTGGTGTTCCTATGTTATGTTTTTGTATAACATAAGGCAGAAGTGTTCCCCGGAATGTCTCTGTGGCCCGGCACCCAAATGAGGTGAATGTTAAACTGTTCCGTCATCTCATTCAGAGATGATTGACAATCGTGGACTGTTCGAGAGTTTGTGGAGACAGACGCGAGAGATTTAAGAGCGGCTTGGCTGTCTGAGAAGATTCGTATATCCTTACAAGATATAACGTTTTCTTTGAGCCAGGATAGTGCTTCTTTAATTGCCATTACTTCTGCCTGGAATACACTACATTGATTGGGAAGTCTATAGGATAGACTGAGATTCAGTTGTTCTGAAAAGATACCACTTCCAACTCCGTGATCGGTCTTTGAACCGTCAGTATAGAAGTGTACCGCATCGTCTTCCAGGGGTCCCTCTTCTTCCCAGGAGGATCTTGAAGGGATGGACACATGGAATCTTTTACAAAATACCATTTTTGGGGTGGTATAGTCTAAGCGATCTGGGATAGATCTGAAATTGTCTAGAATAGTTGTATGTCCAGTATTGTTACTGGTCCATTGAGAGGTAGCTCTAAGCCTTACACATGAGTTGGCAGCCACCTTTTTAGAGAAGATGTCAAGTGGTGTTAGGTTTAAAAGCACTTCCAGTGCTGCGGTTGGTGTTGTGCGAAGTGCTCCTGTGATGCACATACCTGCTGACCGCTGGACTTTAATGAGCTTATTTAGATTTACCATCTTGTCCAGTGCGGTCCACCATACGACGGCTCCATAAATGAGTATCGGTCTGATTACCGAAGTGTATAGCCAGTGGGTTATTTTTGGGGAGAAGCCCAATTTTGATCCTATGGCCTTTTTACAAGTAAAAAGCGCTACAGTAGCCTTTTTGACTCTTTTATCAATATTTGCCTTCCAATTTAGTTTTTTGTCTAAAATGAGGCCCAAATATTTAGCTTGATCGGAAAAGCTTAATGGTATTCCTCTAATCTTGGGTGGGCTAATCTGAGGAATTTTATATCTTCACGAAAAGAGTATTAATTCTGTTTTGTGTAGGTTGTCGTCCAATCCACATTGCTTAGCCCATTTAGTTATAGCCTGTTTAGGGCATTTTGTAGGAGTTCCGAGAGAACTTGGGGGTGCTTTCCAGATACGGATATCGCAACGTCGTCAGCATAGGCAATCACCTTGAAACCCTCTGTTTTCAATGCTGTAAGTAAGTCGTTTACTACCATTTTCCATAAAAGAGGCGAAAGGACTCCACCTTGGGGAGTGCCTCGATTCACCGATCTGGTGGTAGTAAAACTTCTCATGTTAGAAATTATTGTCCTGCTTTTGAGCATGAGACTTATAAGATCTATGAGTGACTTCTCTAATTTCAGCTTATCCATTGCTGTTGTGATCGCCTGGTAACTCACGTTGTTGAAAGCTCCTTCAATATCTAGGAACGCTACCAGGTTATATTCTTTCTTTCTTTCTGTTCAATAGTACGTACCAGTGAGTGAAGTGCTGATTCTACTGATTTTCCCTTAGAGTAAGCATGTTGAGCTGTGGAAATGAGACATGGTTTTAAATTATGTCTGATACAAATTTCAATCAATCTTTCCAAGGTTTTAAGAAGGAAGGATGATAGGCTGATTGGTCGTAGATCTTTAGGGTTAACGTGTGAGGGTTTCCCTGCTTTGGGAATGAAGACTACTTTTGCCATTCCCCAGGCTTTGGGAATATATCTCAACCTTACACAGCTTGTCAGAATGATTTCCAATGGTGGAATAATCATGTCTGAGCATTTTTGTAGTTCGGCCGGAATGATTCCATCTGGTCCTGGAGATTTATATGGATCAAAGCTGTCTATGGCCCATTGCAGTTTTTCCCGCGTTATTAGATCAACTAAATCGCTTGTAGAAGCTTGAGACTCTGATGTTAAGTCGAAAGTGGAAAGTCGGTGTATAATAACAGATTAAGAGATTCTTCATCAGTGATAGTCCACGTGCCTGCTTCTGTCTTTAAAGCACTGGGTATTGTTGGACTTTTTAAGAGAATTTTCCTGAGTCTCGAGGCTTCTGAAGTATTTTCTATTTTACCACAAAAATTTCTCCAAGAACACCTCTTACTCTTTCTTAATTCTTTTTTATATTGCCTTAGAGCTTGTTTGTATAAGTCCCAGTCAGAAGGAGATTTAGTGTACTTAGATCTGTTGAAGAGTTTGCGACAGCTCTTTCTGAAAGGTTCTAGTTCTTTATGCCACCAATGAGGTTTCTTTTTACCCTTTAAAATGGTTACAGGGCATGAAGATCTCATTGATTCATTTAAGGCTTCGGTTAGATGATTTACAGAAAGGTCTAGTTCATCTTTACTGGAGGAGCTTTTAAGAAGGTTGTGATTAAGCAGTTGTACTAGTACCTCCCTATAACGCTCCCAGTTTGTATTCCGGTGATTTCGAAATCCCGTAGATGTATTTGCTACATCTTTGAGCTCAAACTGAATGTATTTGTGGTCAGAGAAGGAATTCTCTTTTGAGACATGCCAGTTTAAAATCATATTGTGGATCGAGTCAGAGGTAAGTGTAATATCAAGTACCTCTTTCCTATTTTTGGTTACAAAAGTGGGTTCATTACCAAGATTACTTATGGGTAGGTTAGTGCTTAGTAAATAATCAAATACGTACTCTCTTATTTATATCAGAGCTACCCCATACCGTGTGATGGGCGTTAGCGTCTGAACCAATTAGGAGACCAACTTTTTTCGATTGCGCGTCCGCAATTGCCTTCCTCAAGGTGTTTCCTGGAATTGGGCTGTCGTGGCCAAGGTAGGAGGATATGAGCCAGTAGGTGGCTTTATCCGTTGTTAGGACAGCGGTGTCCTTGTCGCTGTAATTGGGGAGTAAAAATATGTTTAAGTCATTTTTTACTAACATGCATGACCTTGGTTCACCTTTCTCCGATGCATACAATATATTATAGCCAGGAGTCCTGAGACCTCTGATGATGGAGTTTGAGACCCACGGCTCCTGTATTAACACGATGTCTTCCTTGTTCATATGCAGTCGGAGTATTAGGTCGTTCGTGGCCATGATGGCGTGATGGAGATTAATCTGTACTAATCGCAGCATTGCTACTATTAATCAGATCAACCTCCACCACTGTTTTGTCGGCGTTTTCCTCGTCTGAGGAGGACCTAAGCAGGTCTTCCTCACTCCGAGTGATGCCTAAGATGGCGTCTCCATGTCGGAGTTACTGTCGACTGTAGTTTTAGCCTCCACGTCGGATGGCTTATTTGGGGCTGTGGATGTCGATGGTTCCACTTTTGGTGTTGCATCGACTTCCATTTTCGTTGCCAATGAAGCGCTTCCCTCCACTGAAGAGGCTTCAGTGCGTGTTTAGTGTATCTTCATCTTTTTTGTATATGCGGATCATGATTTCATCAAAACCATACCTAATCACGCCTTTGGTCGCGGCCAGTGAAGCCAGTGATTTCCTATTGATCAGCATGAGAGCCGATCTATAGTGACCCACTGTCTCCTTCTCAACCTTTGGTACTTTCCAGTCGTGAGTAGGCAGGTCCGGATTACATGTTTTGATCAGTTTCATGATCATGTCTGGACAGTTGTGAAGAGCCGGGACCATTATACGTGCTCTTGGCCGGCAAGGAATATTCTCCCTTGCAACAACCTCGAGCTTGGCACCCGGCCAGACTTCTGATGATGACAGATAAAAATCTGAAACTGAGGTGAGCCTTGACCTCTGCCCAATGATCATGAGAGATGTTACCATCCACATGACTTCTGTCAATGACCGCGGCAATGATCTTACCTTTGAGCGCGCCGCTGAATGAAAGATCTTTGTTGACGGCTGTTGTGCTGTTGGAAAGCACCTTCTGCCTTTTTGGTTCGGGCTTGTCACCCTCGAAAGACCTATCTTGCTTTGACGTTGAGTCACCGCAGGTCGGTTTAGCTTTTTTGCTAAGAAAGCCACTAGCCCACTCGAGTTTACGCGTTTGCTCTGGGGTTCTTTCCGTCGCCGGTATGACACCGACTGCGGCTAGAATCCTTTCGGCATTGCGTTGGTCTCGATTGGCCTGTGACTTCTTGGACTTCTTTTTGGCCGGCCCAGAGCTATGTCCGTGTGTCACAGATGTGGGTCCACCTCCAGATTTAATCGCTACCGATACCAATCCGGGTGTGCCCTCACCCTTCGAGTCAATTCCACATGTCGCAGATTTTGTCTCTCCGGATGGGGTGTCTCTTCTTGGGGTCGCTTGCGACGTCCTAGCAGAAGCGGGGAAGAGGTGGGGTGTGGAATTTCCGCCATTGGGACTGCCGAGCGTCACAGCTGTTCCACTGACGGGTAATTCCTTCAAGTATATGTTGCGGCTAGTAGAGGGAGAAGGACTCTCGCCACTAGTAGCAACCACAAGGTTGACAACACGTTCACACACCTGATTTGGCTCGACATCCTCTTCAGGTGATGTGACCGCATTGGCAGCCTTGGTGCGATTTTTTTGTTTTAGGATAGTTTTGCTTGTTTGTTTATTTTTAATTTTTTTCATTTTATTCCCACGAGTAAAGCGGAAAGACAGTCAGCCCCGGCAGAGCCGCTTGCCGGGTTAAGGCAGAAATATGACGGACCTTGCTACAGCATCCGAAAGAGCTCGTTAACGGCTGGTTTATCCCCCAGCCTTTCATTCTTCGGCACGGTTTTCGTACTAGTACGCTCACACCACCACTGAAATTAGGAACCTCTAAACTATGATTAAATTGGGTTTCCGAACGTTGCACTATTGAGGAGTTACAACAATTCATCGATCCAACTCAACCTTAGCTAATCACCATCCTGCCAAAAACGCACAGGACTACTGTGGTGATAATTCCCGCCTGGCACCAACTTGGAAGGTTTGAATGAGGATTTTGCCGGGCAAAAAAAAAAAAAAAAAATCTCCCGTACTATCAAGCCAAGTCAACTTATGTCAAAATGACAATTGATCATTTTTTTTTCATTCAACTGAAAGCTGAACTTTATTACCTTATGATTTATTTATTTCATGCACAATTCCATTTAATGTTTTGTGTAGAAGGGTTCCTTATCAAATAAGGAAAGAATATTTCTTTACAATACAAAATACAAATCGTTTTGGACTTGTAGCTTGTCTGTTATTGGTTGTGTGTTGGCACCCAAATAAGTTTAATCCGGCCAAGCGAATGAATGTTTTACAATGGGAAGGAATACCGCAGTATTAATACGATGATTGTTAGTAAAAACAACAAATTACTAATTGTAAATGTGAATACTAAATTTAAGTGTTTAATACACTTACATTTCCAGCGGTTTTAAACATTCGGTTTTGTTTTGAATTTCATTTCGTGATGAGTCTTCTTATTTTTTTAAATTTTACTTTAATCAATTTTCTTAATATTTTTTTTGTTTTACTTCTTGCTCAAGTTTTACTTATCGATTTATATGTATGTCCTATTTCCTAAGATATCTGAAAGATATCAACATATCAGAAGTATGCAATAAAATTTGATTGGGTATGAAGCGATTCAGAATGCCAAATATCAGTGTCGTAAAATTTCTTTCGTTTTTGAAAAACGAACGTTCGCTTTCGTTTCGTTTATTACAGAATCTGGCCCCTGTCATCTTTTTTTTAATCAAAAAGGACAGTGGTTAAGAACATAGAAGAAAACAAACTTCTGATTAAGTAAAATTGATTAAACGAGATTCCGATAAGGAATATCTGGAATTTATAGAGATCCTTAGTTTCGAAATTAAAATTAAAAGACATTTTTTTGCATTATTGTGATTTATTTTCTTTCGATTGTTATTGGTATTTGATTTTAAAACATTTCATGTAAATTTTCGTGTATATTTTGCAAATTTTATTGTTTTTGTGGTATTTATCTATTTGTTTTTATTTAAAATCTTTATTTATAATCATTTCTTACAAGATTTAGAAAAAAACGTGATTTTTATGCGCTATTTTAGATCGCAACAATTTTATATTATTCTGTGCTTCAAATTGCATTAAATTTGTATTTATTTATGAATTTTTAATTCAGCAAAGTGTAAAATGTAATTAATATTTTGTATCAGCTTTATTGTAATTCCACTATAGCGAGCGATTGTATTTTTGTTTGTTTATTATAAAGTCGATTTGCGTTTTCTAATGCTTCCGATTTTGTATGTTTTTTAAAATTTACTTTCACTTTTTTTTTGTCTAATAACTTAATTTCTTAATATCTAAATTATTTTATTTCATATTTTGTTAATTTATATTTAATTGTTATTTATATATATTTTATTAATTTACTGTTTTTTTTTTTTTTTTTATAGGATGTTCCTTATGAAATCCTCTGTCAATACATTTATATTTCATTATATTATAATAATATGTTACATTACAAAAATTTTGAACAAAAAAAAGGTGAATCACATTCAATTAAAAAAAAATATTTATAAAATATAAAATTACAATTACGCAAAAATAAAAAAAAACATTAAACTAAGGAATATAATTTTTCGTTTTTTTCTACACATACATACATACATACATATATTTGAATTTTAACCTTCTTCCAAGGATATTATATAGAAACAAAGTACATTTATAATATTTAATAAAAAAAGATTAAAAATAAAAAGATAAAACAAACAATGAGGATATATCGTTGGAAACAAATACATAATTATAAAGTTTTAACAAAGTTTATATAAAGAAGGTAGAATGTGTGTGTGTATGTTTTGGGTCCATCAAGGAGCATCACTGGCCGCAACAAAAATAGGATTCAATATTTAATTAATTTAAACAAAGAAGAAAGGACTACAATTAAATAAAAATACAAAATAAAAGTTAAAAACAAAAATCAACGATATCTTATCCTAGGTTAACATATACATATAAAATACATATTTAGCCCCAAGTAAATATTTATTAGGGTTGCTTTATGAGATTTTTTCGTCATCTTTTTTTTTATTTTTGTTTAAAACAGTTTTTTTTTTTAAATTTGATTGTTAATTCTATTTGTTTTTTTTTTTTCTTAAATAACACCAGATACAGCTTTTTCATAGGGTGTCCCGAGAGTATCCCTTCGTCGAGGTAATGTTCCGCTGGCGGTTAAAGGTGCCGATTCAGGACATCCTAGACTCATAAGCAGCTCAACTAAGGCGGTTGTTTCCTCAACGCTGTAGTGTGGTGTTGGAATTCCATTTCCACTTCCACCATTCGATATCGCCGCTGAGGAGGAATTAGTGGAGGATGTTGAGGATGTGGTGCTGGTATTGCTAGAATTTGTTTGAGCTGCTTTAAGGGATTTGGCCGTGGCTAGAGATTGGGCAGCACGTGCATAAGCTAAGCAGGTACGTCCTTCGTGATCGGTGTGTTTGATGTTGGCATGATTCTGCAAAAAAAGGAATATAAAATGTTATTTTCTGTGGAATTCTTAAGGAAGTTTGGGGAAAATGTTGCAAGAAGATCACACACCGGACGCCATTTTATTGAGGATAATTAATTGTTTTTCTTTAATTCTTAAAAGACTGAATAAAAAGAGTAACATATTTAAAATTAAGAGATTAATTTTAATTTTGTATACAAATTTTTCTGTTATCAAGGATTTGGGCAGTTTTAAAAATTAACACTTTTTTAAAACTAAAACCATCGCGTTCAAAAATGGCGCCCAACGTAGCTCCCTTTTTGCTTCTTTTTAAACTTACCCATATCAGTAATTGAGCAATAGCCAAGTTTCCAATAGCACAAGCAAGCAACAGAGGCGTTCGAACATCCCTTGGACTAACAGTTGAGTTAGTGACTTCATTGGTTGCATTAGCAAGTATTAGAATTATTGATTTCATATCAGATCTACAAAGATAAAAACAAGTAAGTTAATTTTATAGTCCTACAAGAGAAGGTAATGTCTTAGTTCTTACCTTATCACTGCTTCGATAAGCTGCTGTCCAGCTGTGGCATTCGTATTTTGATTGCACATGGGTAGAAAATCTTTAGCCTCGTATTTGTTTCGAATCCATGATTCTTTTTCTTCCCGGCTTGAATTTGGTCGTGGTTTGGGTCTGTTTCGAGTGCAGGCTTCCCATACTGAATTAGCTAGACTATTTCCAATAGCTAACATTACACTTAGATGACCAGCACTATTAAAAGAGAACAAAAAAGTTAATATACTTTGTTCGAGGTTCGAAGAAAGGAAAACAAAAAAACTTACGGCCAATCATCTAAATCCAAAGATCGAACTTTAGAAATGTGAGATCCGAGATTCCTGTGAATGCCAGAGCACTCTATACACATTAGAACTCCCAAATTAAGACTAGCCCATTCAGGATCTGTAATGATTCAAACAAAAAAAGTATCGATAGAATTTTAATTCCAAAGAAACACATTTTTTTAAAACTTACTTGGCGCATCACAATCTACACAATGCCCATTGCCTGGAACCCGCGTCCTTATCGATGACATACTCGCCATTTCACTTGACGTCGCTGGCTTCATCTTGCTCGATTCAATGCCCTGCAGGGATTTGAATATTTCCTGTTCAATTGCAGCAACCCAATCGTCACGCTCCTCACTATTGGCCGCCTCAAAGTGCCACTGTTTACTGTCCAACGACACAATATAGAACTCATATCCATCCGAATCATCGACTTCTTGATTTTTCACTCCACTGCTCTTCATTCTTCGATGACGTTTCTTCACATTCGGGGTCTGGGCATCCAACTTATTAGCACCAACTAACATCTGTTGGTTGCATGTATCACTTGCAATGAAAGTCTGTGAATTGCTATTGCTCATGGCGATTCCTTCGTCGCCAGAAGTTTGTTGGGAGGAATTTGACTTTCCAGGCTCCCACAAAGTGTCGAAGGCAGTCAGAAGACCCTTCTCTGAAAGCTTTTTGTTGTCCTTGACAATCGATAGACAACCGATTCCTTCGCTGAGACCATTTTGGTTTGATTTGCCATTTGAAAGCATTGATGATGTGAGAGCACTGTTGGTTATGATTGACTTTGATCCACGAGGTTTTTGTCCCGGGACCTTGACGGTAACATATTGCAAAGGAATTTCTTTCCCATGGACATCGTCCATGTAGTCGTGAAGAGATGGATGGTAAGTTAGTCGACCGTCATCACACAGAGTCACATACTTCTTCTTCCATTCCTTGTTGAGTGATTTGCTGGACCGCTTGTACAGATAGCCCTGCTTCAGAGGTATTGACCTGCCACTACCAAGTTCGCCGTTCTTAGACTTATCCTCACCCTTTTTCGACGAGGGGATAAAAAGATTTGATCGTCGTCGGGACTTGCGACTTGTTGTTGGTGTCGATGTTGGAGTTGGCAGATCCTTACCACCACCACCCCCACTGCTATTATCCTTCCCCGAATCTTTACTCTGCGGAACCAGCGATAGGGGAGCCAGATTCTCGGCAGAAGGAATCGCCGAATGATGCACTGTCACCGCTCCGGGTTGAAATTTTGTTGTCACATTATTATTTTCATTCGTTACAGTGACAAAATGTTGCTGCTGTGAATGTGACTGATGATGGGATTGCTGCGACGGATGACCCGAGATGGCGGCCCATTTTTGTTGTTGTTGTTGTTCGTTATGCACAAAATCGGCACTCATCCGCATAGGGATGTGATGACTTGAGGTTGATAGCACATGATGCCGATGAGGCAACGTTGCACCTGATGA
Source organism: Eupeodes corollae (assembly GCF_945859685.1). Classification (NCBI taxonomy): domain Eukaryota; kingdom Metazoa; phylum Arthropoda; class Insecta; order Diptera; family Syrphidae; genus Eupeodes; species Eupeodes corollae. Next base: position 176,774,067 of record NC_079147.1, on the reverse strand, counting down.
TTGAACAACGGATGGGGTTGAGGCAGAAAAGCCATTTGCCGCTACTGCAGCATTGGAATGATGAAAACTAGCTATGCCAAGACGGGTTCCTTGTGGAGTGGTTGGTCGAGAGTTGACTGGCGGTACACAGGTGGTGATTCTTTGTTGGAGAATCTTTTGACAAGCTGTAAGCATATAAAAACAAATTTAACATTGAACTAGGTAAATTAGAAAAAGATGTCGTCGTGTAAAATTGAAGTGTTAAAAGAAAATAAATCTGCATTGTCAAGTCAGTTCGTTTGAAAATCTAAGGATCAATCAACTAACTTTTTTGTTTTTTTAATTAATTCCGAACTACATTTTTGAAATTAGAAAATGCATTAAGCCACTGAAATCAGTTTATTTCAATTGGTTTCAATGGTTTAAACTATTTTTTTAAGTTAAAATAGACAAATTTCATAATTTCCCTGTTGAAATTTTTCGACTTAAATAGTTAAATTCATATTTAAAAATAATATTGAAATTAACTGACTAGGACCGTTGGAAATAATTGTTTTACTTAGTTGAAACAATATGAGTGAAAAAAGGTTTGCACAGAAAAAAATATTTAAAAACTCACCATCTTGAAACACTCTTTCCACATTAAGGCCATACGTTGCGCAGGTTTCATAATACGAGCATCGTTTCAAGTCGTTTGCAAGTTTCCTAGCCCTCGAATCGTCTATCACACGGGGATTTCTTTCACTAATGGCATCTAGAAAGAAAGAAGAATAGTTTAAGAAAACCAATGGTAATGAATTTGTACACATATGTATGTAATTTATTATAAGACAATTTCGTTCATAACAGTAATGATATACTAGCGTGTTTTTTGAGCATTTAAAAATAGTTTATCAATCGTAAATAACGCTTACTTAAAAGCAGTACGTTTTTTCGCTTAGAATTTGAAATGGAATTACAACTATTTCCACTTCTTTTCTTTCATAGAAACCAATACATAACATTATTGTTAAAACATACTTTTCATTCAAACACTAAACACCAACAAAATGGCCAATAAACTGTTATAAACTGGTATGTCTCAAGAGAATCACCTCAAGAACGAAACAAATAAACTAATTAAAACACTTACCTTGTGTTCCAACTAAAATAATTGGAATTTCTTGACTATTGCGAAAATGCGCCATTTTAGTATAATAACTGTATACCGCGTTAAAACTAGCCTCGTTTTCCAAACTAAACACAAAGATAACAGCATCAACCCAAGCAGCAAACTGTAAAATAAAAGAAAAATGTTTTGTTATAAATGTTTGGTCGAGTTTAGCGTTAAGGTTATGATTAAAAGCCCTTGACAGCGAATTTAATTTTATTTTAATTGTACTTGGCTTTGAAAATATCAAGTAGGTATAAAGCCACCAACTGAGACGGAGACGCTATGTCTGAACCTAACGGTACCTACAAAGCCTTTGAAAGGATAATAATTTTTTTATTTTATTTTAGTTCGAATTAAAAATCTACTTTAATTTTTTTAAATGCGTTTTGAAATAAGCATAATATGAACAAAAGGATAATTGTTTTAACCTTTGCTTAAATCACGGTGTTTACCTTAAAAATGCACCCCTTTCACTGTTCACGAGGATGTTTATAAATATGTATATAGAGGTAAGGATAATGAACTCACGACTCAAGTTCTTCTCAAGTCAATGCGCAGGCAGTTTTTTATTAAGCAAGAGAAACACCACACTATAAATTCACAAATAGTCCTCCTCGCCGCCGTCGTGGTGCCGCGACGCGACGCGCCGGGTCGAGTTGGTCGTCCTTAAGATGGTATGAAGGTATAGCACACACACTATAAACACTCTAAACACTCTAAAGCCCTTGAAAATGTTGTTTTTTTTTCATCAAACGAGCACAAAAACTTTGTTTGGTGTTACTGAAAAGTCACTTGAAGTTATTCAGAGGATATGCTTACCCCTGTTTTTTGTTTTTAAAGAAATTCACAAAGAGAAAATATTTATCGATTTTATTTAAATAACAAAAAATGGATATGAAAAAACAAGATATGAATTCGTTTGCCTGAAAATTCACGAATGTCCTTTGCAGGACGAAACCAAGCGACGAACTGAATTTTTGTGTTTGATAATGCAAAGCCGGGCCCCCGGTTTTGTTGTCATGAATTTCCAGTATTGGTGGTGTTGCTGATGATGTTCATGTTAATGATGATGGTTTTGGTGATGATGATGATGGTTGGCTGACTTGACTATGCTTTGTGCGACGGCGGCGGCAGAAACAGCAGCAGCAGAGATTTTGCTGTAGCTGAATTGCATGCACCCTTGTCGATGAAATGACGAATGAGTCCTTATATTTCCCTGCCGTTGCTGCCACCCACACACAATTACCTATTCCCCTCTCATTTGCCTTGCGGCGCATAGAGTCTGCAATCAAAAACAGAAGGACATATCACCATAGGACTACACTTGCAGCAGCAGTAGCAGCTTGTGGTTGCTGTCAGAGTTGTCGTTCCTTTTATTTAGCAAAAAAAGGCATTTCTCTGAATTAGTTCGAATTTGAATGTATTTTTGTGAAAGCTTTTTGAGGACATCAACAAATGTGATGTTTAGTATTTCATTCACAATAGCTTGGGGTGGCCTTATGACGAAAATATTACATTAACAGCAGTTTTTAATTTCATACCTACTTGTAAACTGTTGTCAGAAAACAATTGAAGAGTTTAGATGAAGAAGGGGTTTGAGTAACATTTGCAACATTTCGAGACAGAAGGACTTAAAGTTACTTTGTACAGAACTGTTCGTATTCCAACATCAGAAAATGATGATAAACCAATAAATCAAGAAAAAAAAAGACTTTAAATCACTAACAAACTTCTTTAATGAGAAACAAGGCAGACTATCTGCAATAAACGTTTTAAGACACTGTCGTATTCGATTTAAATTTTATGCTATTGATGAAAGGTAATTTCAAAACCAATGGCTAATCAACGACATATGGTCCGATATACTTATTTTTCAAATCATTTGTCTGTGTTTTCATTGGATTAAAATATGTCAAAACGCTGATTTCTATATTTTGTTTAAACTCGGTTTACAGAATCAGCTGTTAATGACTACTAAAAGTCAAAACATAAATGTCAAATTGCTAGTTTTGCTGTATTTTCTTCTTAAGCATTTAAATGCGTCGACCTTAGTTTTTCAACGAAACATGGCAACCCTGAAATTATGCTGTCACTACTCCCGCTGCTCTTGCAATAAAATTGTTCGATATATGTTGCGGAAAGCCGCCATATTTGCATACTCAACGGGGCACTATGCTGCCGGTTGAATGCTACTGCTGATGAAGTTTGTTTTTGTATTTTTGTCATAAAAGTCTCAAGTACACGTGGTTCTCTTGTACACACATAAAAAGCATACAATTCACCACCTACTCTCTCTTTCTCTCTATCTCTCTTTTTGTGTGGTTAAGCTATAGCTCTGATATCCTATTCTGGCACATGTTGCAGTGTTATGTCATCGAAATTGAGAAACAACCGCATCATAGTCCTCATCAGGAGTAGGCATAGGCTAGGCAGGATAGCTTCATCATCATTAACCATGACAGACTACCAGACTACTCGTACAGTACAGTCAGTGTTTTTTTTGTATGAGCTATCTGTGGCTAACTTCATACTGAGGTGCAGTAGGTACATAGGTGCACCTTACATATGCCTATTTTCTCCAAATCATATATTTAATGAAAGGACACAACAAAAACCCTCTTTGCCGCTCAATCTCCTTGTCAAGCGTCGACACTGACACTGACTGCCATGTCAGTGAAGCCTTTATTTTTCCCTCTTTCAGGACTATGATGGGCGCATTTCATAGTCAGAAGTGGGATTGAGGTGTATGCCTCTCTATGCAGCAAAATATCCTTAAGAGGATTTTTCTATGAGCTTGTAGTAGGTTGAAACTACCTATAGTATTTCTGATGACGAAATAGTGTACGACAACGACGATGACGCGACGCGACGAAAGGGAATACAATGACTTCTTGTGATATTTATTTTTGCACCCAAAGGACGAACGAAAGAAGGAACAAAAATTCATCTCTGAAAGGAGATTGTTTTTCTCGTTTGCCTTAAATATCTATCTACTAGATTCAAAGAATGCTGAACCTTCAATGGTGACAAATTGTATAGGAAATGAGTGGAAAAAAGCTAAGGTTGATGACGGAAGAAATTGTGTTTTTTAAAGACAGTTTTTTGTTAAATTTATTATTTGTTTGCTTAGAAATGAATTTTCCTGAAAATACAAAATAAGCGAATGACGGAATAAAAGAAACGAATCCAGTCGTAGTAAAAATGAGGGAGGATGTCTTCAAAGATGTGAGATAAATGTGTCTTATGTATTTTTAAAAATTAATCACGAATGACTGCAGCAGACATTTAAAAGCTTTTAAATATAAAACAAATTTTAAATGAAAGACAAATGCATTAATGCTGTACAAGGAAAGAATGAGACAAATGAAAAAGAAGTTTAGGAAGCAGAGTTACTTGAGGGTTTATTTTTTGCTGAATACTACGGTATAATGAACATATTGCATCTGTAGACCAGAAACATTTCCTTAAGGCTAGCGGCTAACATGAATTTAATACATTATGTACTCGTATGTATGCATGTTTTTCAGCCTTTGGCAATGCAGACTGACAACATTCGAATCAAGAAGACTTTAGAGAGGATACGATATCACAAGCCCAGATAGGAGGGGTAAGGGGGAACTTTGCTCCAATGGCTCCGAAATACACTGCTCATTTTTTAAAAATGTTTAACTACATAACTAAACAAATTTGAAAGTTATTTTACATTTGCATCCTTCTGTTGTTATAAGGCTTACGGGTCTTAATGGTTTAATTTTTTTAAACCAAGGGAAAGTGAAAAACTATGAATGCATTCTTTTGAAAAGCTTCCATTTTTAAAGCTGGAAGGACGTAATTTATTAAATAACCAATTCAAATTCACTGTAGCAAGACACGCAACAAAAAAAATGTGATACATATATTTAAAAAAAAAAAAATTAACAGAGAATTTGTGCCATTACCCTTTTCACCTGACTCCCCACAATATACATTCATTTTCTAATTTAATTAAATTCACTGAACCAGGTAGATACTCGCCAATGTTTTCAATGAATTTCTATTCAATTCAATTTCAAAAAAAAAATTGCAGCTCTGAAACAACGAGTATTGTAAAGGTACACACAATCTATATACACATACACAATTTTTCACTATATTTTAAAATTGTCTATTTTTTAATGGGATAAAAAAACACTGCTGTGGAAAATTCCCTTCCATCTGAATTCTAACGAAATCAACAAAAAAAAGAAAAAGAAGCGAACCATCAACCTAACACTTTCCCATGTCACCAATTAACATGCAATGTCAACAAAAACCTTCACTTAGAAAAATTGAAACAAAAGGCTTCTGAACATACATATATCCTCTTAGTTTGATATAAAACCGCATCTATAACACACTATCTCTTCGAACTTTTTGTGTAGAAAGTTTGTGCAACACACAGTATAACATATAGCCGGAAATTATATAGGTATATGAAAGTTCATTAGGCTCCACTTTGGTTAGAACAAGCTGCACCCTCCTCAACTACAACTATACCATTACGAACTTGTGCACTATATTGTTTATTATAAAAGGTCAGGACTGGATTTTGTTATATTTCATTTACAGGGGCAAGACCAAAATTATTACCAAAAATTAATGATTATTATAGTTCAGAATATCGCTCTTTAAATTAAGTTAGACCGACTATTGGAATCTCAATATTTAGTATTTTTTAAATATAATTTTTGTGACTTTAGACCGTCAGATTTACCTTTATCTACAAGTAGTGAATTGTTGGAAAATAATAAAACTTTCTTAGGTTTACGTCCGTAATCCGCCACTGTCTTTACCTACATAAATATATTCTCTAGTTATTTTCCTTCATCCCCATTAACAAAATGAGTATGAGGTTTTCTAAAGAAACGTGCAACAGAAGCATTTTTCCAGGGATTTTTCCAATGTTAGGAAGCACAAAACTCTTGTTTATAAAGGCTTTAACTATACTATACTATAATTTAAGTTTAATAGTCAGTGAGTTAACAACAAATAAAATATAAATATATTTTAAAATGTTTAAACGTAATTGACTTATTTATTGATTTAACTAAGAATAATAAACAAAAATATCTTTTTGCGGTGTAATCTAACCAACTTTCTTAACCCTCTTTAGAAATATTTGTATTCTTTTTTAGACAAAATTCTTATAAAATTACACACAACTTACTGTAAAAACTGATTGGTATAAAGTTAAATAACCAACATTAAAAGTTCAGTAAGTTTATTTTCATTTAAGGGTTTAAATATACAAAACAAATTTCAAAAGTTGAAATGACTGGTATAAACAAGAACTGACTATTTTTCTTTTACATCAAGTCATACATCATTACTTGTTTATATGGTTTTGAAAACCTATTTACTATAAGGAAACCTATTGAAGGGCTCACATTTGTATCTAATTTTTAAGTACTGATTGGTATAAAATGGTCCAGTCCAAAACAATGAAATCGCACCAAGCATTTAATACTTACAAAATCATATAAAATATAAAAATGTTATAAAGATTTCAATTTAATGAATGATTGGGCTTTCATCATGCCCCTTTATTATAATAACACAAAAACTAAGATGGTTTCTCCTCTGTAAAATGTACATGTATAGAAAAATTGTTAACATTTTCAATTTTTATGTTGTTGGTATAAAGAAGCATTAATTTTGTTTATTTTATTTCCATGAATTCATTGGAATAAACTGGTCTAAAGATAATTGTTCAGATATCACAAGATATTTTATCAATTCGTTTAAGTTTTAAGTCCTTTATACCAGTTAAAAGACAGAAAACTTAACGAAAGATGGTGTTCTCACTATGTCCCTGATTGGTTTAAAAGAAAACTATCCTTACATTTTCAATCATTATTTAGTTGGTATAAAGGATAATTAATTGTTTCATTTTAAAACCATATATTCATTAGAATAAGCTGGTCTTATCAATTCAGGCAACTGGTCTTAAGAACAAAAAATAAATTTCTTATTAATTTGGCTATAGTCAACCTTGACTCCCAGACTATAAGTGATACAACAGTGTGTTATAAAGAAAACAAAATTTAAAAAAAATGCGAAAAATTAGTGCAAACACACATGTCCCATGTCCAACACAGACAAAAAGTTTTATGAATTTCCATACACAAAACCGCTGCAGGAGATTTTAAAACGAGTGTTTATGAACAATATTCATTCACACTATACACAGAGAGGAATCATCATGATGCAGTCAAAAACTTCATTATGCCACCCCTTTTTTGTTGAAGAAACATTGAACGTTGATTCTCACTGACGCGTCATGACGGTCCATATGCGAGTACTTTAAAAAATTGATGTTTTTTGTTGTTGTTGTTGCTTTCTAGATAACACACTGAGAAACGATTAGACAAAAATCAATTGACTTGCCAGGGCAATATTTTGATTGTCGACGCAACTGCAATAAATCTTTTGTTACAACATCAAATAGGACCAGGATCCAGGACGCATGCAGCAGCGTGATGGTTAGCCGAAGCAACATCAATAACTCATCAGGGATTAAGTGCTTTTATCCATACCAACAATTTTTGTATTGTGTTAATGGCGCGAAGGGGGTCACTTTAGTTTTTCCTTTTTTTTTATTCTTTTGATATCAAATGAATTTCTGCATGCAAATACCGTGGTTATAAAAAACCCTAGACCCTATACTCATAAGTCCCGTAGTAGGAAAATTTATAAAGGATAATGAACCTGGTGCTACGTGCGATGCGTGGTTTTATGGTATTTTCAATGGTATTGTACCTGATGGTAGAAAATACTTTTTTTTCTTCTTTACTTTCCATAAAAAGAGGTGGATTCCCTATTGATTTTATTTTATTGATATCGCGTGTCAAAAAAGGCGTGCGTGGCTGTTTAGAATGTTTGTTTTCTTCTTCGAGGGATGATAATGACACACATCATTGTGCTGCTGTTTCAATGACGGGAGGTGTAAATTTTTTTAAAATTATTATTTTTGTTTGATGAAGAATTTATGGCCTAAGGGAAAAGTTTGTTTATTTAAAGAACAAACAAAAAAGAACAAAGAATATGAATTTTAGTTATTGTTCGGAGGGGTTGTCTGTTTTATTATTAACTATTGATGGAATGTAATAAAAAGAATGTATCTAAATAGAAAGTTAAAGTTTTTGAAAACGTTTTAAAATAATGAAAACTCATACAGAATTTCTGTTTATTTATGTCTTAAAACTATCCCCTTCCCTGTGTATAGAATTTGGCTTAAATTTTGCAATTATTAACTGTCTACAATTCACCACATCCTTCACAGCCTTTATCTCTCAAGCTATATACCCTTTCAAATTAGCATCAAATGAATGGGAAATGCATTTATACAAAAAAAAATATAATATCTGTCACACAATTTCAGTGACATCCGATAAATTCAAATTTATCACATTAGTGTTGGCTCTGGATCTGGCACACAATTGCATTTTTGTACGAACGTTTCATATCGATTTCATGGCAAAATAATGAAATAATCACTATTTGCTTATAATATGCACATTAAGCTTGTATATTGTACACATTTGCCTGTTTTAAAAGGTTAAATAGGGTTCAAAATGTCAAATTTGTGCTTTGCTCCAGAAATGTCACCTCACTATGAAAATGTAGAGACACAAATTATTACTTTATAGACTAAAGTTTTATGCAACATCAATGTTCATTTTGGTATTTCCACTGTCATTCATGTGATGCAAATGGTGGAACATTTCTACCTCTTTTCCAACAGCCTCGATACCACCCCATTTTCAGCCTTCTTGCTTACACCAATTCTATGTCAAACCATTGGGGGTGGATATATGAAAACACAGAGAGGGAGAAGAACAAAAGAGGGTTGGTTGTTATATTTGTTTTGTTTGTTTGATTGCAAAAAGATTGACCTGAATATCGCGTAGGATGAATCGAGAAAATTGTTTTTTTTTTAGTTTTTTTTCTGCCATTGTAGGATTTTGTGGTGTGGCCCTCCACCACGCCGCGCTGTGTCATTGTTTAAAAAAACCTCCTTAAGACCCAAGGAGTTTATTAAATCGAATTTTCGGTTGTTTATAGCGCGGGGGTTAAATTTTGAAAATTATTATTTTTGTGAAAAAGTTGGTGATGGTATTTTTTTGTTTTGTTTTTATTTGGTTATATCAGTTTTTTATTGTTGAGTTTACTGTTTTGTATTTTAGATGTTTCTTAAGGGAAAAATTAGGATTTGTTTGGATAAGGAGTTTTGTTAAGGAATGCTAAATATTAAAACGCCAAGATATTATGCTCAGGAATATTGAAATGGGTTAGGTTTTTTATAGGTTAAGGGCCGATTGCAAAGAATTATTTTCAAATGTTATTTCGACTTTTGAGAAGAATCAAAAATTAGCCAAATGTTAAAAATGCACAAAATGTTAAAGATGCACAACATTATTCTTTCAATTTCTAAAAGTTAGAAATATCAGGAAATTTTACTCTGGTTTTATTATTAAAGTGCTTATTCTTTTTGATCCTTTTCAATTAAAATGTATAGAGTTTTCTTTACCAAAATTATTATTTATAGAATTATAATTCCAAAAGGAAATTAATTTTAACAACTCGAGAGAAAAAAAAAACAGTTATGGTGTTTATAGTTTTAAAGTGACATACAATTGCAAAGCTTTTGAAAGTCACTCATTTAGAGTAAATTAAGTCAACCTAAGTCTAGTCCTCTCTAATTAAAGGTTTAATAAGGATCGAAACGACTTTTAATTTTATTATTTTTGTTCGTGAATGAAGAAAAAAATGTCTTATATTTGTCGACAGGTTTTCCGGGTTGAGCCTCCAGTTATAATATTTTATACACTCACATTTTTCCAACATAAATCTTTATACAACTTGTATTCAATATATTCGATGTCGTCACACAATTTAACCTAAAAAGGACTTATTTATCTATTAAATTACTATATATCACGAACATACATATTACCATATTATATAATCATAAACATTATGCATTTTCCCTTTTTCAACAATTTATTTTATTTACATTCTATTTAACCTTGTAAACAAACAAACAAATATAGAACTTATTTTGTGTGTGTGTCTGTTTTTGAAATTAATTTCACTGGAGTTAGGGAAATGGGAAATGAATGTGGGGTGAAATATTATATTTTTCCCAAACACCCTATAAGCACGAAATAAAAAACAGGTAACTTCATAAATGCACGTAAGCATGACGTCGACACCGACACCCACTCCTATATTTAGCAATGTAATAAATAGCATAAGGATATGAATTTCCTTATTACAGTGTGGCGCCACAATGACCTACTCTGAGGAGTTGGGGCGAAATTAATCGGTCTGCAATAAAAACTTAAACTAGTTGGTTAAAAAAGAAAAGTTTATGAAGGAATAAGTTAAAAAAGCTTTAAACTAAAGAAATAATAGTAATTATTATTATTATTTATTGAACTATACATAAATGTACAAACCAATACTTAAAAGCTAATAGCTACTAGGGCTTCTAGCTCTAAGGAAATAAGTCGACCTTTAACTTTATAAAAAGTCATTTTAATGTTATTAAAACAAATGTTTGTGAAAACTCCCCAGCATGTCCTTTAGTTGAACATTGAAAACTTCATCAAAGTGTAAAGAATTATAAACAACCACAACCACAAACAAAAAGAAAACATTAAACTTCAAAGTGAAAACAAAACGACAAAAAATAAAAAGTTTTATATCACGCTCGGATAAAACTTTTGTCGTGAAATATAAAAATGAAAATAAAAACAAATGTAATTATATCAAAGAAAGAAGAAGTTTACTAACAGTTTTTTTTTGATTTTTTATTTAATAATTTTCGTTTGTCTTAATTGTATACGCTCACCAAAGAACGTACGTTTTCATATGTGCTCTGATTATTTTTATATTATTATTATTGAAGCAAGTTAGGATGAGTGCTCTTGGAAAAGGATCATTTCCGCCATTTTTTGTACGAAGTTGCTGTTGTTTTATTTTTGCGGAAACTTTATAGAAACAGAAAGAATCCTTTAAGAAGTGTGAGATTGTGATAAGTTGAAAAGACGACTGACATTGCAAAACACTTTTGTCATTTCAAAAAATACTAAAAAAGTACTTGAAACAAAGAACGTGTCTTGTCTAGGTGTTAAGGATAGCTTGAGTCAGCATCAGGATAAATAGACAAAATAAGGAAGAGAAAAACTTGTGACTTACAGGGACGTATTTGAATTTTTTTTTTCAATTGGTGACTTTATACAAAATACAATTTTTAAATAACATAGAATAAAAGAAATGATAAACTTACCTGCATTTCTGGTGCACCACCTTCATCTCGTATTAACAGCAAATAACTTTGATTATCAACAAATATTTCTTTCTTAAATCGTCCACCTTCAGGTGATTCTTCTTGCATATAGGAACCAGTTAAATAACGATGCACCAAGGCCGATTTGCCAGAGCTCAATGATCCAACAATGCCCAGTCTTAGATCCGGAACAGATCGTGATATTGTCCATTCTTGACTGTTGACAAAAGAATCTGCAAACAAAAAATAATAATAAAAATCAATTTCGATTAAAGCCAAACCCTTAAAACAAATTTCATCACGTTTATGAATTATTGACAACCATCAACATCATAATTTATATAAAGCTTCCTCTTTTTATTTTTTCAGTAGAATAAGAAAAAAAAATCTAATAAGTATTCATAAAAGTGGTTAGAATACTCAATGATAAGAATATGTGTATAAAGTTGCTTCACACCTTGTTCTTTCTTTTCTTCGACTTTGGCTTTGACATGATATCTTCTTTTGACTCTTGTCTTTTTTTCAACTATATGAATTTAAATATATGGTCACTTATGATGGTTTGAAAGATATGGACATCAAGAAATCAGCACTTATGACATTTTTTTAATTCTTACGGTATCGCTTACTAACAAACCAGATCGAATGTTTCAAAAAGGGAAACAAAAAACAAAAAATAACCTTAACCCTGTGTAACCCTCTTCAAACGAAAAAATAAATAGTTTAAGGACAATTTTCATCTGAATATCCTCAGAAAATTTCTAGAAAAATGATTGACAGGACATGTTGTATATCTAGTCATTCAAAAGTTAAATTATTTCATACCTATTTATGAGTATGTACGTACATGAAATCTCAAGTACTTCATCGTAAGGTAATAAGTCTTAAATAAAAGGAACTCGTTCTTTTATTAGCTCTATCTCATCATTGGCATGAAATTGTTGCGCCAATGAACTGGACTAACCAAATGTCGCTTTCATCTGATTGTCACTTTATATATTTTTCTTTTGATTATTTTTTTTTTTAAGACGAAAAGAAAATACTGTTACACATTCAGGGATTGGCATTTGATTGACAGGATAATAGTTATGCCAAGGAATGGAAAAGTAGTTACAAAAAAGAAACATCTCGAAAAAGGGTGACTAAGTTTGTATGATTCCCAAAAAAGCGTTTCAAAGTGAACATGTTAAATTTAATGAGGGCATTGAGAATACGAGTTTTAAGCATAACAGGGCTTGAGATAAACAAAGGGAAAACTGAGTTGAGGTTATAAGTATTGAAACATGTATATTTTAAAGTTAAGATAGGATATTGGAGGTTAAAACTAAGTGTCCTAAAATTTGGTACACTAGCTTTCTAATCAGATTAAGTGAGTTAACCAAGTTATTCGTTTGAAAATGTTATTGCATGTAAACTTAACATGGTCCCAAAATTTTGGGACACATTTAAAACTAATTCACGTGTCGCATTTTAACAGTTTTTACTAATGAGGACGTTAACTTTATTATACTGCTTAAAATAAATAAAACATACGAATTAGACAAGACTACAACATTTAAGTGTCTAAAATTAGACCAAGTTCACAACATTTAAGTGTCCCAATGGATATGTTGCAGATCAGTTTTCAAGAAAAATAATAAATATTTCGAAAAATTATGTTAAGAAAAATAAAGTAGTGTATCCAGTCTAGTTTGGGACACTATGTTACATTAAGAAATACTCTATGCTTGCAATGGCCACCACAAATAAAAGTTGAAACATGTCCTTTGGATTTCAAAGAAATGAAGATGATTAATTAATTTCAAAAGAAAATATTTTGCGTCCCTTAAATACAAATTACTTTGCATTTGAAAGAATTGGGACAATTTGAGGATTGCTACAAAACCAATTTTAAAATAATAAGTACCTATATCTTTTCAAATCGATAAACAAAATGTTCTTAAAATATTGGTAGAATAATTTGCTATAATAATTTGTGGATAAATATTCTCCCACACTATTCCCCCTTATCAAATATTTCATAAACTTCATTTCCGGAACACAAATCATTGCCTTTTTAAGACATTGGCACCTTCAGATGTTTGTCCTATATACAATTTTTGCCAACAATACTTCCTTAATTGCTACCAAAAATTGTGTTTGTTGCTCTAATTTATGAGGTTGAACCTTCCAGGCGCGTACCCATAAAAGTCTTAAAAATAAAGAAAAAAAGTGCTCATAATTAAAAATAAAAATATTTCCTACTGTTCTCGAGATAGGTATATTTGGCACATGTCATCTAGAACATTCTATTCAATATGTGAACAATAACCAAGGCGGAGATGCAATCAAAAAAGAAAAGACAAGAAAAAAAAAGAAGATCCTAAAGGTAGGTATCTATCTTACGCACCTTCAATAATAACTGGCAATTGAAATTTAAGTCCACCCTCTGCCTGTAACGTGTGCGTGCGTCATTTTCTGACTGAATATTTGTCTGTGTATGTGTGAAACAAGCCAAAAAGGTAGAGAAATCAAAAGTAGATCTCTTCCTTTTAAAGAAAAGTAGATCAACAAAAAGGCGCGCGCAGATGTTCAGTTCTTTTTTGTCTAAGGTTTTTGCCATCGGGATACCTTCCTTCAACAGGAATAGGTCAATAAATCGTATAAGTAAACAGGATTCAGCAAAAATCCGTGAAATGGGAAATAATTCAAATGGTTTTGATAGGCGAAACAGAGCTACTGTGGTGACTTATAGATGACGACTATAGTCTTCCTGGAAATATATACCAACTTGTAATTTCTAAAGAAGAAGACGAAAGAGAAGCACTTCGAGTCTCGGAAGGACATTTTACACTTAATCATTGTACAAAAAACCATCAAAATTAGCGCAACAAATAAGAAAATACGCTGTTGATCCTATGCATATGTTCACATACACACAAACGCTAAATAAACACATATCTGCAAATACTGACCAAAGGATTTTTTTAAAGGATTCATCCAGCAAAGCAACGCAAATAAACAAGATAACAAAACAAGTTACATTCTATATACATGCATATAACATACATATATGCATCACAACAAGCTCAACAAAAGGATGATATAACCAAGTACGACACAATTGACCCTTTTCATGTCCTTACATGACCATACATTTATATTTTACGATCAGTTAAAGGACAATATTCACATTGCATCGCATCATAAAGACGAGGAGCGGTGGTCAACCCCTTTTTTTTCTTCTTTTTCTATTGACAATAATACAACAAATAAGTTACCTTCCTTGGAAGTTTTATCCTTTTTTCTTGAACTGTGTTGTGTTTTCTCTCCCAACCCAGCTCACTCCCATTTTCAATAACTACTCCTTCGTTTCAAGAAGAAAAAAAAGAAACAAAACACTAAGGTGAAAATGATCCGTGCTACTTAACAACGGCACAAGGTCCTTATAATAAAAATTCACTTTATTACCGTTTTATTATATCCTTTTTTTTTTCTTTTTGTGCCTGTTTTATACTTGAAGATTCGAAAAAAGGACACAATGACCATTGGTCAAGATGTAAACGAGGCTACATCATCACTCCCGATATAAGATAAAAATCCAACCAACAACAACAGAAAAAGGACATTAAATTAGACATTTTTATGGTTATACGTGTAATGTGCATAATACGTATGTATATAGGCGGCGTGGTTAACATTGTTCTTTTGAGCTCAAATTTTATGAGCTGTTGATGAGAGTTCGGGAGGAGTCTCAATAGTTTTTTTTTGGCTTAATAAAGGTATCAGTTACAATCGTAAAATTTAAGTTTATTATGCGTAACAAGGCAGTTTTATAAGTTTTTGATCCTTTTCTTGGTGGTTTTGTTACAGGATTGCATAAAATGGATCATAGTTCACCTTTTGGGGTTTTTATTTTTTCTAAGGATGTTAATATGACCTTTTGTGTGTTTTTGATCGTTAAAATTTAATGCATTTTTGAAGATACGGTTTTTGTTTGTTTGCTTTGCGATACATAATTGATTTATAAACAAAAGAAACAAAGCGGCTTCGGGATATTACTAAAGGACCTTTTAAAGGAACTATAAAATAAAAAAAAATTAATGCATTTTCATAATTAAAGTATTTATCTACTTAAGGAATGAAGCACAATGGTAATAGTATTTTTGTATAAAAAATGTAACCAACAGAATATTGCAATTTTAAAGGAAATGACTTTTTAAGACTTAACAACGAAAGGACGAATTGAGTTCTTATTTGAAACATGTATTTTTTCAATAGAAACTATTTAAAGGCTTTAGACTTGGATTCTTTATAAAATATCGTCTCAATTTTTGTTGAATTACATAATTTTTACAAATTTTGAAATCCATACAAAAGTTTTAAACTGCCAAAAAATATGAACAATTTTATTTAAGATTTAAAAAATAAGTGGACATTTTAAAAGACATTTTAAAATTAATAAATCTATTGGTTTCCATTCATATATTTTGATGAAAAGATATCACTTTTGGAGATTTTCTATTTTAAAATCTTACCTGAAATATTAAAAACGAATTAATAGAAGTCTCCAATGATTAAGCAAAATGTTTATGCACAAACCTATCCAACAAAAGTTTTCTTGATTAAAACAGACATTTGTTATAAACAATTACTTATTCATCCAAATGAGAAAAAAGGAGACTTGACAACTTTGTGTAATATATGAAATTTTTAAACAAAATCAGAAAACGTTTTAAATTTAATATTAAATGTTTCATCTAAGAAAGTATTTAACATCTTAATTTTTTTTAATAAATAAAAACGGTCAAAAATTAATTCGAATTTATAATTTCTTAGTAATTTATATTAATAAAATATGCATACAAATAAATACTGTACATTTTAATTTAATTATTAATTTCAAACAGTTTCAGATAAAATATAATTAAGTCTCATCAATCATCATGGAGACTTTTTTAGTATTGAATTTGAGCTTGACAAGCTTCCAAAACTGACATTTTCATACAATTTGTCGTTCGCCTGCAGGAATTATAACAATCCTTTTTTTTAATTCCTGGAAGAAATGTCGAGCAAAAATAAAATAACATATATTCCAGCCAACTTCCATCGCATAATATGAAATGACAACCACGAAATGTGTCCCATCCCTCTAAGGTTTAAATCCTTTTTCACAAATTGCCACAACAAATTTGTGAACAAGCCACCGAATCTATATACACTGTATATTTTAACTCTTGTTCAAAAGTTTTTGACATATGACATATTATGTATCTGCAAAAGGTAAACATTAAAAAAAAACAGAATCAAAAACATTTCTTAAAATTTTCTTACATTGATGTCCATGTAAAAGGATTATATACCTACATCCCTATAAGATGTATAACCTACACTCTCTGTATAAGATCCTGACTTCTTTGTTCAAATTCTTTTCGGAGTTGTTTCCATGCCCACAGAATTAGATCACCTCAAGGTATTTCTTTTTGGCACAATCCGGGTTTCGGATGCATTGCATATTCACTTTATCTGACAGTTGATGAATTACTTTTTCCATATAAATTATTGTTTTAATACTTCGTATATGCAAGGATATGCAGGTCAGGTATCCTGATGGCTATATACAGTGACAACATTTTATACATACCTATATTCTACATAAATTATGTAAATGATCAGCTATTTAGCCAAAGGATTAAATGACTCAAGAGTAATCATCGTGATAGGTGGTGTCCTTGGGTATTTGTTTTTCAACTTATGTGTGCAAAGGGTTACTTACGGGTCAAGGATTGTTTACCTATACCTATCACTTCTCAGGACTTCAAATAGAAAAATAAATAAAACTATGAAAAAAAACGAGTTTATCTTATATGAAAATATTTATCCTGCTGAAGTGATGAGTGTTAAAATTGTAAAAAAATACCCTTCTTCGTTGTGTGTGAAAGTTCAACACATAAACTGTCAACAGATTATTGTTTTATCATGATGATAGATTGATATATTTAGTGTCAAAATTACTTAGATGCATCATTAGCACTCACTAAGTTATACGAACAAATGCATATAGGACTATAGGAGAAATCTTAAGCCGTATGCATCTCAAAACGGCAATTAACTGAATAATTAATTAGTGCGAGAAAAAAAATGTCGGATCTATCATAGAAATGCCATATGAGGAAACGCCTTTGGCTAAATGAACCTACTACCAGACACCGCACGGTGAAGTCGCAGATCTTATGGCTTATAAGATAATACGAAAACAGACGTCTTCCCTTGTATGGAATGATGGAACAGCTCAATCTGTTTGGATAGTCACTTTAAGTGTTGCCACTGACAATAAATATTGTTGTTCGAAAAGTGAATGTGATTTGTCTGCTGCACCAAAAGAGAAGTAGTTAAAAAAAATAGAATTAAAGAAAAACAGTGAAACCAAAGCTATTCATAAAATTAACACAAAATATTGATAACTGAGTTAAGTTCATTTTTTAGACATCTCTCTCACCAATTAAATTTTTGCGGAAGAAATCTTAAAGACATTGAAAGCTTTTCTTATCGAAAACCAATTTTTGATAAAAAAAAATTGAGTGGCGCAACAGTCCTGTGTGCGAGTACTGTTGTCAGGGATGGAAGGGACCTGCAGTTTATATGCAGTATCCGAACGGCTAATTTTGAGAAAGCACTTTTCATGACAAAACATACTTATGGAAAATTTGTCGATTGCTCGCAAGAGGCATAGAAAGGGATCGAACCCAAGACCTCTGGCATGAGAGACTAACGCACTCATGATAATAACTGCTTCGTATTAAAAACATATATCTCTATAATGAAAACGTATCACTTAGTTCTACTCTATTTCTAGCTATTGAAATGTTATTTTTTTTAAAGTTTTCGAACACAACTAACCATTAGATGAATAAGTTTTTTGGTATTTTCGTTAAAAATATATTTTTAATTCAACAAAGTGGCAACACTGATAACTTGGGAGACACTGATTTTTGTCTGTGCCTATAATGATTCATACTCAAGACTCGACTCATGCAATATATTCACTAGTCAGTGTCATTAGCTGTTGTATTCAATTTTAAATCGCAAAATTGAAGGCATGAAGTGTGGATCAGAGCAAAACAACTTAAGTCACCGGCAGTAGTAGCAGCAGCATCAAGAAACAACTTTTGGATTTGTTTATTTTGTGTACTCTCCTTGAAGTTGTCGTGGGCTGAAAATTGGTCATTTAACTGGGATTCCATTTAAGGCAATGTTAAGTTTCAGTTTCGATAAACAAAAAAAATTAAACCAATCTTCTTTTTTGGGATTTCAGTTTTCTGTTATAATTAACTTTTTGGGTTCAAAAAAGCATAAATAATAATATTCTTGAAGGTATACGTTCATTTATATAAATATAGACAAATGACCTTCTCACATAAATTATATGAATTTTTTTTTATAAAGTTCATTAAAACTTATGGCTAGGTACATAATTTCGTGTAGTCAGCAAAACTTCTTGAGAGAAAAAGACTGCGTATTTTATATGAGAGTATGATACCTACAAGTGAAGTTAAACATCGAAATGAGCTTCGACACTACTTGAATTCTGTTTATGGAAAGACATGATTTTTATTTTATATAGATAGTTTTTGTTTAAGACATTTTAATATTGAATTCAAGGTGAAATGTTGGTTAGACAAGTTAAAAGTTTAGAAATCATATCGTGTTTAGAAAAAGTGTTGTAGACACATTGTCGAATCACTAACAATAAGCTTTATATTTGTCTGATTTTCAAAGAGCAATTTTTGCACTCAATTTAATGTTGTATAGTGTTTTCATACATTTAAATTTTTGTATAAAAATATTAAATTTGATTGTTAAGGACGCAAGGAAGATGTTTTTTTGAAGCTGCAAGTTTTGATTGATTGTTTAAAATTTACCAATGAGTATTGGCAAATCGAAAAACCAAGAAATTTTAAGCGTATAACAATTTATATTTTTAGCCTTCAAGAACACTTTCAAACTTAAAAAATTGCAGTAATAGTTGTATTATATATATTAATCTTAAAAAATTATGAAAGAACTTTGAAAACATGGAAGTTCCTTATTACCATGTAATGCAATAATTGATTTATAAAAAGTTTTGTTTTGATTTTACACAATTATGGTTAAGGTTTGTCCCCCTCTAAGAAGATGTCGTACAAAAAGAGGAAGTTTTGAAATATCGGTCGCTATAATTCAGGTCCCTCTACTTTAAAAGATGGCAAATTTTACAATCGATTACCAACTCAGATTAAGGCTTGAAGAAAGTAACCTTGTCCCTTAGCGAGTAACAAGATCCCTCCCCCCCCCCATCGACGAGCTAAGCATGGCAACTAGCAAGGATTAGGTTACCAGAGCTTTGGGACACCACTAATGACTCCGGCCTGGACGGGCCGATGGGTCTGTAGACATCGGTACTAAAGGTGGGGAAAGTCGTTAGTGGAAAAACTTTTAGAAGAAAGAGAGCGCTTACAAATTTAGTTTCGTTTGTTTTGGGATTGGTCATAATCTCGAACCGAGCAAAAGTCGGTCTCGCAAGTCCTTTTTGGTTTTAAGAACCGAGGTAGTCTGAAAAGAGTGTTGAAGAAATATCACGATAAAAGCAAGACTTGAGACTTCACAATGATCCATCAAAATAGTCTTACAAAATTAAAATATAAAACACATGAAGTTGCTAAGTGGTAGCTTATAGGATTCATTTGAATTATTTAGTTTTATAAAGACAGAAATCGAAAGCTTCATTTCACAAAGGATGCCACAAAAAAGGCTTTCAAACTTGTCTTTACTTTTTATTTTTTTACAAAAGTTGTTAGGGCGTTATAGTCTTTACACTCTCATTCAAGGGTTATAGAACATAATAAGAAAATAATTGTTCGAACTTTCTAAAATTTGAAGGCCAAAAGTGGTTAGGTACTTAAATGCTAAAAATGACGCTTACATCATTAAATTATCAAATATTACACCTAAAACATAATTATTATTATTTCCAAAGTCATAGTCAATAGGTACTTCAAAATCAAATAAAAATTATATCACAAATAAAACACAAACAAAAAATAAGTAACGATAAAAACAAAAAATAATCGCTCATGTGGAAATAAAATTTGTATGGTCTCGTCACACGCACTATTACCTTATTTTTGTGTACAGAAATAGGTTGTAGGTTCTTTAATACGTTAAGTCTTTTTACATATATATATTTTTTTTTAAATATTTGTTCGTATATTTCAATGTTACGCACCTTATATATTTATCTTCGATTTTATGTAAGTTTTACATGAAAAAAAAATACTAAATATTGATTTTTTATTTTCTGGGTAATTAGGCTTTATGATTATAACACGCGATTTTTGTGTCTTACAAAAATTTAATGACGAATCGATGACTTTCAAAAAACAACATAGGACTACATTGAACAAATAAAAAGAAAATTTAAAATGTTCTGCTTAATTAAATTCAGGAAAATTATGCTCGTTGTTGCTGTCGCAGCATATTTAATATATTTTTTGTTTAAAAATCATTAATCATTCATTTTCCAGTTAATAATAATCAGTCAACCAGAAATAAAACATCATACAATAGCGGAACTTTGATAGTGTGATAAAGTATTGTGCCTCAATCCTGCTAAACTTATGGCAAAATGTTGACGGAAGTTGATTATAAAAAAAAACATTACAAAATCGTTGCAGTTGCAATATTCTAATCAATATGATATACTACTTTTATATATATTCGTATTCGTCGTATAGTTAAGGAGAAACCCTACAAAATAAAATGTAAACAAAAAAATAAATATAATTTCCTTTGATTGACAGAATTTTATTTAAAATTGGATTTGGAGAATGAAAATATCTTGGCTCTTGCACCAGACGGCCTTCAATATTATTCACAGACATATAACATCAAGTATTTCCTGTGTTGCGAGCTAAGAGTCTCATGGTCAAGCGTGTTTTGTTTTTATTATTAGTAATTCATTTTTAATTACAGTGCATATACATACTCACTTATAATAGAAGTTTAATCTTTTAAATTCGTGTGATTTTCACATAATCTAGTGCGGTCAATTCAAGTGTCAGAATGCTTTCGGCTCATTTAGCAATGACTCACGAAAAATGCAGCTCATTTTAGCCAATTCTTAAGTTTTCCGATATCAATCAGACTTATAAAAACGAAAGCATATATGTATTTTAAAATTATAAGATTTTAGCAATTAAATTAATTAACGGGCGCCCAACGTGGAGCTTTTTTACTCTTGCAATAAAAATAATAATACATTTGATCTCCCTACTAGGAACATTTTCGGCACACTTTAAGCTTTTCAGCATGTTTCATCCAAATGTACTTAGTTGGCGCCCAATGTGAGGCTCTTCTTATTAAATGTGATGTATAGATTTGATCTACACATAAGTCTTTAATTCTACTTGAAGAACATTTTGGACACAGTTTAAGTTAATAGAATTTTTCATCTCAACCCACTTAACTGGCGCTCAACGTTGAGCAATTTGCTAGGTATATGCGGTGTGTTGATTTTATCAGTTAATAAAGCTTTAATTTGTTTTGATCAAACATTGGAAATGTTTGGTGCCCTAGATTCCAATACCTGGCTGTACAGCTGCTTCCTAGATGGTTAAGGTACAAAGAGAAAATACAAACAAATACGTTGAAAAGTATAAAATTCATAACAATCCGTGACTAGCTAGCTGCCCTGAAAACAAACAACATTATGTACGAACTTATATAATGTAGTAAAATTTATTTGTCTTTGGTAAAACGCAGGAAAAACTGAAAAAAAAATCCAACTGAAAAACCAATCCAACCAAAACAAACAATTATTCCCTAATCATCTACTATTCATATCCATATCCTTTCCAAAGATTTATGTTCTTCAAAACAAAGGTAGGTACCCCAAACAAAACAAAAATTGTGCCCTAATGCACACACCTTTCTCTTAAGAACTTCTTGTAAGGTAAGGGCAATTGTAAGCTAATGAGCCTAAAAAGAAAACTCTTAAATTCATACAAAAAAAGATGAGAAAAATACTAAAAGTGTGCAACACAAGACAGCCATTCTGTCTTGACAGTATTCTTCCCATAAATTCTCAAAAACAAGGGATGCATTTACATTAAAGACGATCCTTATTGTGTACTTCACGCCGCGCCACCGCGGATGCAAATATTATCCATAAAGAGAGGTACGTATCTAATTCAAATTAAATAGCTTTGCATATATACACGTGGAATTGGAATTGAAATAGGGGTCATTTGATGTAGACCAAAAGCCAGAAGGCGGATGTTTGTATCGTCAATAAATCGAACTGTTACGCTTGGACAATTTGGCTATTGAAAATTAAGGACTCTCTCTGTTCACTGTTACGGTTCTGATATGCTATGGTCATGGATAGGGGATTAGAAACATTTTTTTATTGAAAATATGTATGTAAATAACTAGTAATGTTTTATTGATATTTATAACTAATTAGCAAACACCATACAAATTGTAAAAAAAAGAAATGAGGGAACAAAGTTTTACTGGACAGATGCAAATAACTATTATTTGTATAAAAAAAGAAAAGAATACAAAACAGATTTCTACATCACTCCCAGGCATAAATCTACCGCAAAACGAATAGCATCTATTTTTACGTCTTGTGTAACATCATCGTGGATGTGTTGTCCTAAAAAGAATCATTCGAGTGTGACTGATTTTTTGCCCGGTTTTTCTGCCTAAATTTGTTGCCTATTATCACCAAAAATTCATAAATCCCCACCAAATATCAACAACACAAAAAAAGGACATTCAGAAAGACAGACAGACAAACAAACAAGGGCCATAAATATACGTAACATTCAAATTTGCCCAACAAATATTTAGAACATATTATATCCTTTGACCAGCAGGATTTTTCATTTAGCAAAAATTATTTCACTTATTGTTCTGCGCATTTATGTACTCCTATATCCTTAGATCCTTAAACAACAAAAAGAAAATAAATGCCAACTTTTAATGTCTGGCGCGTTTCAAATCTATTTTTATTTGTGTCGGTCGTCTTCAAGGGGTTCTTTGGTGGCGCGGAAAAAAGTACGACAGTCACAGTGGAGTGAAGTTTTGCACAAGGATATCTTTTTTTTGTAGGTAAAGAAAAAGCAAGTCCTTTGGAATATATTCAGAGAAGAAAAAAAATCTGAATTTAGAGTCCTTCTCATGTACAATTTCACAACTATTAAATGCTAATAAAAAGGATGGTTTTCTTTTTATGAATAACGAACAGAAAAAAACAACAACTATAAAATATTCTGGTTACCCTTGCTCCTTATGGTTATCCTTTAACGATTTTTTGAGGTATTTGTCTATGTATATTGTATAATCATATATTTATATATAGACTCGTACTTAAAGGTATGATATTGTTTGTTTCTCCTTTGAAATTCTTCTTCTTTAACGTGCACTTGAAAATGATTTCTAGGTTGATGGTTCTCCCTTATTTTGTATACTTTCAAGGAACATCCTGGCTTATTAACAAATAATAAGCAATAATTCATTCGCTAATAAAAGGATATAAATTTTATTTTGTGTGTGGTGCATACTTTAATTTTTTGTTCTTATTTTCCTTTTTTCATTCCAAACAAACTCACGTACATAGTTATGGTATCCTCATTTTTATTTTTCTGCGTTGTTTGTTCGTTCTTGTTTTCGTAATTAGATCACTCTTATGGCTTTCTTTTGATTGTGTTCAAGGATACTGTATAGGTAGGTTTGTATATTATATGCGCGCGGTATATGCACTTGAAAGGAAGAAGAAGATTGCAAAAGAGGTGGATGAGATGATGCTTGGAGATATAAAGATTGGAATGATTTATGTGTGCAGCAAACGAAGAAGGTGAAGTTAACCCTTCGTTTTCTTTAGATACATTTTTCTACGACGACGTTGCTGATGCTCTAATGGTGTTCCTAATTTGCAGGAGTGTGGACGAATGTATTAAGTTAGTTTTTCTCAAGTAGTTTATTTCCGGTTTTTTAGGTAGGCACGATAGCGTATGAAGTCAAACGTTGAAGAAAACACGCCCATTTTGGTTGGTTGAACTTTAAGAAAGTGGTTGTGATTGGCCAACTAAGGTTTGAGATACTAATGGGTGGCATTATGGGATGCAATTCTGCTTTTGTTAGATGAAAAGATTGCACATGTTCTTAATTTAGGACACGTTAAAGTTGAATGATTTTTCGAAAGATTTAAAGGTTTTATATTTTTTAAGGTTGTTCTAAACTCGATTAAGGCATTTTTAATATGAGCAAAAGATATTTTTGGTTATTTGTAAATATTTAGAAATATTCGTATTACTATCTATCTAATTACTATCCATATTTCTTTAACTACATTTTTGGGGTCTTTCATTTATTTGATAAAACAAACTTAATAAATAGAAAGAACATGTCGTGTGGATTTGAAAAATATGCATTAGGGGAGTTTTATAGTTAGGACAATTTAAATGCATTTTTTCGAAAACTCAACTTGTCCCAAAATGTTTCAACACAAAGAAATGTCTTTTATGGTTTTCATAATATAGAAATTTATAAATTAAATTCAATATTTAATCGAAAGGGGGAATGAAAATGTAGACTAAAACAATTTGTACTGGTTCAAAAAAATGGTTGATGCTGTTTTTTTTTTATAAAAACTTAACTTGTCTTAAAATTTATTCAGAGGATAATATAAAAAAAAGTTTGTATTAATAGATTCGTGCACAAAAAATCATAAGGTCAAGTTATTTCCAGAATTTAACCTGTCCCAACATTTTGGGACATGAAAAACTAGTATAAACCAAGTTTTATTAATTACTATTCTATTTAAAAAAATCGTAAGGTCAAATTATTTCCACAATTTCCTGTCCCAACATTTTGGGACATGCAAAAACCAGTATAATCCAATTTTTATTAATTACTATTCTATTTTAATAACTATACTTAGTTCATTTATAGACGGTCTAGGTCTAGATGACTGATTAATTTCGTACTTATTGAGTGTCTTTAGACCTCATCGTTATTTCGGGAATATTTTTTATTATCTCCATCACAAGAAATTAATTAACCTCATTGAAATCCAAATAATAACCTCTAACTACAATAATTTATTAGCTTGAGGCAAGGTGTCTAACCACATTAAAATCATTACCTTCACACCACTGCACGATTATGTGTACATCAAGATTCATACTTTGATTTTCAGGTGAATGGCTCTTGAAATTACCTAAAAAAACAACATTTTAACATCTTTATTTTGTTTGACCTTTAAATTTAGAAAAAAAACTTTTCTGTAGGTAAAATGTTTGATCTTTTACCGAGGAGAGGGCAAACTTTAATCAATATATTTCCCACCCCATCAAAGACCCACCAATTAAGACGACACCAACGAAGACCGATAAAATTGCATAACCTTGCTGAGTGGCTACTACTGCCTGCTGAACACACCACCCTCATTCTCTTAAAGACTCAATTACAAACCTATGTGTATATTGTATAAAAGAAATGAAAGAATTCGTTAAACTTCTTGAGAAAAAAAAGTACTCGTACATTTCGAAGACCATTGGAATGAGGTGCAATGAAATGGCACTCACTAACCTACCAAGAGGCCAGAGGGCTACTTATTCTAAATCCAATTACACTTTATCCTGAGAAGCTTTCTTCGTTGTTTATTTTTTGTGCTTTCAATTTCTGTTTGGTGTTATTTTTAGTGAGATTTTTTACGTTTTCTTCTTTTATGTTAACGTTTTTTTATTTTACATTTAAATTTCTTTTTCTTATTCGACTAAAATACAATTGAAGAAATTCTTGAGAGCAAAATCAGAATGTGTTTATCTGATGCTGTTCTTTAATTGATTTGTTTAGCCTTGAACTTTTCAACTTTTGACAAAGGAATTCTTATGGTTTGCTTGTCGGGTTGTTGTCTTTTTGTGATGATGCTCCTCAAAATAAGTGCTTACGAACTTAATCTTAGGTAAAATGTACTTTTAGAAGTGATTATTAATGCATATCGAAAAAGAAAAATTCCAACCAAATAAGTTGAAGAAGATAAACGTATACGCAGAGCGCTGCTATATAACCTCGAATAGTTCAAAGGCTTCTTCTGAATCGATTGAGAAAATGCATTATTCCAATATTATTATTTTTTTTTTCTCAATTTTTATTTAATATGAATTATTTGTTCTTTAAAATTGTTGGAATAATTGAATTTTAAATTAGCTGTTGGATATGGAAATTTTTAAAAGTAAAAATGTCCCAAAGGAGAAAGAGAAAAAGTTCAAGGATACGATATTAAAAATTTAACAGCAAATTAAATAAAAAAAGGATTTAACTTTAGAAGTTTATGGAGTAGCTTTCAAGTTTTGAATAAGGAACGATAAAGTGAGGTCTAAGTACTTTTTAATATTTAAATTACTGGAAAAGGATTACACTGTCAAAAGTTGATATTTAAAAGTTTTAAAATAAAAAACGCAAGCACTAGGGAAATGATGCAAATGAAATAAAAAAAAGGTGAGTAAAAACTGGGCTACTAAGGTAATGTGGTTTTAGAGCTAGTTGACAAGCCTGTGTTTGATGAGACTGTTCAAAAATTCGAAGGTTCTCATTCTTATGTAGGTGTCCTAGGCGACCGCCAATGTTCTGGCTCTATTGGTATTGAGATAGCAACTTTCGAAAATTAGGTATTTCATTGTTTTTCACAACACGTCTATTAAACTTAACGCTAGAAGCAAATGGGGGTTTATTTTGATTTCGCATGGGTTTAGTATTTCAAATAGAAACAATGTAGGTAGGTATGTAACCACCGCAAAGAATATTGTGACAAATTTAAACTGACTCATCTTTTAAAATTCAGAAGGTGTAATTTGTAGACATGCTTAGTCATCTTGGAATCTTCTAAAGACTTTAATTGACGTAATTGTTTGTATTTGCAGTTATGTTTGAATATCTATGCATAATCGCACCTTGTTTACACATTGAACAAAATTGGTTAAGTACCGTATTTGCTGTCATCATCACCGATAAACTTTTGAACTTGACATAAAATCATTCACCTACTGTCATATAAATTTAATTTGAATTTATAATTCAAAAAATAAGGTACAAATTTAAAATTACCGACACAGTAAAGAACGCAAGAAGCCATAACTCATTGACCTTTTTTGTTGTTGTTGAAATTCGAAAGGTTCCTACACAAATTGCTTAATTCATATACGTTACAAGAACATGGTAAATAATACACATACACATAAAAGCCATATAAAGGTATATAAAGCAATTAAATGGCGAAACGTGTTTATTTTTAAATTTGAACGCAATTGATAAAATCAAAAAGTATACATTTACATTTGAGAGAGCAAGGCCCTCTGATAGAATCACGTCTAAGCCATAAATAGGCGTCAATTTCAAAATAAAATATAATAATAACACAATTCATTAATTGAAGAACCTGTATTGTATATTTTAAAGCTTGTCAAATATGAAAGTGTACATAGTTGAGTCTAGATGATACAAGTTGAAGGTTTGAGATGGAATTCCTAAATTTAAATTGCCATCAATCATACTCATACCTAATCAGAAGTTATGATTTTAAGAACTTTATTTGGTTCCTTCAAACCAAAAGTCTTTGACCCTTCAAGAATAAAAAATCAAGTTTTTATTTACGTAGATGGCATATATCTAGACATGATTGCCTTTTTGAATTATTAGTTCTTTCAAAATTCTAAACAAATTATGTTTTTTTTTTACTGCTTACACTATTTAATAAAAAATACAATTTTTTTAAATTCTTTAACTCAAACTTACAATAAATAAATTGGTTGGCGCAACAGTCCGTTTGAGAACTAGGGCCTAGTGGTTGACAACTCTCAACTATTCCTGTGTGCGAGTACTGTTTTCAGAAAGGGACCTACAATTTTAAGCCGAATTCGAACGTCAATTTTGAGAAAGCACTTTTCATAACAAGAATAACTCTTGGAGAATTTGTCAATTCCTCGCAAGAGGCAGTACCCGTGAAGAAAACTTTATGTGGCATAGGCAGGGATCTAACACAAACTTAGCCGAGTTTAATATTATAAGGGCAATTTTGTTCACATCAGTTAAACATTAAAATTATTAACTTTATCGTGTTGTTTTTCAACTTTTCAACCAAAAGAATTAAGCTTGCAAAAGCAGCTATTTGAAAACAACTGGGGGGGGGGGTCGGTGCACAGAAATCTTTGATATTGCAATGATTGGGAGAAAGACAGAGTGTGATAAGGCATTCCACATTTGCGTAGTATGCCTAAAGAACGAATCTCTGTTCTTGACAGTAAAGTTCTGAGTTCATACAAAATTTTGTGAAGCGATTTATTTAAAAATGGCGAATGTCCATTAAAAGTAATATCGGACAAGTGGCAGCCGCGGTAGTCTCAAATAAATTCCTATAGAGATGCCCAATTTTTGACCATAGCGGTGTTAAATCGCACGATCTTGGAGGCTAAGCCACAAGCTTTGTTTTGTTCCGTCGCGTGAACTATCATTATTAACTTCCCATAGAAAGTTATTGTAATTGGTCCGATTTTTCAAATTGAAATTTTTTAAATTTCTCTAAGTTTCCAGGTCCCTAGCGTCGAAATAAAAGATTTTTAGAAAGATGTCTGTACGTGCGTGTGTACTTACAAGTTCGTACGTCCGTACGTTCGCGATGTTTTTTCGTCGTCCATAGCTCAAGAACCAGGAGAGATATCGACTTCAAATAAATTTTGTTATACAGATAATAAGGCAGAAAGATGCAGAATGTGCTCTCAAGAAAATTGCGTTTTTTGCGTTTTTTTTGTACCGTAGCAGTTTAAAAAGTGGTTAACATTTTGGTTAACCCTAAATATCTCATAAACCAATAACGCTAGAGACTTAAATTAAATTGTATATTATACATTGTAACATGATACCAAACAAGTATATTTTTGGGAACAAATCCAAGTAACGGTTTTTTTTTATAAATCAAAAAAACTGAAAAAAATGTTGTCACCTCGAAAATTATACGACTTAAATATGATTTCATCTCCAAAACGAAGAACAATGTTTTTAACATCTGAAAAAATGTTGAAAAAAATGTAATTGACAGTTATTTTTATAAAAAATAAAAACCTTAAAAAAAACATTACTCAAAGTTGGTAAAAACTGAATTGATTTCATCTCACTGAACAGTTGAAAACATTCAGTGAATTTACAAACTATTTCATCATAAATGCAAAATATTGTTGATAATTTTAAATTCTTTTAAAATGATTGAACAAACAACTTTTCTAACAAAAACGAAAACCCACAAACTTTTAAGCAAGAAAAATCGATAGACGGGATGGAAGTTGTCAGTGTGGGTCGCATCCCAGCCTCTTTTTTAACAAAGTTATACAATTTGCAAAAGTTTATAAGTTCAGGAGTAAGTCAATTTATTGTAAAATAGCAAATCAAGTTAAGCATTAACCAGGAGACAGCTTTCAAAAAGATCAACTCCGAAAAAAGTATTGTCAGATTGAAAAAACACTTTAAAAAAACACCTGTTATAATAAATTATTTAGAAGCATATAGAAATAATTAATGCAAAATAAAAACCTTTTTCTTCAAAAAAATGCATTTTTTAAAATATATGTACATAGGTATTGAAAATTTCAAGTAAATAGAGTAAAAATTGTCATCATAGATAAGCAAGTTTAAATTTTTTAGTAGTAGGTAACTATAAATAACTATGCAATACCTTTATTCCTAACATTTGACAACCTAGTACTTAAAGGCTATAATCGTGGTACCTTTTAAAATTTAAGAATGGATTTTTCTAAAATTCTAAAGTGGCATTTATGTTTCAATACCTTAGCATAATGTTCATTTTTTTTTATTTCAAAAGAATTAAATCATGGCATCTAATTTATAAACTCTTACAAAATTTCGCAAATTCTCCTAATTTTGACCAAAGTGGCAACAGTAATTACAACATCATCAGTTTTGTTTGTGTATCACTCTCAAACCTGTTCGATTATATATTTTTGTTGTTGTTAAACTTTAAAAATTTACATTTTTGTTGGTGAGTATATTTTTTGAAATGCTTTGTTTAACCTTGAACTTCAAGTGTTTGTTTAAATTATCCCATAGATACAAGGGAATGTGTATAGTATATTATGGTTGACATGCAATCATTATAATTCATGAGAAAAAATAAAAAATTGTCACAAAAATGTTCATTTAAATAATTTCGGCAAAACGATTGTGAAGTAAAGAAGATCAAATTTTATACCTATTAAAATGTCAAAATTAAGAAATCAAAATTTACACATTAACACACATTTGTTTCCCTCATCATTTAGACCAACAAAAATATAAGAAATATAAACAAAATATTGTGAAAATGATATTTAAATGGGATACATGAAATGAGCCATATTAAATCTTCATAAATTATTTAAAGTCACAGAAACTGTTTTAACTAATGACAATTAGATACGGTTTTTGGAAATAAATGGTTTATTAAGTATCTCAAGGTAAAAAGGCCTTTTGGAGAGTTATTATATAAACAAACAAATGGTTGGGCTATTAAATGACGTTATTTTATTAAAATTTAAATGGTTTTGGAAATAACAAATAAAAACAATACCAATTGACTCTTTTTTTAATTAGTCTATTGGTCAGTTTGGTTCGTAGTTTTTGCCTTCTGTCCTAAATGTTGAAATTAAACCTTGATACAAAAGCCTTTAAAAACAATTGAAGTGATAATGAGAATTAGTTTAATGTTTACCAAAACATTTGATTTAAAACATTGAGATTGGTGTTTTAAAATTTAGTCAAATTTTAATAACTTCTTTTTAAGTTATTGTTAAGCCAACATTTTTAAGTAAAAGTAATTTTTTTAGTACCCGTAGCATGATGGTTAGTGCGATGGACTGTCATACGAGAGGTCTTGGGTTTAATCCCTGCCTATGCCACCTAAAGTTTTTTTTTTCACGGGTAATGTCTCTTACGAGGAATTGACAAATTCTCCAAGAGAAATTCTTGTCATGAAAAGTGCTTTCTCAAATTTGCCGTTCGGATTCGGCTTAGATCTGTAGGTCCCTTCCATCCCTGACAACAATACTTGCACACAGGAATGGTTGAGAGTTATCAGTCACTAGTTCTCAAACGGACTGTTTATTTATATTTATTTTTTTAGTGAATGTATAAAACTTGGAATAGACAGTGTATTTAGTCCATTCAAGTCAATGATATAAGATTTTAGGGAAAGACATAATACTTAAGTCTGTTATATTAAGAATTCAGGTGTAACTTACTCAGAATTTAAAAATCAGTCCTTTCACAGCTTTTTATGTGAAACTTAAGTGACACTTATTTAATAAGTATACACACTGTCAAATTTGCCTTTAGATGAATTCTTTATTATCAGAGACATAAAACACCTGCTTTGAAAAAAAGAATTCTTAGGATTTAAAATCATTCACTTAAATCACCCCTCAACTTTCCGCAAGTACAGATAAGCAGAGTGTTAGAAAAAAAAATATTCAAATCCATCAAAAAGACTTTTGTATGAATTTAAATATTCTCACAAGCAAAAAAGCGCGCAAATTCGATTCAATCACGAATTCAAATCCATTGTAATTCGTATAAATTTTTTCCATATTATGGGTAAAATTTTAAGGAAAAAAAAACAATCTCCTTCGACAGCTGATCAAATTTTTGATGGAATAAAATGCAAAAGAAAAGAAAGAAATCAACATGAAATAATATTGTCACAGTCAATAAAAATCATTTTTTCATATACTGTGGTTTGTAAGACAACACACACACACACCTAACCACTTACTGAAAGAAAGATTATTGAAAGGATATCATAAATTTGCTTTCTTTTTTCCCTTTCATTTCATTCGATTTTTCAAGGATTTTATTTCATTTTTTTTCCTTTTTCTACGATTCGACGTCGAAGACGTGGTGTTCCTTGAACGTTATGTGCTGCATATTGCTACTGTCCGTGACTGTGTCGGTCGCCTGTCAGTCTAGCCACTTAATATCTTGTCTATCAAAATACACATTTTTTTTATGGCCATATTGAATTGTATTTAATTATTGATTTACTTTATATCTACAAACATGTATTTATGGATGTGTTTAACGTCTTTTGTTGGTAATTCTGAGTCAGGCCTGTGTCCTTGAGAGCAAGAATGAATCTTTCACATGAATGTGGTAAAATTGTATCTTCGTCCTAAGTTAAGGACTTGGGTGAGTTTTGATTCCGTTTTTCGTTCAATGTGTCTGAATCGATGATCGGTTGGATAGGAATATAAAAATTGGCATTTAATTTCTCCTTGCAATCAAATTGATGTCTATTTTTAGATTAAGTCGTCATTGGTAAACAACTAAACTGGATTTAAAATATTTTCTTAAACAAAGAAACGTATATTTTTAGACTCCTAACCCACTCAGTAAATGTACACATGTACATATGTTCAGGTGGATTCGGTGTTCGGGGTGTGATAAATAAACGATATTATCCACCAAGTTTTATGCATTTTGAATTAAAGTTTTATAAATATTTGCAAATTGTGAGAAGCACGAACTTCTGCATTTGAGTTAAGGTTGGTTGTAGTGTGGTGTGGTGCATAATTGCATTTAATTTATTTATAATGACGTAATTAGGAAATCGATAAATATAAACTCTATTTGAATGAAACTAAATAAATTAGTCATTATATGAGACAACAAAAAAAAAAAACAAAGAAATACAAATAATATGCACCAAAACAACATTTTATTGCGACTTGGGATTAATTTTAAATTTGAAACTAACAATTTAATTGTCCCAAAAATCAACAAATTGGGTTAAAAAAAAGTAGATATGTGGGTGCATTGAGAAAAAAACACGTTTTTATCAATTTTAAACTTAAGTATTCATTCTGTTTGGAATATTAATTATGTTTAAACTTATGAATTTTGACAAGGACTAATATGATATTGATATGATATTGATATAATATTTTGATAAATAGTTCCTGTTTTGTGAACTTTTTTTTTTAATTTTTCCACATACGAATAATTTTAATATTTTGATTCATTCTAAAATAAGTTTTTAGTCACACATCAACAAAAATAAAAGCTAAATTTTCTGATGTAAATCAAATGTTTGTACGAAAAAAGAATTTAGATCGTACGAACTTGGAACATTGTCTTATTTAAACTTTTTATTATTTTTTTTTTCCTTGAAATATATAATGGAGATAGAAAAAATATACGTATTATTTGAAGTATTAAGTATACAAAGCATTTATATGTTCTAGACTTTGGGAATACAAAATTGTTTAAAATATATAAAAAAAATATTTAAAGTATAAATAAGTACTAAATTTTATATTTGTCCCAAAGTTTAAAATTTCTAGGTATAAATAAAAATGTACTAAAATGTTTTCTATTTAATATCAATGCAGAACATGTATCTGAAAATACATTAAACTTCTATTTCATGTGTCCTAAAATTTGACAAACTATTAATTGAATATGAAACTAAAGTAAAAGTACACTTTTTAAAATTTGTCCCAAGTTAAAAAATAATATGAAAACATAATAACGGATTATTTTTATCAACGTTTAGGTTTTAATCAGGCAATACCATTTTTGGATTTGTTTTTTTTTTTTTGACAGCTGTCACTGTGGCAGTCTAGTTTTTCATTTCATAATAATTAGACTCACACCTGAAAAAAGTGGTGCAAATTAACACCGCTGAACTATTTTGTGTGGGGATATATGCCCCTAGCCTACGCAGATAAGTCCTTGACGTTTGAAGCCCTGAAAGAAAACATTCGTCACGTTATTGCTAAAATACGGTCGTAATTGCTGCAAGAAGTGTTCGAAAATTGGTCATTGGAGCTGAAGTTTGTTCATGCCAACCGCAGCACCCACTTGACCTAAAACATTTTTGAAACATTATGAAAAACTTTTATCTTTATAATAAATTTGATTTCTTGGCCATTACATTAAATAATATGATTTTTATTTCTTCTTGAAATTCATGTAAATTTTGATAAAAAGTATTTTGATGAATTCTTCAAACTTAAAACAAAAAAAATATATTGGGACACACATTTTTTGACTGTCATAATTTATTTCGGCTTCAAATTCAGAACATTTTTTCTGGCTTGGTTAAAATTAATAATTTTTTAAGTGGTAAGTTTATCTTAACCGGAAAATATTCTAATGGAACGATCACACAGACAGAGGGCCCCATTGTCGAAGATTACTTTTTTTTAAATGTGAAAAATCAAAAATACTTTCTTGTCATCATAATTTGTAAACTGTCATATGCTAATATAATTATTCTCCAGTCTTGTCCCACGATTAAATATAAAAAAGCTACACGAACCTGTCGCACGACTTACGTGCATATAAAATATCATTTCACCCAATGTCGCCAATGTTTCAATGTAAAAACATACAATTTTTTTCTTTTGATTCTTTGTAACTTCAACCACGACATAAAGACTTCTTGTAAATCCAAATGCGCAAATTTTATCATCATCGTCATCGCCATTGCCAGCGTCATCGTCATCGTCATCGTCATCATCATCTTCTATAACAAATCGAGCTAATGGAGTAAACTGCATTAAGGATTATGCGCCAACAGCTGTCGCGTCTGGGTACTTAGTGACAAAATTTGTTCTTTTTTTTGCTTTTTGTATCAAGTCGACAGAGAAGTACCTATTGACTTGTGTATGATGATGTTGATGATTTCTTGAGTTCATATATGTACATAATTTTGCATTGTGGGTGCAGCTGTGGGCTTCTTCAAATCTTCTTTATGAATCATGGAGTTTTTGCTTTTTTTTTTTTTAATTTTCAAATGTATTTTAAGGGTAAGGCTAGGCATTCATACAAAATCTTATTATCAAAAAAAACTCTAAAGGCTTGTTCTTAGTTTAGAGAAAGCAGAAATGCCGTATTTCAGTCGACACAGGTATCCACTGCAGCTTAATCAAGTTTGACTGCGAAAAAGGTGCGAAAACGAGACTTTAACCTGACGAAAAACAGACAAAAAAGATTTGAATGACTTGGCGTCGAGTCACTACGGTCGCCAGCGGCGGCCGGCGTCAACCAACCTGCAGAAACGACAGCCGAACGTCGTCACAGTCCTCGTCGTTTGTTGGGGCAATTAATAAATTTAACTTTTACTGCTCTTGCTCTGGTAAAGTCAGTTTAACAAGTAATTATTGGACAGGTTAGGCTTCTTTTTCGTGTTTTAAACTCGTATACGATGTACGTGATGAATTTCTGAATAACTCGAAATCAAATTACTTTATCATTTCATCGTCGTATCGCATAGAGTGCGCTAAAATTGTCGAAAAGATTCGCCGTCTCTCATTTTTACGACAGTTAATGGCAATTAATTTCCCAAACGAACGGGTGAATAATTGTTGAAAGTTTTCTGACAGATCCTGTTAAGCATACCTTTAATGTGCTGCGCTGCACCGCACCGTGAAGATCAATAAAATTAAAAAAAAAACATAAAGAAAATTTATTCATGGTCATGCTCGGCAAATGTCCCAAATTTGGGTGGCAATGGCACTCTGTGCCTCTGTGGCCCGTGGTTTCGGTTTTTCTCTGTTTGGAAGAGAACCTTCACTATTTGACAATTTTATGTATTTAGTTGCCTTTGCCAACCATCTGTGGCACAACCACGGTCAATGGGCATGAATACCTACTTGAACACGTGCTTTATACTTATTTTATAGGGCCACTCGACTATAGTATCTATAGGATTGTCAAACGGGCTTTCCTGTAAAGAGCTATCAGTATTCACACATCTATCAATTCATTAGCTGAGGAGAGAATAAAACCACATCGGTCGTCGTCGATAGTATGGTTATGGCATTGCTCACCGAATTTGGATATGAAGAGAGAGCAAAATAAATATAAGTACCTTCAAGTATATCTAAACCGGAAAATGTTCTAACGGAACGATCACACAGTACACGGTACAGAGGGCGGTCTCGGAGGTCGCGGTGGTTGCGGCGAATAAAACCCACCATTCAAAACAAATGATTGTAATGGCTGGCTCCCCCACAATAAAATATAATACTTGACTGAATGGTTGATTTTTTGCCTTCCCTCTTTAATGGGTATTCCCGACTTCAAAACGAGTGAATAAAGTTCCATAGTTGAGTAGGTGAAGGGGTTCCGCATTTGTTGTTTTTAATCAAATAACTAGCCATCATCGTCATCCTCCCTGTACTGATCATTCTTTCCCTGTTGACCGCGTCGGTCGTCGCGGTCGTCGATGGACGACCAGAGTATAGGTATATAGCTAAAGATACTTTATGTTAATCCGACAAGAGGAATTCTACAGAAGAGTGATTGCAAACATTTCTTTTGGTCCAAACCTTAGATATACCTAATATTGGTAGTGACCTAGAATTGGGATTTGTTGTGTGAGAAAAAAACATTTTCGTTTTGACCTTTAAAAGATTTCATATATTTCTTTTTTGATCGCACTGAGCCATTAAAGGTTTTAGTTGAATTCAAATTATATTTTATGATAATATAGACATGCCATACGTATTGGGACAGTTTTTGCTGTTTGGTTGCTTGAAATTATTAAGAAGAAGGATATTTAAAACTTTTTTAAAACAAAAACAAATTGATAATCACTTGAGACATCGTAGTAAACTTTGTCCTAAAAGACAAACAAATTTAACGTGTCATAAGTATTGGGACAGTCTTTGCTGTTTGGTTGCTTGAAATAATTAAGAAGCAGGATATTTAAAACTTTTTTAAAACAAAAACAAATTGATAATCACTTGAGACATCGTAGTAAACTTTGTCCTAAAAGACAAACAAATTTAAAATAGACATGTCATAAGTATTGGGACAGTCTTTGCTGTTTGGTTGCTTAAAATAATTAAGAAGCAGAATATTTAAAACTTTTTTAAAACAAAAACAAATTGATAAGCACTTGGTATATCGTTGTAAAATTTGTCCTAAAAGACAAAATATTGTACATATATGGAGTTAAGTTTAAAACTTCAACTTATAAGTCAACGTGACTGATCATCACTGACAATTCGTTGACCCGCAAAACTTTGACGATCACACGACTTCAAAAAATGAGTGTATATATGAGCCAACGTGACATACTTATAATCAACCTGTATTAAGAAATTGAATCATACAAGAATCTTTCAACTTAATTTTCATATTATACGTTGCTATAGACATACATTAAAAAATGAGTTCAATCAGTACTAAATTCTTCATTGTCAATTTTGGGACACAGTCATTGCCAAAAAAGAGTCTTCTCACATATGAGTGTCAATGTGCTAGTCAACACGTTGACAGAATTTTTCGTTGTCGATCAAACCACGTGCCACTCTTGTGACAGATTGTGACGCCATTTTAACGTCAGAGAGTCAATGCGCCGACCGTTCACATTTAGGTTCTAATAGTAGCTTTATAAATATTTTCTTGAATTATTTTATACTTTTTAAAGAAGTCGATAAAGTTAAAATCAGCCGCTTTGCAAAAATAATCAATCAGATGAAAAGTTAAGGTGTCAAATTTAATTGAAAAGCTCTGCAATATAAATAGATACACAATATTACACACCTTAAGTTCAATGATAAGTCAATTTCTCTAATTAAAACCTTGTCCCAAAATCTTGACTTTTATTCTCTGGAGTTTAAAAACATCTACTTTTGAAAAAAATGTGCAATGCCAATACCAAAAACAAGCAGATTCTAAAATTTATCAAAAATTCGTTATATTTCTCTATTGCATAGGTGTCCCAATGTTTGGGACAGCTTTCCTTTCTACTATTTGCTTTTTACTCAATTGTATTTCATAAACATTTCATCTTAAATAAAACAAAACAAAGGAGGTAAACAATATTGTCACAGATAACATCTCAGTTTGCACAATAAGTTTATATGTAGAAAAATATAAATAAAGTTGCAATACCTCCCTTACCTAATCAAAAAAAGTGCTTGAAAAAACGGAAAATTAAGACCAAAGAGACAACAATGATACACTAAAAACAAAACATACCAAAAGCGAAAAAATAAAAAGTCGTGAGTAGTTCTAGTACGATATAGCTTTTATATACCTAACCTTAAAGTATATCCTTCCTACACTCTTGTCCCAAACCCAAACCTAAGTTCACTGGATTGGGAGTTAGTTACAGTCAAAATGTTACAATATCTTTATAACCTGTCTTTGCTTTATAAAGTGGGCTGGTTTGGTATCCAAAAAAAAAAAACACCCAAACCCAAACCTAAGCAACTATATACACAATTATTTCTTTGAATGGCTTTAGCGTCACCAAAGGATTCTCTACGATTGGATATGCAATTCTTTTTCTCTAAGTCTACGAGTCATACACCTTGGGATAAACGTATCATTGGCATAGATCGGAATTCTATTTGACTTATGATTTCCTGTGGATATACGAGTATTTTCTAAAAGAAATAGAACTCGAGGTTCGTATTGACGATATTTTTGCATTTTCCATCCACAAGATTAAATGAACTTGAATCCGAGAGATGCATCGAAATAAAAGAACAAAAGAAGTTACCTCTACTTGGTCGACCGCAACTTCTGTTTTCTGTTTTGAGTTTAGTTATGTTGTGCTGTGTGTGTGGTGATTTCCTTCCGCTTTGAATACACAAACAGTTTGCGGGCGGTCGATTAAATTCTGACCGACAATGACCGTATTTGCACAGAAGTACCACAGGGTTGAACGTTTGGCTGCTGTTTTGTTTTTTTTTTCTGTTATTGTTCATTATTTTCTTTTTTCGTTTCCTTTCTCATTTCAAATTTATTCCTTTTTTTTCGCTGTAACTGTAGGCTGCACTACTACTGCTGCTGCTGCTGTGTGTATTGTTTTGGACCTTTCTTCTTTCGTTTTTGAAATTATGATGATATCTTTTGAAAATCATTCATTCGGTCTTGTACGATGATGATAGTCTGTGCGTGTCCCCTTTTTTGTGTAAGTGCTTTAACTACATACTTTATGTGACATTTTTATGATGACCCGGTCTGGTCAGTCTATGTAATTCATTTGCCATTTAAAAGCAATGCAATGAAATGAAATGAAATGACACAAATGTGAAAGATATTGAATGAAAGTAAAAATGATGACGAAGAAGAAACAATTCGATTTGCCATATCTACAATGAGAAAGTAATATTGGCCTTTTTTTTACTATGAAATTTTCTTTAGTTCTTGACATAAGTCAGATGTCAGTTGATTTTAACGATTATTAAAACTAATTTAATGTCCAGCTGCCATGTTAAAGTGTCACATAAACTAGATGTGATTTTATATCGTCGCATTGCGTCGCTTCCAATAACTATCGATGGGATCATTGATGTAAGAAGTGCAATAAGTTAAGTCATTGTTCTGATTAGTGATGGTTTAGGATATTTGCACTTTTCTTTTTGGAGAAACTATCTTATTTTTTTAAAGAAATTTTAACAACCTGAGGACAGATGCAATGATAAGGAATAGGCCTACGCATTATGTCAATTCATTGGGATGGAATCTGTATTAGGTGTTCTTTAGAAATTGACTAACTCTGTTCTTGTCCCAAATATTTCTTTGAAAATTTGTATTTTCTATAAATCATCAATAAATGTGACAAATTAGAGAAAATTTCAAAATATAATATTTTATAAAAACTAAAATATTATAATTAAGAATTCTAAAAAAATTGGGACAGAAATATACAAAATATGCTAAAGTTCTCATTATAAAAATAAGTTCAAAAAGGATTTTCTTAAGCAATTTTTTAACGAAATCTCCCCGTGATGCCCCAAAACACAAACAAAAACCATCAAGAACTCTAAAACTGTCTACTTGAAATCATATTAAAAACTCAAATTGAACATTTGGGACAAAGTATTGCTTAAGTCGTAAATATCACATTAAATAATAACAAATGTTTCTTGTATCCAGAATATTTGAACTTATATGTTAACTCTTATAACAAAAATCCAGAATGGAAGAAAAGTTGAAAATTCGTAATTGCTTTTGGGACAAAATTAGATAACCTTTAGTTTGATTACACATGTCCTTAAGTTTTTCTTTGTTCGCAAAAACAAAAATATACTGCAAGAATATAATCAACTGTCAAAGGTAAAACCGTGTATCCAGTCCTTCCCACAATGAAAACATGAAAATGTCTCAATCTTCCCACATCGTTTTTTTTTTTTTTGTAAATTGAAACATTTCAAAACGTTGACACTTTATTCTCTAGAGGCCGTATCTAAAGCCAATTTTTCACAAAGGACACAACTTCAACTTACTTGTATTCATACCTTTACAAAACACGATACACCCGCAATTCCATGATTAATGATTTCTCACCTAAGACACAAAAAGAACAAACTCCACAAAATAGAGATACTCTTCAAAAACTTGTAAAATAATTAATCATCACATTCTATTCACCTATTTTTCTTTTCTTCTATCTCTAATAGACTTTCTAAGCCAACAACGTGATGATAACGATGAGTTTATGTGCTGTATGGAAATAAAAATAATTGTGATTGCCCTTTCTTTATTTTACATATAAAGGTGTATATAAAAGATAGATTTGTATCTTTTTGATTGGGTATTATAAAAACAAATCCAAGTATGAGTATGAGAGATACTTTGAATACCAACGACCCTGAACGCTATAAAATAAGTTCAGTTGTTCGGTGAATGCGGAAGTTAACTTGATTTTGTTCGCGGTGTATATTAAACCAAACCAACTCTCTCGACACAAGAACACATATTTAAAGATGCTTTTTTTGTGTTCTTTGGATTTAAAAAAAAAGATAAAGATACTCAGACACTCAGATGTCTGGTGAGTATAGATACGACTGTTTATTTTTTGTTTATTCTTTTGTTAAGCCGTTAATGGAAATTCCATGATCTCATTAAAATGTGTTGAGATAAATTATTTTGGATTGCGAATAAAATATTAAAAAAACTTTAACAGATGTTGATGATTTTTTGTTGAGTGAATAAAATTGCCACAATTAATGTGCGCAATTTATCGAATACACTCGTTTTATGATGCCAGAAAAAATTCCTCAAGAAAAAATCTTCAATGATATCAAAGCTCCGAAAGTACTTAATCATCAACTAAAAATAATTAAAATTGTATATTTAAAATAGAGCAACATGCCCTTCAAAAATTCTATTCATCATGTATCGGCTTTTCACACTCAATTATTTTTTCTGTTTTATATAAAAGGACATTATCGTGAGTGTGTAGGATACACGAGGGCACGAGTTTAAAATAGTTTAAACTAACCCTCTTAGCTATGATTTTTATTAATATAAGGGTTTCTATTTCGTCCTTTTGCTGCGCTTCAAAATGACTGTAGTCTTATGTAAAGTAGGGACATATTATATCAACTTTCTAAGCACAGGAGAAAAAAACACATCCTTGAATGGGAATTGCTTATTAAAAATTTATTTTCCGTTCTACTTGCATTCAATGTAGGTAAAGAATAAAGTTAGTTTTGGTATTCAAGGAAAGAACTCTAGTGTTTTTTTTTGTTTTTGTTGGCATAACACAGGTGACTGTAAGTGATTTATCTTTTTAGGTTAACAGCAACTATATACTCATGCCTACTTATACTTTTATTCACAGTGAATGACGGTACTAAAAAATTTGGGCAAATATTTGCAAAGTAAAAATGTTTATGAAACTAGGACAGAGAATTTTTGTTCAGTTTTTAAATATGCAAACTTACATTAGAAAGGTGTGCTAATATAATGAATCACGAATATTTTTGATGATACATACCTGAAACGATACAAAAAATTATAAAAATTAGGAATTGGGATATTT
Source organism: Eupeodes corollae (assembly GCF_945859685.1). Taxonomy (NCBI): domain Eukaryota; kingdom Metazoa; phylum Arthropoda; class Insecta; order Diptera; family Syrphidae; genus Eupeodes; species Eupeodes corollae. Next base: position 176,731,761 of record NC_079147.1, on the reverse strand, counting down.
AAAAAAAAGCATTGAAGCAAATAAAATATATACGTTTTACAGATTATCTCACAGTAAATTTGTCAATCTTGGTGTCCCAAAAACCGTTTATATGTTTTGTTCAAACGATAATTTCAACTATGAAAACAATCGTCATTTTTGGCCTCTCTTCGTCAAGTCTTCGTTAAAAATCACAATAAGATCGCTCATAACGTAAGAAAGAACTCTTACCAAAATATTCGAAACATCCAGACACTAACTTATCGAAAAAAAAGGTTTGAGCATTCGGTGAGTTCGTTCAGAAACATAAACCATCTTCTTTTAATATTTTGTTTTACCAGTATTTTATTTGTGTGTAATAATAAAAAAATAAGTTTTTTCAATAAATTGTAAGTTTATAATCAGTAGAAATGTAATTCGCATAGTATGCAGATAATTCTTTTTCTATTAATACCAAAATTTGTTTAATGAAAAGTTGTAAATTTTCAACAAAAAAATAGGGCACAAAATTAGGGCATTGATAAACATTGATTTTATCTTTTGAGAATAGAGGGAAGATTATTTTATTGAAACTTATAGGTAAACAATGCTTTTAAGAGATGTACAAACGATTTCATGCTTTTAACAAAACTAAATACAAATGTCAACTAAAAAATGTGAGTAAAAAAATTAAGAACATGAATAGACTAAACACTTGGATTTATAAACTTGTACAAACGATTATCAGTCAAACTGAATTTTTAGAATTTGCAGAAGTACAAAACTAATCATGAAAAATCATACAAAATATATTCAAACGATTGCAAATAATTTCAAAAAATTAAAAACAAAATTTGACAAAAAAGTGTCTTGTCCCAAAACGTTGGGACATGTAAAAACTAATCATAAAAAATTAAAAAACTAAATTTACAAAAAACTGTTTTGTCCCAAAACTTTGGGACATGTACGAACTAAATGATTGTATGTACAAATTTGTACAAACGATTACTAGTCAAACTGCGATTATAAAATTTTCAGATTCGAAAATTGGTAGGTCAAATACTTTACATTTTTTAAGTTGCTTTTAAAAAATATGGTGACCACTAATTTTTCTAAAAGTTGTATAAACTATACTATAGATTTTCATATTCAGAATTTCGCAACTCAAAAGATGGCGGACCAACTACATGCAAACGAAATTTAGGTAAATTTTAAAAAATTATGTACACATTTTTGATACGCGGTTTTCTTTCTTCAAATGTACATTAATTGCACTTCTGAATAATGCATTAAATAAACTAGAACATTTGTCCCAAATTTTAGTAAACAAAACTGAAATTTTCTGGTTGAAATCTATCATTGATTTTAGCATTGTATACTTGTTATTCAAAATGAATCACAACTTGAATATGTACCGAAATTTAAAACAAGCTGAAAGTATACAAAATTGTGTCATAATATCCAAGTTTGGCCACACTCACTCACTAAATTTAGGTCTTCCACCTGTAAAACTTCAATAAAACGCATACATTTTCAGCTGTCTAATGAAGCCGCCTTTATAATTAAACTTCTTCAACAAGATTCTACACAAAACCAAAAAATAAATATAAAAAAAACTGCCTGCAACTTGTGTTTCAAATCAATTTTCGGGGCTTCCGAGCGAAACAATAACTACCTACGATAAAAATCATGATCAAAATACAAAAGAACACAAAATACATCGTCAATAGCTAAAGGTTATAAATTGCCACCCATCTCTCAATTCACAAAGTATTCACATACCCAACATGCACGCTACATTCAATGACAATAATGTATCTGACTATCTCGCCTATTATCAAGTTTGCAGAGATAAAAAGATACACAATCTAAAGGTACGTATGCATGTATCTACAGTGAGCGTACAGAACCTACGATGTTCAGTTCAGTCATAAGCTTTTTGTATGTCTCATTGGATATGCAGAACGTCACTTCAGGTGACACGTTTCCTTTTCATATGTTCGTAAGTATTCTGGCTCGAAGAACAAAATAAACTTGCTTCACTCTCGGTGCGTGTTTGCAATTGAATTTTCATCAATCAATTCGATGGGAAAGAAATAATCAAGGGAAAAGTAACTCACAGATACAAATCTTTTCTTTCTTTTTTTGCAATCTATTTAGCGATTTTATTGGGAGTATTAAGAGGGTTCCTTTATAGGGTAAGGATCATGTATGTGTCTCGTGGGGGAGAGATAACTTGTTGCACAGGATAAGCTGACTATGCGGGAAATTGAGAACATAATTAATCTTAACGATTTGTGTTCTTGTAACTTTGGGACAAACTTACTTGTTTGTGAAAGTTTTTTTTTTATAAGTTGCTTGGTTTAGAAAAGAAAGAACTTATTTTTAAATCCAAATAGTTTCAGAAACTATTGTGATGCTCATTAATGACTAACGACTTATAGATTGCTTAGCAAAAGTTCATTTGAGCTCATCAAGAAGTAAATTATAAACAAAAGATCTATCTAAGTGTGTTTTTTTGTGTTTATCAATTTTGCTGCAAATAGAAATCCACTAATGAAACAGCAAAAGTTCATAATCAAGCAGACACGTCAACTGTTGCTTTTTTTGCGACCAAGTACTTATCTGAGTTTGATTAGTTGACGTTCAGACGTTTGAAGACAATGACTTGGGTATTTTTAGAATCACCATCAGTCGCTATGGAGAGAGAGAGATTGATGATGCTTGTGTTGATTATAATATAATGGTTGGGAAGTCATCATTATATTATATACGTTATAATAAGCTGTTTTGAGAAAATAAAGAATCGTAACTAAATTAGAATTATGTTTACTTCAAATTGAATACAAATTTGTTTGTTTTTTTTTATTTAATCAAGGTCATGTAAGGGACTATAGACAATTTGAGACATTGTCCCAAAACATGAAAACTCGTCACTTGTCCTTTAATGTAATTAATAAGCTTTAAGTTTCTAGAAATTAAACGCTATACTAAGTTATTGGTGCTTTGTAATTTCGTTTGGGACAGTTTAAAGATAGTAATTTTTAGACGTTTAGTTTTGTAAAGGCACCATTAAAAAAAGAAATTAATAAATAAAAGTGAATTCTAGCAAAGAAAGCTATTTATTTGTTTATGATGCCTACTTTTATTGGTTTTGGGACAGTAGAGGTTGTGAACACTTATTTAGTTTAAGAAACTATTTTTTAGAAAGAGTTTCAATAGATTCACAAACTGTATTTTGCTGTCTCTAATTTGATAATTTGTTAAAATTGTGTTTTTTTTTTAATTTAAGTCTACATTTGAAACATTAAATATCAAATCATTGAGACAAAGTATATTTTTTTTTATAAAAACAGAGAGTTTTTTGAAACAACATTCTTTTTGGGCTTTTTGTTTATTCGATTATTAATATTGAAAAGTTTCGATAGATTACATAGAATAAATATTATTATAAATATTTAAGTGTCAACGGAGTAGATATCTACTCTAAATGTCGATTAACCTTTCCTGACAATCTTAAGAAATATTTTATCAATTTTTTTTGTAATTCATTAACAAAGACACAACTTCAGTAAAAATAAAAAAGTTCAACAGTACTTTGATATTGACATTGTAATAAATTCCATAAATTATATATATATATGAATCGTTTATAATTTTGTTGATTCACTGATAAGCTTTCTATCAAAGCTGTGACAATATTTTTGTTTTGCACGATATCTCTTTAGGAACCCTTCAATATCTATTAATTTAATATTTTTGTTTGTATATATTTCTGAACTTGACGCCATATATATACGTCAATTCTATTTTTACAATAGGCATAATGTGGCATTTGCTATTTTGTTCCGTTTTAACAGAACCGACCTTCTACAAATTGATAAATGATAAGAGACTATGAAGAGTTTAGTGCGTTGTTTTAATCAATATGAAGAACTTTGTAATTTGTTTTCTTATTTTATTTGAGTAATTCAAGAAACTTAACTTAACCTAGCTTTTCCTTGGAAGTCCATAACCAAGAACCAATGGGTTCAAATTAAATACGTTTTAAGGTTCTAAATTTTGGCGAACTTTGAAAATTAAGAATAAAAGAAATTAATTATTTAGATATAATCAATTTCAATATTTAGATATTAGATATTTAGATAATTAGATATTAGATATTTAGATAATTTTGGAATAAAATATAATCATTGCGATTACAGAATCCGACGAATTAATCGTGAATGGATTCGGAGCGAGTATTTGACATTTTTAAAGTGATAGAAATTTTCAAACTGACATTTCACTCTTTCAGCAGCCTACTCATCGCATTATGTAATCAATGCGAATTGTTTTGAAATGATTGAAACATAATTTCGAAATTTATTTGATAAACATTTTCTTTTTCTGGATTCAACTAATTTTTGGACAAAATAATTGATCAAACACAAGTTATTGTTAAAATATCCAACTGAAGTTTGTATTTTTTTCAATTTAAACGCAGAAATGTCACAATAATGGGACATTATTTATATCATTGGTGTTGTCCTTAAATTAAATTGTCTTTATATGAATTTAAAAATAAGAACAAGCGTCTTTCCAGAGTTCAATATCACACCGATTCTGTTTGAAAAGTCATAAAATTATCGAAAACCCAAAAGACAGTGTAATCAAGTAAAAAATATGCGGGTTAATTTAGAAATAACTTTTCCTTTAATGAACGTCATTATTTCATATGGTCTTAATTTGTATATTTCTAAACTAAGAGGGGGACTTGTAGTCAAGTATTTTTGTAAAAATAAAATCGTCCTGAAACTTAAATCAAATATTTTATTTAAAACAGACAGTTGTCATAAATTATGACAAACAGCAACAAGTAAAGATTTTTCTATTTTTTTTAAACCAAAAATATGCCGATTTTGTATTGAAGGTTAATTCTTTTAACTTCTTTTATCTAATCATCATGGCTTACACTTTTGCAGAAACTACTGAAATTTTTGAATTCTATGGCATTTTCGAAATAAAAAAACCGAGGCCAGTACAAAGACCAAACAACTTCTCTGAGTTAAGTTTAGACATTATTTTTAAAAATTCTATATAAATAAAATACAATTTGTATTTTTTGTCGCAACACTCTACCTCACCTGATTTCCTTTTTTCCCGATCGGGAACAACTAAACTTTTAGCCCTTTTCACACGCAACGATCTACGACGTATCGATCGTAGAAAAGCTTCTGGCATCCGTGAGAATCTTTGTGGGGTATCCGGTGCTTTCCTCTCGGGGAGGAAGAAATTTTTAACAGCCAACATGATGCTCCTTGATTTTTCAAAAACTATTTTTTTCTATATATTTAGGTATAATCCTTAAAATGGCAGGTAGTAAGATATCCTTGTTTGGTTTTTTTAGGTTGAACTATAATTTATTTGTTAACACAATAAATTCGTTTTAAGTATAGGTTTCGTACGCGCGCTGCACAAATATACACACATCAAGTTTAATCTAAACTTTTTTATAAGATTATGCGCAAAATTTATCCAAGGGGTAGGGAATTCTTATCTTTCACTATAATCATATTCACTAAGGTAAACATTTTGTCATACTATCAACATATGGATGGGGTTTTGAATTGTAAATTTCTTTTTATTTTTGCAACAAATATTCAAAGCATCTCAATTAATAAGTGCATAGCCGAAACGACCCATAATAAAACTTTTAGCACTTAATCCGACCTTAACCGTGGCATTAATACAAAACAAAATAACTAAATCAAATTTAGACCGACAAATGATTCATTGATAAGCTAACATTTTTTTTACAATTTCGCTCGCATAAAGTATCTACGAGATAGATCTCCCGTTTACTTAACACAACAACAAAAATAACAAAAAAACCTACAAAGACGGACAATAATCCGACCGACGTTAACAGATCTACAGTCAGATATCAACTGAATTCGGTTTGGAGGAAAACCGCCTCGGCGAAGTATAACGTAGTGGTTGTAGATACAAAAATGTATCTGTTGGATGCGAACACTTTAACAGACTCGTAACAGAGTCTGTTAATATTGAATATTGCAACAGATTATTTCTGTCTCTTTTTTATTTTTACTATTCTTTCTCTTTCTCTGCTTCTGTTTTGTTTGGTTGGGTCGGTCGTTTTCTTTTTTACAACTTGTGACGCAATAGAGATACTTTTGCATCTGTTGGGTGGATTTATGGATTTTTTTATGATTCGGCAAGTTTTGTACACGTGTTTTTTTGCAGACTAAAAAGATAGATGGATTTTGGTGGGGTATTTTGTTGTTTTTTAATACCAGTGAATATGTGTGTGACTCGGAATAAAAGTGTTTGTTTTTATTTTTATTGTGATTGTAGGTTCTGTATGTTATCAGAGAAAATCATTGACCTTTTTTGGGTGGATTTGTGGGGCTTTGGGATTATTTGAGGTAGGTAGGTAAACAAAATTGTGTATACTTTTTTTCTCAAGAGGATTTTGGTCTAAGAATTTGTTGCTGGTTTTTGGTGAATCAGAGTCATTGTCAGGAACGTTAGTTCTTCTTTTTCTATTACCAAACACTTTTATGTTGATGCAATTTAAAACCTTATGAAGGAAAATCAAGAAAAAAATGTATTTGGAACATAACTTCCACAATCATTCATATTTAAATAATAATAATAAATAAATAAGTCATGAAAAAAGATACATCAGTTTTCAAACTTATATTCAAGTGTCCAATCATGAGTTTTAAAAAAATCTAAAATAATGTCATCAAAGTAGATCTAACTTTATAATGGTATTTGGTTAATTTTTGAAATAAATGTATGTTCTACTTTTTTGTTGATACATGTATGTATTTTTTAAATTAAGTTAAAACTATTGTCTTATGTTTGAATATAAATATTTTCAATATGAAAATGAAACATCGGGTTGGCACCAATGAATGAAGTGTACCTACGTAATGTAATTAAAAATTACAAGCCTGGAAATGGAAGGCCTTAATCGACTTCATGAAGGGAAGTGCATCTTATTCACCGACTTTCAATCCGGGACAGATTTCACCATGCTGGGGACACCGAGCCAAAACAATACGCTCAAATTTAATTTAATGAATTCATTTGAACAATTTTAGAAATATTGATGAATTCTTTATGTTTAGGTAATTATTTTTAAAGATTCTCTTGTTATTTCTTCGAATTCAGAACTGTTGACAAAAAAGGGAAACAAAATAAGAGAAAAACGTCTAAAAAATGATCATTGTGGGGAAATGCGTGATAGAAGAAGTTTGGTTAAAAAGTTCTTCAATTTCATTCCAAACCGCATTCGTGAGTTCATGAAAAAAAGAGGCGGAACGACGAAATATTACTTATTATTGCTTTTGGTTTGTATAGAATTGTTTACTATACCCTACTGCCATATTTTTTAAGAGTTCAATTATCCACAATATAAAAGTGATGTGATACCTACAGACAACAATAGATTTAAATATTGAACAGAGTCAATACATTGAAAAAGTGCGTATACGCCATAGTTACCATTGTTTTGTTATCGTGTCAGAGAGAAAAAACAAATAAACTTGGTTTATGGGTATATTTCAACTTCAATATAGAATTCATGCTGAATAAGTTCATATTCTTTTTATACTTATAGAAAACATTATTAAATTTCTATTCTATGTATGGGCGGTGTCTTCTTTGCAGTTCTTTCTATTTTGGTTTAAAAATATACTAAATATGGTAAATTATTCGATTTACATAATTTTGACACTCTATAATTAACATTCTTTACTCTATTCGAATGCAGCACAGTTTCACGTCGATACATAAATAATTTTGACAGAGCTCAAAAAATGTCTCTGTTACTTGTACAAAAATAAATTATGGCATACGTTCATGTTGGCGAATTTCACATGAATCTTATTAAAATTTTGTATTAAATTCTATTGAAAGAGTAAGAACCATAATGAGGCACCATTTTTTACTTTTAATTTTCGACACAGTTCCACGTCTAGTTCTTCCATTGAATCTAATTCAACACCTTCAAATACCACAGTTTCCTCTACCATTAATTCAAATTCTTATAAAAACCAGACCACAACTAACACAATTATTTTAAAAACATTTATGTTCTTACTTACATCCCAAATTGCTTCATCAAGTGAATAAAATTCAACAAAAGATCAAAGTCTGTACTTCCCGATGCTGGATCTTAAAATGTGATTAGACCAAAAATAAACAATCAAAAACAAAGATTCACTTAATTCAATTTCACTTCACTTCATTCACTCCGTAGAAAGGTAGGATTATCTTAATAAAATAAACCCCAACATTTTCCTATCAAGATATTTAAATACAACAACAACAACATCTTAAACCACAAATCTTTTCAACACCAAGTATACTTATTCTACCTTTAACAACATTGATGGTCTCCCAAAATCCTTCCCCAAAGCAATTAACTCGAACAAAATCCTTTCATTCCACACAGCTGGCTACGAGTGGAAAATAAAAAAAAAAGGACAATACAAAAAGAAAAAAAAAACATCAAAATAAATTGCAACACCTGCGTCTACCACCACCACCGCCGCCGCCCTCCATTGCCAATGCCTACAACCACTTACTGGCCTCCTCCAACTCAATTAGAATTTTTGCTATACCTCTCCGTTATTATTTTATCCCTTGATGCATAGCACAGTGAGCTTAAACAATGGCTACAAAGCTGAAAGTCCCGGAAAACTTTTAAAATACAAAAACTGCTTCACACTATAAATCAATGTACACGTCACATCTTCACACCTACAACAAAGCAAACAGATAGAGTCTGCAAAAGATACAAAGTGACTGTAGGACCATGCAACAATATTTTTATAGGTCAAATTTGAGGCGCAACTATTGCAAAACTTCGTCGATGTATCTATAGACCTATCCTACCAGAACGAGTGCAGAGCTTGAGGTACCCTGCTTTTCATTGATTTGCAAATGGATGGTGTTGGCGCAGGTATTGTGATGCAACAACCAAAACTAAGTACTTATAGATAGGTATTCTTTTCCCCGGCACATGCAAATTAGGCAGGTGATTAGCAGCAAACAAAAGAAACAAAAAAAGCCCCGTGTCGGTAGCCGTCGTCGTCCGTAGATACAAGATACACACAATATTAACTGTCGAAGTAGGTTAGACTTATTTTACTCGCACTCCATTATGTATGTAAAAAAAAACATAGATATAAAACTTAAAAGCTACAAGCTACAACAAACATAAGCAATTCTGGAGTATGGAAATATGGTTGCATGTATATAAAAGTATATGATTTTATTCTTACCCAGATTGTCCCTAAAATGAGAATCCTCGCTTCTTCCACAAAAAAAACTCAGGATGAGAAAAGAAAGCAAAGCAAATTCCTAGTATACAACTCCCGGGAGTAAACGTAATACTTTACTACGTAACTTTTTACTATTTCTATAGAAAGATATACAACGAACGTTTCCTGACACACTTCGAGGACCTAGGACCAAACCGAGACCGACAACGACGACGAGGAAAGAGCCTTTCCCTGACGTTTTTTGTGAAATACCAACGTGACACAACTGTGTGAATAGCTTCGAACAAAAGATGGAACAACCCTTGTTGGAAATGGAAAATGGAAAAATAATATTCAATATATGGTTGGTAAATGGTGATGCAACAGTGCACCATATCAAAACCTCTTCTTCTGCAAAGGAATGCAGTCGCAGCGCAGTGTTGAGCATAAGTCGACGATGCAGTTCGTTTAGTATCTAAAAGCAACAACTGTTAATAGCATAAGTTCGAACTGTTAACAACATTCTTAAGTTGAATCAAACATGTCTGAGGGTTCTAAACAAAATTTGGTTTCAAGTTCGAAAGAACTTTAAAGAGGTTGTTTCTTAAGAGTGTTCTGCTTCTGCTTCTGTTATCTGACAGTTTAAATCTGTAAAGTGACGAAAAGAATGGAAGTGGACGTGGAAGAGGAAAACGAAGCATAACGGTGTGTGTCTGTGCAAGTAAGTTACCTTTTACTAAACTACTATCAGTCTGTCAGGCGTTGCAGCAGTAGAAGCAGAGCAGGAGAGTGTGTATTGGTTTTGCTATTTTTTTGTTTGGAGTTGGGTCATTGCAGGATTTGCAAATTTACAGTGTTGCCATAGGAATATAATTAAAGTAGGGACAGAATAAAGAGTTTAGTTGGTAAGATTAGGTAAGATTAGACTGACAAATTATTTTAAATCTCTTTGATTCAATACTTATATGTTATATTTTCTTGAGATTTAGTAAAGTTTGGAAATTTGCAGTAATTTAGAACCTTTAGTTCCGGCTAAGATAGAATAAGAGGTGGGTTTTGGGTCACACATAGGATTAAAGATTCATTCGGAAAAAATAGAATTATGTAGAATTAGAGCAAGATGTCGTTTATATAATTGAAAAGGTAAAAAAGTCGGTCAAATGGTTCTATCAGTTTATTTTATTTGCTGATCTTGAGTGAAAACGGAAGTGATTTGTTTGAGCAAAATGTATTAGCATCTTCACAGGTCTTATTGAATTTTTATCCAAAGTTGAAGAAACAACCTCTTTGGACTGTATCAAAGTGGTGACAGAAAAGTTAAAAGAGTTCCTTTATTTTACCAAGATTTATATTTAGTATTGCTGAGGAACGATTTTCATTAGTTGAAAGTATGACGAAGTTTGAAGGTATTCGGATGAGTATTCTTAAACCAAGAATATTTAGTTCGAATTGCTTAAGGAAAGGTCACTAAAGGTGAAGCACAAGTCCAGATATGAGAGTATTTTAAGCATATATAGTTTCTTAGAAAATATTCATCTCAGAGAGGATGGCGATACTCCTAAAGTCTTTCAAAATATTAATAATATATTGTGTAAGTTAAAAAAAAAAGTCTGAAACCAATATATTTTGTTCTCAACAAGTCAAAGTCTATATTTTTCAGTTTTTTTGTAAAGTTGTCAATTAAAAAATTATGTTAAAAACAGTATTTTTTATAGATTGAAATAATTTCAAAGTCATTTTCTTCATTGATTATCGGAATTTTCGAGTCGAAAATCAGCTTTTAAACAGTTTTAGCAATATTTAAGATTAATAAGCCGGGTAGGTGGAATAACATGTACCATACGAAACATGAACGTGCCGTAACTGTTTGGGACTGTTGAAAGTAATAATCTAACAACAAGCCTCGGAAATTGACTGATTTAACAACAACAACCACGGCAACGGAAATGCAACAAAATCTTACAGAATTTTCCACCTGGATATCACCTAATGAAGTCAAACTAAATCAACGATGTTATAGAACGCTCTTTTTGCGTAGTGCTCAAGAAACTTAGTAAATTACTGGACTACAAGCCCAGATAATGGTAGCTTTGTCTTAAATTAAATTGAATTAAGTTAAATTGGGTGGCGCAACATTCATGACAAGAATTACTCCTGGAGAATTTGTCAATTCTAGCAAGAGGTAGTATTTGTATTTGTATTAATTTATTTTAAAAATCGTTACAAGGTATGACATGAGTCTTATAAAGTGTTGCAAGCCTTTACTTCAATTTCAGAATTCGAATATAAATTATATACTTAAGACTTCTATTTACATATTTATATAAAGAAAAGGAAATTTTACATTAATTATTTGCCAAATTATTGAAAAGTAAAAATTTAAATCTACTTATGCTTCTTATTCTTCTCATGGATGCGAGCGATGGGTGGAGAGTTCCAAAGGCGTAAAATATGAATACAAAATTGACGCTCAGTATTTAGAAAATTGTATCGGGGTAATATTAAAGCAAAGGACTTGTTGAATGAGGGAAATTCAGCTTACCCTATAGATAATCAGGCTGTTGTGTTTGGATGATTTTATGCAAGTTACTCAGAGAGCGAAAGTTTATCAAGCTGTCTAGGCTACAACCAGAATTCCGTACCGCAAAAATGGATATGTGATCATAACGACGGAGATTATAAATATAGGGGGTAATATTGTTATAAGCGGCTAGTCACACAGTCTAGTTTGCAAAAGATTTAACATCCACACAGCACAGTTGGTAAGGGCCTTAGCAAATGGCAGTTTAGTTTTGATCGGGATAAAATTTCGAGTGACTTGAAGAAGGCGGAGGTTAGGTAGGTAAGGTTAACGTGGCTGCGGATTAAAAATCCACACACTTAGGCCAAGAGAAAGGCCCGTTGTGATACCACATGAATCTAGAGAATAACTATTAACTAGTCGGACCATTTTGAGCTTTTTATAAAGCAAGAAGATATTTGATATCCTTTTTAGCTAGTTCACTGGGATTATCAAAAGAGTAGTCCCCTAGATGAAGTTTGCGTCTGAGTGAAAGAGCAGGGCAAATGCATAGGGTATGAGAGATTGTTTCCTCTTCTTCTTCGTCCATACAGTTCCTACAGAAGTCATTTGAGGCTCGTATTGCGTGTCTGCCTATAAGACAGTGTCCCGTAAGGACACCTATTAGGGAGCTAATATGAAGTCTGCTTTGAGATAACAAGTCTTTAGAGCGCTTTAGGTCCAGTGAAGGCCATATGAGTTTTGTGGCTGCGCATGTATGAATTTGCTATCGCAAAAGCTGTTTCTTTTAGCTATCGGTATACCTATCTTCTCCCTTTCAGGTGAAATAGGTATGACGGTTCCATTTTTAGCGAGTTCATCGGCTCTACAATTACCTGTGATGTCTCTGTGACCCGGCACCCAACAGAGGTTAATGTTAAATTGCTGCGCCATCTCCATAAGAGACGATCGACAATCGAGGGCCGTTAAAGATTTGGTCGAGACACCGTCAAGGGATTTGATAGCAGCTTGACTGTCAGAGAAGATGCGGATATCAGAAGTTGACATTACGTTTTCTCTTAGCAAGGAGGTCTTTCCGCTTTGAAAGACGCTACAATGATTAGGGAGGAGGAATGAGATGCTTAGATTGAGCTTTTCTGAGTACAAACCACTACCAACTCTCTCATTTGTCTTGGATCCATCTGTATAAAAATGAATATTTTTGTTATCCAGGAGTTTTTTGTCTTCCCATTCATCTCTGGATTGAATATATACCTGGAAGTTTTTTCCAAATAGGGGTTTAGGAATAGTGTAGTCTATGTACTTTGGTATAGAACCAAAGAGGTTCAAAATGATGGAGTGCCCCACATTGTTGTTGGTCCATTGAGATGAGGCGTCTAGTCTTATCGCTGTGCTCGCTGCCACTTGTTTACTGAAGATTTCGAGTTGTGTTAGATGGAGGAGAGTGTCTAACGCTGCTGAGGGTGTGGTTCTTAATGCCCCGCTTATGCAGAGACATGCAGTGCGCTGGACTCTGCTGAGTTTGTCGCAGTATGTGACTTTATCCAGTGCAGTCCACCATACTGCAACCCCGTACATAAGTATTGGTCAGATGACCGATGTGTATAGCCAGTAGGTTATGCGAGGTTGAAAACCCTATTTGCTTTCTATAGCTTTCTTGCAAAGGAAAAGAGCTACTGTAGCTTTTTTAACTCTTTCCTGTATATTGGATTTTCAACTTAATTTTTTGTCCAATATCAGACCAAGGTATTTGGCTTCATTGGTAAAAATTAGTGGTATACCTTTTATTGAAGGAGGTACAATTACTGGGATCTTGCATTTCCGTGTGAAAAGGACGAGGTCTGTTTTCTGAGGATTAATACTAAGTCCGCAGTGATCAGCCCATCTAGTGAGCATATTGAGTGCATTTTGGAGGAAGTCTCTCAGTGTATTAGGATGTTCCCCTGTGAGACGGCGATAGCAACATCATCGGCATACGCAACCACTATGTAGCCTTCCCTGTCAAGGGATATTAGTAGTTGGTTAACCACTATGTTCCACAGAAGAGGGGACAGAACACCACCTTGCGGAGTGCTTCTACTGACATACCTTTTTGTGCAAAAATCTCCCAAACTAGAGTTGATGATCCTGCTTTTTAGCAAGAAGGCGGAGACTTCCATAGTCTTTACCAAGGGCACTATAAAGGTGGTCATTCCAAATGAGAGTGCTACTCCTAGGTTTCTAATAGTGCTAACATATTCAATGGTTTCGTCTTCAAGTTTCAACGGGTTTAAACCAGATAAATATAAGTTTTTGCGTTAGATGGGGATGGGATGTTGATTTGACAGGTTTAAGGCGGAGATCTTTTTTCTTTTTTGACCACTGTGAAATGCAGTGTACCCGTGAAAAAAAAATTTAGATGGCATAGGCAGGGATCGATCTCAACACTTTTGGCATGACAGTTCAATGCACATTTTTTTTTTCTCAAATTCATTTTTATTTATTCAATCTTAAACTTATCTTAAAGCTAGACAAAAATTCATAAAACTAGCCTAATTATCCATAACTTACAACTAACTTAATGGTCCCATACGGACACTCTAAGTTAAACTATAACAATTAAAACTAATGCCTTTCGGCCCTAAGATCTATTTTACTTCAATTTATATTTTATTTATTTCTGTATTCAGTAGTTCAATGCACTAACCATTATGCCACGGTTACTACTGTCTTAACTTTTATTTGTTCGAAATGTTAAGCCTTATAGATAATAGTCATCTTTCGTTTCAGGAAAGCTAAAATTCTATTTATTGCAATCTTAATTTAAAAATGGAATAAGTATGTATCAAGGTATTAACATCAACTGTTTTCTTCTGAACAAACTCTAAATAAAAGGAGGAGTTTCTAAAGAAAAAAATTGATTAATTTAAATATTGTAAACAAATCTTCAATTTCTCAAATTATAAACATTTTTAACTTCCAGCTTCCTCATTCCTTACTTTTAATATTATTTAATATCTAACACAAGAACCACACCAACATTCAACGTACATATGTGTACCTGTGCAAAATAATTACTTAATAATCTCTCAAAATGCACAATCTTGCAATAAGGTAGGATTATAATATCTATAAAACCACATCGGAAGAGAGTTTTTCTTTCCGTTTCTTCAAGCTTCAAACTCTTCGTTACGTACCTCTCAACAAATGATGCTTATAAAGCCATAGACAACCACTTTCACTTGAACAAGCTAATAGGTTTTTGTTTTTTTATCTCAAGAGCTTGTTATAGAAAGACTCAAATCATATTTATATAGCCGACGAATATAATTTCACTGTCATTTAGGTAAATCACTAGTTGAGGTTTATTTTCCTTGTTAACTAACAATTTTCATCGATAGAAAAGTGATGATAGACAATATAATGGTTAACAAACAACTGACAATAAGGCTGTAGTCAAGACATTTTCTAGAGAGGGATAATTTAAATAGAGTCTGGATTATTTGCTTAGCACAGAAAAACCACCAGTGATGAGAGCTTAAGCCCCCAAATATCATTATTTATCGACGACCTTGTCCATCATTCTTCGTATCGATAGATTTCGATTTCTATCATGGAAATGTGTTTGAAGATAGATAAATGATTTGTATCGCGGAAATTAATTTCACGGATACAAACGATTATAATCAAACCAAAGTCAAAATCGAAATCGAATCCGAAGCACCTATACAAATCTGTCTGAATTGAAAGTGTGACTTTACGACTCTCGTTAACAATGCAAGGGGACACCATCAGGAAGGATGTCAAATCGTGAGTGACAAGATGAACGGACATTTGGAATGTTTTGTAAATCTATCCAGTTTGTGGGTTAAACGTAATTTATGAGTTCGATTCGGTCATTGGCTCGAACCATTCTTTTCGTTTTGTATCTTTGTACACATTTTTCAATGAAAAACTCAAGGATTTCTTCTTTTATTTTATTTCGTTCTTAATAAGCATAATGGCTTTTTTGCCCTTTTTATATCTTGTGTCGCTCCGTCGTCGTCGCTTTACTTTTATAAATACTCGTCCACGTTATTCTCGGCTCGGTGCTGATTGATTCTGTTTTGAAGTGTCGTCGTGTTAATTGTTCAAAATGTGTCGAGGCGGCTCGAGGGAAGATACAAATATTTTTAAAGATTTGTATCTTTTTTTTTATTAAGGAAGTGTGACATTATTTTTTTCTTTATTTTCTTAATTGGTTTGAATAAAAAAAACGTACTTTACTTAAAACTCGCAGTTAATGGATCGCTTGTCATTTAATTTGCGTAAAAGCGTTCACATCATCCCATCATCATCATCCTCATCAGGCTCTACAAGTAACCACACAATTTTACACTCGAATGAGTTTGTTAACCGGAATTAAAGACTTGCTTCATCTTAAACAGAAATGGGAAACAAAAGAAAATCACACCAGGAAATCATTAGGTGTGGATAATAATTAAAAACAAAAAAATGACGTTCGTTTTATTTACGTATGTATGTAAGGACTTGAAGCACGTCTCGTCGCGTCATCGTCGTCGCATCGCGCCGTTTTCATTTCTTCATCTTTGTGAATATTCACTCACTTTAATTTCACACCTTATCGTTTTTTTTTTAAATAATAAATTGTGAAGTGTGTTAATTTTTTTAGTACCTTATGATAATTATGAAAAAGATACTAAAAGGGTTTTGGTTTTATAACATATGAATTATGCTTTTAAACAAAATTGAAAAGTGAAATGAAAATATAAAGAGCTGCATGACGGGTTTTGTAGTATTTATATTAGAATGAAAGAAATGCTTTCATTTGAAATTTAAGGGATAGATGGGGTTCTGTAGACCTAAAATGTCAATAACTTTAACTTAATTTTTTTTATGTTTGACAGTGGAAGAAGCAAATATCTATGATATTTATTGCTATGGTTTTTTATATGATTGAATTGCACAAGCGTGTTTGAAACTATCTTTTTTAAAAAATAAAAGTCACACAGCAATAAAAGGTAATTAAAGGTAATTTTAATAAAGTTTTACGCACTTTCGTTTGGGAGAAGAGAGATTATTCGCGAGATTACTGTCCTTATTCGTACGGCGGGAAATCAATAATTTTAGATCATCAACAGAAGCTAATTTTTCAACTAAGCGTAAATTACGTTGTCATCAGTAACGCTATCACTCTTTTGAAATTTATTCACAATTTTCATGGTTGCCTGCAAAGTTATTTACACTTTTGGTAGTAAGTTTTAATAAATATCAAAGCGTTGTTCGATTATTAAATGATCCATATACGTAAATTTGCATAGATTTTAAACTATTCCAGTGCTGGAATACTCGACGATTACTAAGAGTACTCTAATTTGCTTTAAAAATACGGGCAGCTGAACTAACTAAAATTTGAGTCTAGCTCTGTGTCTTAGAATTTGTTAGATGAATAATAAGTTAAAAGATAGAAAACGTAGCTGTAATATGATTTGGGTTTTTTATTTAAACTGATGGAGTAATTTTGGACATGAATTTACTTTTCCAAATTTTTGTAATTGGTTAGGTTAGTTTAAAGTGGCTGTCAGTGATGGAGTAGGACACATTTAGGCCAGTTTAATGAATCTTGTGGCTTTTTTCTAAGCTGATTGAAACCAGTATGAGTCTCTTAAGCAACGTGAGAGGCTAATGATGCTAATGTGATTTAGATAGTATAGATCATTAAAGAATAATTCTCTCAGTTAGCAAACACCTTGATCGCTTTAAATCTAGTGTGGGCCAATTAGCTATAGAATGGGTTGTACTGTACCGTTTGTGGCAAGTTTATCAGCCTTACAGTTACTTGCACCCAGCAAAGGTGAATATATATATTACTGTTGTTTCACCTCTTAGAGATGATCAGCAGTTATGGACTGTTATAGAGTTTGTAGGGACAGATTCTAGAGATTTGACTATCTAAGAAAATAGGGATATCAGATGTTGATTTTCCCTTTTGTTTTTGAGACCGACTCGTCATACAGGAATGTCCTATCCTCCCCAAAAAGATCATGTTACAGAAATCTGGACGTTTGTGTCAAATTGCAGTTGGGGGAAAATGTAGGCTGTATGCTTCGGAATCAATTCTAAATACCTAAGAATTACGGAGTGGCCAATGTTGTAGTCAATCTACTGCGAAGAAGCTTCGAGGCAAATTGCAAAACCTTGCAGCTATTTGTTTGCTAAATATATAATTGGTGATTTGTTAACTTTCTTTTCAGAGCACTGGTTTCCCAGCTTCTGTACGATTTGTATCTTATGTCACTGTCAAACGCCTTCATTTGGTCTATAACTTAACAATGAATCGTCTTGAAAATCAGCAACGCTGGCAAATTATTCAATTTTATCATCAAAACGCGTGCTGTTTTGAATTTCATCGCTTACTTTTCCATTTTACGGTCAGTTGAGGCTGTTTTGGCCAATGTTAGTAATGACAATTAATTATATCGATTCGGGGCCCAATCGTTAAGAAGAAAAAACTATTACTCCGAAGGATGGAGAAGTGATGCTTTTAAAAATACAGCTGGTGCAAGAATTGAAGCAAATCAACTTACCACAATGAAATTTTTTTAAAGTTGGCCGAGGATCCACGTTTTTATCGATAAAATTGTGCTCAGCGACGAAGCTCATTTATGGTTCAATGGATACGTGAATAAGCAAAGCTGCCGTATTTGGAGTAAAGAGCAACTAACAACATTGTAAGAGCTACTAATGCTTCCAAATGTTTGCTGCGTATTATAGACTGGAAGAATTATTGAGCCGTATTTCTTAGAAGTAATGGGAATGGCAATGCTACTATAAATGGTTAGCACTACCGTTAAGTTATAACAAACATTTTTTGTGCAAAATGAAAAAGCTTGACTTGCATGACATGTGGTTTAAAAAAGACATTACTACATGCCACACAGAAAGTGTAACATTAGAACAATTAATAAATTGGCACAAATT
This sequence comes from Eupeodes corollae, assembly GCF_945859685.1. Taxonomy (NCBI): domain Eukaryota; kingdom Metazoa; phylum Arthropoda; class Insecta; order Diptera; family Syrphidae; genus Eupeodes; species Eupeodes corollae. The sequence goes on along the minus strand of NC_079147.1, from coordinate 176,713,044 downwards.
TGACTAAGCGGATAGGCCATTTAGGAAACAGCAGCGACTATTATTTGCCTGAGATACTCAGCCCTACCATAAATTCCATCGTAATCGGAAATTGTTACGAATTCCAAAAAACTGTATCATGAAATCCGTTCTTAATGCAAAATTGCATGAGAATTTCCACTACGAACGGATTTTATGATACAGTTTTTCGGGATTCGTAAAATTTCCGATTACGATGGAATTCATGATAGGGCTGACTAAATGATCGATCAAGGTAAAGTTTTCATGCATTTTTCTGAATTTAATGAGTTTTGTTTTTAATTTCCGATAGCTCCTAAAAAATCACTAGTTATTTCCCAAGAAAGATAAACTCAAAAACAATAAGTCCTTTATAAATAAAAAACTGTCGTGAATATAAAACCAATAAATCAAGAAAAGTGCACATACGCCTTTCACTTGCATGTAATTATTCAATTAGAATCTTCGACACTTTCCTGGCAAAAAGGTTTCGTGTTTCAAAAATTATTTTTTTTCATTGACGTCTCAAGAAAATTAAGGCAGCTTCAATTTAAACTCTGAACATTTATTTGTTGTTAAATTTTGCTTCTTTAAGTCAGCCATAAAGCATTTCATCTACTGTGTCATTGCTTCCCACCAATTAAAGACATAGGTAAACAAAATATTCTTCAACACATTCCTAGTTAAATTTTATATAAATATTTTCAAAGAAACATGCCGCAAGTCGCAACTCCAAGTGCTTCCTTATTCCGGGGTGACATATTCTTCTTAACTTCTTTCTCCTTTCCAAATAATTGTATATTACTACCATAGGCAAGGCATTTGAAAAAGAGCCTTAGACATCAGACATTTTAAGCCACCCAACGACTACAATGAGACACACAAATATGAAAGTTTATTCTTCATATTAAGCTACAGATACTCGTATATACAGTTAGATAAATCTGTCGTTTAAAACAAACGAAAATGAAGACAGAAAAAATGAACCTCAACCATATGCTGCAGTTATATTCATCTTCTTTTTTGACTCCTTTTTTGTGTTGTTTTTCTTTGTACATTTCTTGGATGGATACAATTTTGTCTGCTTCTTCGTACGTTGAACTGCTTTTGGCAACAGGGCTTCCCTTTCAACACTTTCAGTAGAAGTAGAAGAAAGTGTAAAGGACATTGACATAATACAAATTAAAGTATTTAAAGCAAATATGTATTTGTGATTATGCAGGTGAAGAGTGCCTCTGGGTGGCCATCGTGTACCTGTATTATTTTTTATATTTCATACAAAGTTCAATAACCCTGAATTAAAAGTCGCAATTTAATTAAATTCTTTATTTTTTTTCTAGATATTATTTACATACTTGATTGACATTTATTTTATTAAATTATAACACATGTAATGTATTTTAATGTTGAACAGCGAATCACAAAAAGTTGCTCGTATTTGTGTGAATAAATTTCAATTAATATGAAGTCAAGTGCCATCCTCTGTGGTGCATTTTTCCTTTAAATTGAATTGAACGACATATTAATTGATTGACTGACCCAAACTTTTTTTTAATGTTGATTTTCTAAATTTGGATCAATAAACTATTGGATTTTCCATCAAAACAAGACAGAAAAAAAAATCTAAACAAAACATCAGCGAGTCACTTATTTCTTTTTTTATTACTTTTTGAAAATACAAAACAACTAATAAATTTCCCATGAAAGTTCTTTGTGGAATCATACACCGCGGTACACCTACACACATTTGGGAAACAATAAATATTTCAATCCGTTGACGGTGCTACTAGTGGTCTTCTATACGCGTCGTCGCGGTCGGGAGGAAAAGATGCTTTTCACGGGTAATCATTTTTTCAAAACACCATCAGGAGAGTGGGAAGACAGGGGTTTATGTTGTGCATTCGCACGCTTAATATTAATTATAAAAACAAAACGTTAAAAACATAAACACTGCATTTTATTGGATTAATCATTTTAACAACAATTTGAAATTCACACAAAAGAACTATAGATTACAATTTTTATATCGACTGATCCAATCATCATATCAAATAGTTTAGGAAGAGGAAGAGATGTTCTTGGAAGAATGATGAGAAGATGGGGTAGTTTGGGGTTATTTTTGTAAATAGATCATAAGACTCATTAGAAGATGTTATTCACATTAAGATTTGTCACATTTAAGCAATCAGAAAACATTTAAGATGGGGTCACAGAAGACAGGCACATTAGGCCACTATTATTTACAATCTTTTCTTTTTCGTTGTTTTCTCTTTTGACAAGGAATGAATTATTATGAATGGGTAGATGATGTCGTATTGTGATTAAACTTCAATCATCACAAATATTGTGATTCACACTTGACAGATGTTAAATTTTATATTCATTGTTTTGTGTGGGGGGTTAAACAAACAAAAAGAATCTATTAGAAGATACAAGCAAAAGCCTTAAGACAGACGCTGTTCTACATTTCTACAAAGTATTTATGAATATTTAGCAAAAAAAAGATGAATTCGTAATATTTTAGTCAGATCTTGTGTTTTGTTTTTGAGTTTTGTATGAATCAAATTCAAGATTTGTGAATATTACTTAAAAATGATTCATACTACGTGTTTAACAAACAAATTGAAATATTTCGTAATTCTGAGTGTTTTTAATTTGCATATTATTTCCAAAAATGTGTGAGGAATTCACACAAGATGCTGCTCTTCTCATTGCAAGACTGTGTTACTCAGCAAGATTATGATATCAGCTTTCTGCGCCATACAAGTTAATTAAAGAAAAAATGAGTAAGTTAGATTATTTAGGGTTGATGATCTTTTATAATAATCTTAATCATAACTACAGACAGAATGGGCAATTAAAACATTCTTTAAGAAGAGAATTTGATGTCTATTAGATTTGTTATAGTTGAGTGGGAGGGATACTTTAATTGAATCAACGCCTAAATGTAAATGGGATTGTTATTTTGTAAGTGTGAGGTTGAGACAATTTCCAGACAGTATTTTTAAAGTTGTACGTGCCATTAGATTTTGAAGTTTGACTCATATGACCAAAAATAATAATGACATGCAAATAAAATCTTATCTGACCAGTATTTTATTTAAAAAACGCCCAAATTGTGAGACCTAATAACATTTGACGCGTTTTTTAACCTTTTTATTATGATAACATTAAGATTTGGTAATTCTGAGGATAAAAAAAGGATGTGTCAGCTAAAAAATTAAAGATAATTTCATGTCCTTAAAGCAATGATAAATGTTGACTAAAAAATTGCATTGTGAGATTGTGAGTGCGATGTAAATACTACAGTCAATTGTATACTAATTCGTTTGTTTTGACCAACATGACAGTTAAGTTAGCAAAGCTACTTTCTCAAGCCAATTTCATGAAAATTATGTTTTTTTACAAAACTTCTAAGTATTAATTCAACGCATACATATGTCTTTTGTTTGTGTAGAGGTTTTAGATAGTAAGATACGCTTTGTGTCGGTTTTTAAAATCCTATCAAAACGCAAAATGAAAGCTTTTTTCAAAAAATAGCAAATTTAAACTTGGAAGAATTTAAGCCTTGGAAGAATTTTTCAAGTAATAATACCGTGCAAAGATTATAGTTGTTCTAAAAGAATCAGGGCAAGTTATGTTAAATACAGGATGATTGGCATAAAGTGCCCAAAAAGAATAGAGTGAGTTGTGTTTAGATAAACAAATAATAAAAACTAACGGCAAAAAAATAGAAAGTTATGATATATTATTTTGAAAAGCTAGAAGCCCATTCTTTAACTAAATATTTAAATGAAGTTGTTTGAGCAAATTGTATTTAAAAAATGCATTTAAAATTAATTTAAATTAATTTGTTTTTAAAACCATCTATTCGCTCTAGACTTTTACAGATGAATTAATAAAAAACGGTTATTCCACCTTTATATATATAATAAGAGTTAAACTGTAGGTTTAAAGTTAAATGAATAAAACCAAAATGTTTGTGGAATAGTAAAATTTGTGTTGGAGGAATAGTAAAATGACCTTTACCAGAAATCCTTTAAGAAAATCTTCTACAATAAATAAGATTCCTTTTGCAATTTCCACCAAGTTCCACAGACTTATGTATATTTTGTATGGGTTTTGACAGTAAATTGTGATAATTTGTAAACACATCTAGGAATATAATGTAATTTATTTGTATTCGAATGTGAACGTATATTTTTCCAGATTGTTGGATGGTTGATAACTGTTCAGAAATTGATTGAAGCATTTTTATAAACTGCCTTGCTTCAGAAGCAGACTGACTAAAGCCACGTCAGTCAGCACAATCGTCTTGAACCTATTTTATTTAAGCAATTTCAGATTATGATTATACGAAGTCATTAATCGCAACGCAACCCAGTGTCTGATGGAAGCCATAACTTTCAAACAGACAGGAATAAGTCCATCTCCTGTGTCCCCCTCGACTCTGATTTATTTTTCTAAACTTAAATATAGTTTTGTGTTGCCCTCGAAGTTTACTCCCCATAAACAAGTTATTGTGTTTTAAAACTATCTCAGGAGATAATGAACCGATTTAAATAATGTTGTTTTCAGAATTATATTTGATGATCAAAAATGTCTAAAGTCTTTTTGATTTTTAAAAAAGATTATTTATTTAATTCGATATCTCAATAACAGATATAAATCGGATATACGCACTTAATAACTGTATACGAAATAAAACCAAACACTTTAGATATAAAAAATTGATTTAAAAAAACTCACAATCCCCTCTTAATTAAATGGCATTTAAGTTTTGAAGATGAAATTTGGATATGGTAACAAATTCGTGTAACCCAGTCATTAATTTCACTTTAAATTGAATTTAAAAAAACTCACGGACATTTTTTTTTAATTTCTATCTGATATTATTATAAAAACAAAAGTTATTTGAAGTTAAAAACTCGAGTTGTTCTTATGCCAACGAATAAAGGTATTCCAAACAAACAGTGCCGAGCAAAAATATGAATGCAATCTGTTAAAAATTATGAACTCCTGAATAGAGTTGAAGTGTTAGGAGACAGAGGATGTCGTCGGTATTCAAGACGAGAGCAAAATGCAGCATAATGATCCTTGATACCCAACAAAAATGACAAAACATGAATGATTTAGATCATAAAGGTTGGTCAAATTTAAACGGCCTATGTTGATTTGAATAAAATACAAATTATTTAGGAATTTAGTGTCATTTTTAATTGTGATAATATTGGTAGTGTTCAATAATGTTTGGAACAAAACATCGTCCAAAACGGCCGCCACGACCTCGGTGGCATACCTCTATCCGATGGTTCAATTTGCCAATGATGCTGAGGCATGATAAAGGTTATGTGCCGTTAACGTGGCGAGTTATCTATCTTTGAATTGTTGCTGGGTTACCGCCGTGCACCTTTTTTTCTTCAAATAACTCTAAGCGAAGTAGTACCCTTGGTATGATGGTTAGTGCGTTGGGCTGTCATGCCAGAGGTCCTGGGTTCGATCCCTGCCTATTCCATCTAAAGTCTTTTCACCAGTACTGCCTCTTGTGAGGAATTGACAAATTCTCCAAGAGTAACTTTTGTCATGAAAAAGTGCTTTCTCAAATAAGCCGTTCGGATTCGGCATATAAGCCCCTCCATTCCTGACAACATAAGTCGCACACAGGAATGGTTGAGAGTTGTAAGTCACTAGGCCCTAGTTCTCAACGGACTGTTGCGCCACCCAATTTATTTTGTTTTATTACTCTAAGGGAAGAAGCAACCACATGAGATAACAGACGCTTTGCATTTGTCACGTAAAAAAGAGCATTGCTTCGTAAGCGTGTGGCAAGCGAACACCATTCGATATAACTGCCTGACTGGCCTCATTTGGAAAAAATTTGGCCCGATGATGAATTCAGCACCTAAACGGCACCAAACAGTCACACTTTCTGGATGCTTTGTTTTTCGACAATCACTCTTGGATTACAGAAGTGACGACTTACAGATCAATATCGCTTATACCAATTATGGCAAAAGTTTTTGAAAAACTGCTTCTGAAGAGACAAAATCATAGAAGAAAGAAGGTTAATCCCAAACCATCAGTTTGGCTTTAGAAATAAACATTCCACGATAGACCAAGTTCATAGAATATCGGATGTAATAGAAAAAGTATTAGAAGAAAAACAAGTATGTTCAGCTATTTTCTTTGATGTTGCTCAAGCTTTTGACAAGGTTTGGCATGAGTTACTTGAGTACAGAGAGAAGAAGGACTTGAGAAGAGATCTTCCCAGGCAGTACTTTGAAATATTAAAATCGTACATCTCAGACCGATTGTTTAGAGTAAGGTACGATCAAGAATAATCGGAATTGAAGAAAATAGAGGCCGGTGTACCACAAGGAAAAGTCCTGTATTTACTATACACAAGGGATATTCCAGTTGGTAATCACACCTTAATGGCTACTTTTGCAGATGATACCGCAATTTTGGTACCCGACAAATGTGTCTCTAAGGCAGCAGTAAAACTACAAAATGCCGTCTTCACATATAAACTTTACAAATAAAAAGATAAACAATATTCCAATAATCATTAATAATCAAGCTGTACCTTACGTCAATACGGCCAAATTCCTTGGAATGACTTTGGATGCAAAGCTTATGTGGAAAGAGCACATCAAAAAGAAAAGAGAAGAACTAAACTTGAAATATAGAAAAATGTACTGGTTGCTTGGTAACAACTCTGATTTATCAATCCAAAATAAAATAATGCTGTATAATCAAGTACTAAAGCCTGTTTGGACCTATGGAATCCAATTATGGGGCTGTACAAAGAAAAAAAATACCGAAATCATCCAAAAATTAAAAAACAAAGTCCTTCGTGGAATAGTTAATGCACCTTGGTACATAAGAAATACCGATCTACATTGTAACTTACAAATAGAAATGGTTACAGAAGTTGTTAAAAAATACGCTGTATCGCACAACCAGACACTGCAAAGTAATACTAATTCTGAAATGGAGTCCGTCTTGAATATAAGAAACCATGTTCGGAGATTAAGAAGAACCAAGCCTCATGAGCTTATGGTCTTAAAAAAAAAACATGGGAAAGTATTAAAAGTTTAAACTTTCCCCAAAGTGATTGTACAAAATTAAGAGAGAAAAATCGGAAGTCGATTTTTCAAGATTGGTACTGATGAAGAGGTGGTTTTAGTGGTTAAGAGTCTAATACTGCCAAGTGTCTTTTGAAGATTTCCTCCTGTCAAAAAAAAAATTGCTCTAGTGCTTTCTATGCACTCTTGATTCAAATTTTTTGAAACAAAACCTTACTTACTGATGATGATCAAACAGTTTCATAAGATACTCATCTTAAAAAAAATATAACTTAAGAACAGCATCGTCATTATTCATATAAAAAACCATTAAACATTATTAAAAACCAATAAAAAATACCCAAAATCGTCTTCATATCCATTAAAATTCTCAAACTGCTAAATTTGATTTTGTTTTCTCTATATATTTTCATCAAAGTCCGCCGCAGCACCGCTGCCGGTCCGTTCGTCCCACCAACTTCCACACGCTAGATTAAAACAAATTAACTCTTTTTCTTCAGAAAATGAAAATAAAATATCGTAATCAGATACGAACAAGATATAGGTATCCCCATTTAACTTAAGACAAATTACGAAAATCTCTATTTGTCATCTTCTAGTAATACCTACTTTTGGTCTTAAAAAAAATCAAAATGAAAAATGAAACTCAATTGAAATGAAAACAAAGCTCCATCAGATTCGAGAAAGAAATGCTGTTTTATGTTTTTGTTGTTGTAAGCCAAATGGATTCAAGTCTTCCAAGTCAGACAAATCACTGCGGAAAATCTCTCAGGTTTTTTCTCTTGTTGTTTTCGTCTACCTTTCAATGACTTGGCTGGCACGAGACTCATTTTAACTTTTTTACATACAATGGTTTTAGCTTGGAACAGTCTTGTAAAAAAGTACATCTACATCATTTAAATTGAAAATTGTATGATTATACAAACTTTTATGAACTTTAATTTAGGGCATTATTTTAAATAAACTTGTTCTAAGGTATTTTGTATAATAAGCGCACACTAAAGGGGATAATTCTTCTTTTATTATGAAGAGAAAGGAGGTGCATGATAGTTTTGAATATTGCAAAGATTGGTAGTATCCGTAACATGACGGTAAGTGCGTTGCGATTCCTGCCATCTAAAGTATTTTTCACGGATTCTGGCTCTTGCAAGGAATTGACAATTCTTCCAAGAATAATTCTTGTCATGAAAAGTGCTTTCTCAAAATGGCCATTTAAACTTTAACATCCCCGATAACTTTACTCGCACACAGGAATGGTTGAGAGTTGTAAGTCACTAGGCCCTAGTTCTCAATGGACTGTTGCTCCACCTAATTTAATTCCAAAGGCTGGGAAAGACAGAATGTGCATACTACATTCGCGTAGTACGGCTAAAGAACGAATCTCTGTACGTGACAGTACGACCGAAGCTGGGTTCGAGGGTATACCTGATAAGCATTCCTATAAGCACGAGGATTCGGTTGAACTGTTTAAGATGAGGAATGTAGCAGACTATTTCTCTAGTACATAAACCGTAAAAAAGTATCAGACAAGAAAATTTCCGACAATGTTCAAGCGGCGTAAATGAACAGGTAATGATATTATCACCAATCAATTTAAATATTCTAAGTTAAATACTGTCTAAGAGGCTTTAGTAATTTGCAGTAGCACCAGCCCAGAGATGCGAGTAATACCCAAGCTTTCGAAGGGATTTTCAGTCCCTTTGATGCAAGTTCCATTCAGGGATAATGGCAAGAAGGGCACATATCTATCTTTAACAATAGAAGTTTACATTAAATTGCAAAGATTTTTAGGTCAGAATTTAATGAGCTAATCATATTTTTTTAAGTTTAGCTCCACTGTTCCAAAAACCTCATTGCCGGTCATTAAGAAGCTTCCGTTCTTCATTATATTTCTTAAGCTAAAAATTGACCAGTGTTTTCAAGACCTTGGGAAGAAGGAACGTAAACGAAATCGTTCGACGGAGATTTTTTTTTTCTATCTACTCAAAATGAAAATTTTGCCGTAGAAATGAAGTACGATAAAGCCCAATTTTAAATATAAAGATGTGTACAGGTCTACAGGTCTGCTCCTTAAATGCTCACAGCTTAGTTCCAAAAATTGATGAATTGAGGTATCTATTTGCAGCTTCTAATGTAGATATCGTATGTGTGACAGAAACATGGTTTTACCCTGAATTAAATGACTCATTGTGTGATGTAAAAGGATTTAAATTATTGAGACGGGATAGAGTGGGGCGTATTGAAGGTGGAGTGGCCATTTATGCACGTAGTGGGCTAAAGCCAAAATTTGTATGTGAATCCTTTTCTGGTAGTTACATTGATTTTATATTTATTGAAATAACATGCAAAGATAATAAGATTCTACTGGGTTCAGCATATAGACCAAATAAACACATTGATACAACACCATTACTAACCAAATTGTATGAATTGGCCCATATTTCGCCTTATATTATTTTAAGTGGAGATTTTAACAGCAACCTTCTTTTAGAATCTACTTTTTCTGATGACATGAAAGCTCTAAACTTACATCCAGTAAACACATCTACTCGTACTCACTTTACTAAGGGCACAAGCAGCCTTCTTGATGTATTTTTTGTTAGTGAATTGAGCAAAGTTCTTCACTTTTACCAACTTTCTGCATCCTGTTTTTCACACCATGACTTCTTGCACTTAACTTATCAGTGCGAACTTCTTGTTTCAAGCAGCAGTTATTGCTATAGAGACTTTAAAAGCATTAATTATAACCAACTAGAAAATGACTTAAGACCGGTTGAATGGTCTCGAGTTTTCTTTATGGAGTCTGTCGACGACCAAGTTTCTTTTATTGAAGGAAATCTTAGCTCTCTATTCAATATTCATGTTCCCTACAAAACAAAAACCTTTAAATGCAATGACCTTTCTTGGTTCAACAACAAAATTAAAGTTTTAATAAATAATGGCAATCTAGCTTACAAAGTTTGGAAACGTTTTAGACTCGACAAACTTCATAAGGTCTACACTGACTTAAGAAATAAAGTTGTTATTGAGATTAGGGAAGCTAAGAGACGTTTCTATACTCCTCGACTCAACTCTTCATTAGCCGGTCATAGACTTTGGAAAAATTTAAAAGAAATTGGTGTTGGTAAGCACATTAACAATGTTTCTACTATCATTGATTGTGATGAGTTGAATACCAATTTCACATTCCTATCATCATTTGAGTTTAATGATAGCGCAGACTTTTCTGGACATTTAGAAACCGACATCTGCTCTACAAGGGACTTTAGCTTTTCTGCAAATGATGATGAAGTTGTTCTAAAAACCTGTTTATCTATTAAATCAAACTCAATAGCATTTGACGAAATCCATCCATTGTTTGTGAAGGCAACTCTACCGATTACATTGAGATACATAACACATCTTTTCAACACTACTATCATGACTGGGGTTTTTCCTACCGTTTGGAAACGTGTTAGAATTATTCCTGTTCCAAAAACCCGAAATGAGTATCGGCCAATAGCCATATAGCCATATTTATCGAAAGTTTTTGAAAAAATTATGAACACGCAAATGCGGCAATATCTAAAACGTAACGACATGCTATGTCCCAATCAATCCGGTTTCCGTCCCAAACACAGTTGCACTACTGCCCTTATAAATGTGGTCGAGGAAATTAGAGAAAGTATAGATAAGAATTTTGTGTCTTTTTTCACTCTTTTGGATTTTTCCAAAGCCTTTGACACTGTTAACCACCGTAATTTATGCATCAAATTAAGGGATTGGTTTCGATTTACGTCATCATCAGTGAGACTAATTTTATCATATTAGTTCTAGACACCAAGCAGTAGTTGCTAACAACCAAATTTCAAATTTTCTTCCGCTAACACGAGGTGTTCCCCAAGGGTCTATTTTGGGCCCATTACTTTTTCCATGTATGTTAATGAGCTCCCGTCTCTAAGCTTTAACTCATCCATACCTATGTATGCCGATGATGTACAGCTTAGGTACAGTTGTCCACTGGGGTTGGTTGAAAATGGTATTTGGGAGATAAACGAAGATCTTAATAAGATATTGCTCTGGTCTCGATCAAACGGACTTTGTTTAAATCCTACTAAGTCAAAATGCTTAGTCATTTCAAAAGACCCCACAGACACATCTTGCTTTTCTCCAATATTACTCAATGATAACCCTATTCAGTTTGTTGACTCAGCCAAGAATCTTGGAGTAGTATTCAATACGACACTCACTTGGACAAATCATATACAACTTATCATAGGTAGAGTTTACGGAGGCTTACGTATGTTATGGACCACCCAAACAATCACTCCAATAAAAACAAGAATGATACTTGCTAAGTCACTGCTAATTCCGCTTTTATTATTTGGGTGTGAACTATTTAGTAATTGCGATTCCAAGCATAAAAGGAAACTTAATGTTGTCTATAATAGTGTGACAAGATATATTTTTGGGCTACGGAAATATGTTCATATAACCTCATACGCAAAATCAATACATATATGGTTTTTCTCTTGATAATCTTTTCTCGTTTAGGACCTTAATTATAATGCTCCACAATATCATGCAAACACGAAAACCACCGTATCTTTACAACAGAATCCTTTTTCCACACTCTAATCGAAGCAGCGATCTGATACCAATACGCTACTCCTATCTTGTTTCAAACCGTCAATTTTTCGTTCACGCAGTTCGGTTGTGGAATGCACTGCACGGTTTAGAATAAGACTTAGACAGTATTTTGAGGCATTGCGATGATTTTAACTTTTTTTTTTTTTTACTAGGTGTTTTATAAGGTATTATAATAAAATCCATGGATCATATCTTTTTCATTAATTAAACGGTATAAAGTAGTTTTATTTATATAAATTTTTTTTTCAA